>NW_017306270.1:4039888-4080024 GCF_000935625.1 Nanorana parkeri | reverse complement strand
AACAGGTTTAAAGGGAAACACAATATTTAGCCACATATTATTAAATGAATAGCTTTTTTTGGCCTGGGTCTTTTGTTTCGGGAATTAAAATTAATGCTGTGTTAACATTTTTTAGCCTGGAGGCGTAACCAATTCTGTCCTCTGACAGCGTCTTCCTTACCTGGGTCCTGAACCATAAATTGGCCTCTGTTCTGCTCAGTATTTAACCTTCCCTGACCATCACACCTACTCTACTATGCAAACTTTGGCAGCTATCTGTGGCATTGTCATGATTAGGTTACCACAATTATGCCACATGTCAGTACTGATCGGTGTACCTAATCTGTATAAAACTGCATTCCTGGTCCACTGATCTGAAGATTTGCACTGACGTGGTGTATCCCGCACTGACCTCCATTTACACAGAGGCGAACACATTTCTGAAGACAGTCGCTGACAGCTGTCAAAGTCTGTGTTTAGCAGCCTGCATACAAGAGGAAACCGCATATTTACTTATTCCCTTTATACATATAGAAGGAATCTGTTTGCCTAGGTGTTTTTGGTTGGCTTGGATATAAAGTTAATGCACATCTCAACATTCTGCCAACTGCTTACTGCACAATTTATAATAGTAGTCAAATAGGAAGGTACTGTGCCTATATGGTTGACATGCAGCTCATCTTCTAGATAGACACTAAGAAGCTACTTGCTGTGCTCTGTTGATGTCAACCCTTTATAACTACTACTCCAACCAGCCAAGGGGAATAATTAGCAAGGGGCTTTTAATGCAGATGACAGTTTGCCCTTGATTATTTGCTAGTGTCAAGGGTTTTGACAGCATTGTGGAACAGCTTGTTGCTATCTATGTAAAGAGCATACTGAAAATGCTAAAATATTAATGTTCCAGGGAGGGTTAGTGTTTGAGTTATGGGCAGAGTTAGTTTGAGGTATCATTTGGGTGAGGTATTGCTCTCTGCTCTGGGAATAATGCACCAAACCTACCAGCATTGAGGTTGCCGTACTTGTATTCCATTGATCCTCCAACTGAAAGTCTGTACCATGGTATGGACGGGGTCTGGTAAAAATAGTCTGCAGGGGCCTGAGCATTGCACCCATGATCCTTCCTCAGATCATGGCTGCAATGCTTTGCAGGCTTAGATGCCGAAAATGAATACATGCACATTTTTCTTTTTATTAATGTGTGTGCATTTTCTTTGGAAATGCTGGACTACGTCTTTAAAATGGAACTAAAGTACTCACCTCCACTCCAGGGATGCAACATACACAAGCTTTACTCGTTGGCATCAACATCATCTGCCTGGCTTCTTTTGGGTGCAGAGTCTTTAGGTGTTTTAATTGGCCAGCGTGGGATGACGTAACTTCCTTGCATGTGCACTGAGGAGTTCATCCATCCAGGAAGGTATGCCGAGAATGTACAGTACACTGAGCTGTGCATGCTCAGCTACGTGTACATTCTAAAGAAGGTTGCAAACAGGTAGGCAATTTTGTTTCAATGCAGAAGACACCTCAGTTGCCTCCAATATAGAGTCTGCCTGTTCGCAATTGTTTACTTTTTTAGGTTAGTTCCTCTTTAATTCTTCCACAAGTAAAGAAGTTGCAGGGGTTCCCATAAACGGCAAATGTTTTTTACAAGAATGGGTCACTTTTGTATCAAAAATGACACTGGGGTTATATGCCATCCATTTGAATGTAGATAGTGGGTAGTGGGGGGTCTTTAAAGCGATTCTGTCACCAGACCATTTATTTCAACAATGATATACCCATAAGAATATATGTACATTTAATGTATTTAGTGCATATTATTTTTTTTGTAAAAGCCACCCTTGTGTAGAAATCCAAAAGGGATGAGACGGCTGCTGGGTGCCACCATCTTGGAAGAAATATCAGCAGACTAAAAAAACACTCTAAATTATTCCCCTATAGGGAGGTGAAGGGAGGGGCGGAGGACCTGGGTCAGCAAAGAGAGCAATTGGACACTCCCTCAAAAGCAGAGGGCTATGTCCTTGCAGTAGGGTGGAGGAACTGTGGCATTGCTAGAGTATCAACTCTTTTTGGAGAGCTAGCTAGTTTAAAGGTACATTGCAAGTGATTACAAATGTATTTGTTTATAGAAAGGAAAACTCTGCATATAAGCATTTGGAATACTATTTCTGTGTTGTTTTACCTGTAATGTTTTAGGTTGGTGAAAATGGATGAAAAATCAGTCCACTGCAACAGTAATATCTGTGAATTTCTCCTGGAAATACAGTTTGCAGGAATTAAGTCAGATACATGCTGCAGGCCTGGAGCTAATTACAAAGCAGGCAAGGATTTTGTGTTTCATTTGTCTTCCGGTTTGAACAGCTGACATAACGACACTGCCTCAGTCTATCCCAGCACTGTGTGCAACAGATTAAGTTTAGTACAGCAACATCACAAGCGCCGCGCACTGTGCAAACCACTTTATTCAGCTAGCTATTTTCCCGACTCTTTGTTGGTAGCCGGCTCATTGTAATGAGGTGTTTTGACAGTTGATTTTAAGTACACATTCAACACTTATCTGATGCCGCTGAAGTGTTCATTATCTGGGCGCGCGGCGCGAGACACCTGTTGTGATGAAATTAGAGAGTATTTTCAGGGAAACCAAACAGATTGTTCTCCATTGATTTCTGTCCATTTCTGACATTTAATCTTCTGGGTGACCTTTGAAGAAAACTTCTAGTGATGTCTTGTACAAAGCTATAAATTTTTATGCTTTATGCTGTTCATGGTTGAGAATTGCTTTTAAAAAGCCTCATGTGCGGTGTCTTTGATATCTACCCTGATTAAATAAAATCCATATGGTTCTATGCATGTATTTTCTATTTTCTATTCTGTAGCGGGTGTCCGTTGACTTCACTGATTTGAGGGGGATTGCTACTAACATTCTAATACAATCTGCAGGTAGGCTTGCTGCTGAGGTCATGTACTTGATTTTAATTAGACATGTGAGATTCATTTAGTTCCGAATCAAAAATTTGTACGAATTTTCCGAAATTTGGACATTCGGACATATTCAAAAACTAAATTGAATCAGACATGTGACTTTTCTGGCTAATAGATGTGTTTTTCGGTTTAATACATCCGAATGGATCTGAATCCAAATTTTTCAAATGACATTCGGGAGCTCCCGGATGCCATTTGGGTCTTGCATCCACTTGTTTAGTTTTATGTATATATGGGTCACAATGTTGCCACTACTAATATTCGTTCGTATTATAGAATATTACTTATATATACGAAATACTAAAACTGATGTTCCAAGACCTGAATGGAGTGTGAGTTTCCGAATTGCATTCAAGAGCTCCCGAATGCCATTGGGGTCTGGAAGCCTCAGCTTTAATGTGGCTCCCAGACCCCTATTGTTTTATTGGAGCTCCCGAATGGTATTCAGAAATTTGGACTCCCGAATGCAATTCCGGTCTAGGAGCTTCAGTTTTAGTATTAATATCTGTATATGGTTTTCTGTGGTTTTTGCAACGAATATTAGTAAACTCATGCGAAACTATCGAAAATTCGGATTTCATCCAAATCCGAACCGAATTGGATTTCAGATCCGAATCCCAAAAGAACGAAATATTCGTATTGAACTGAATTTTTCTGCAGCTTATGTCTAATTTCAATATTTCCTAGAAGACTTGTTAAAACCAGATATTGAAATATGTATGTGTGAACCTTAAATGATGATTGATTTTCTATATTTTAATCTATCCAAGTTTGGAGATTCAGTTTTTTACTGTACTGCTGATTTTGAGTTTACAATTGGTAATCAATCAGTAAGCCTGACAGTGCAGACCTAAACATAGTAGAAACAGTTGTTAGGATTGCTCAAGAAGACTTGGCCTTTAAAATGAGTTTGAAGAATAAACCACATTACTCAGGACATAGACTATGATGCCCAAAATGGGATAGAAGGAGAACACATGACTCAGCTACTAGAGTATGGCACTGCCTTATGCTAATCAGAAAGACTTTTAAGGTAAACATCACATAGGTTGTTTTAAAGTAAAAGCATGGATAAAAGGATGAGGGATGATCCTTCAAGTCACACTGACACACACTCACACGCACACTCATTCACTACAGATCCACACACACACACACACGCACAGCATCACAAAGACACGCCCACACCCCCACACTCACATTGAATAGACAGACACCTGTTAGGACTATTTTTACTTACTATTTTTACTTACTACCTAAAACCACGTTTCTTAAGCATCTTATAGATTTCTGCTGTAAGATATACTATATTTAGTCATCATCAAGCATCTTATAGACTCATTCTGTAAGATATACCATATCCTGTAATATTTTGTAACTTTAAATTAAACACATTCTGAACTTTATGCAACAACGGAAACAATCATCTATTATTGAATTTTTCCACCCTATGCTTCGAGAAAAGGAATATGACATAAAAAATCATATTTCGTGTCATTTTCTTACAAGACTACAAGGTATTTAGATTGCAGGACATATCAATAGCAGAGATTACATTTTAGTTATCGTGGAGTCTGTTCATATGTGTCACTCATTGGCTTTTTCTAGATCTTGAAGATGTCAGCACTGCTATCTCTATACCTCTGATTAAGCCGTGAAGGTGAACCACGTGCTAGGTTTGGCATGCTTGAAGGCATCCTATACTGTGTGTTACAGATATCTACAATAAATATTTATGATTTAAGTAGATCCGTGGAGTGCAATCACCTTTTTTTCCTCTATGCGATTCTGATAATGGTGAGCCAGTTTGGTCTGCACCCTGGACTGCATCATGTTGTTCAGCTGTGCTCACGGAATTTGGAGTGTCATTTTCTCATGAAGCCTTTGGACTGATATCTCTCTGTCGTTGTTCCAGGTCTGCTCCCACCTTAGACAGAGGTTTCTTCACTCTTCTGTCGCTTTCCTTCATGCTATAAAATACGTGTTTTATCCAGCAGAGAGAGTGCTTGCGTATGCTTGTAGTTGTCTCAGTGTGGGTACAGTCCTGCGAAGTCACAAAGATCTCATTATGAGCCAGCAAGACCCATCAGAAATTGGAAAGGTGGTTTCCGAAATATCTTTATCTTGAACTTACACTTACAATTTATTGGATAGCAATACGTAGACTTGAGTGCAGTTCTCTTTAAAGACACAAGGCAGCAAGTGAGGATATAAGTTCAAGATTAAAGTAAACTGCAATAGAAGAGTTAGTATACTTACCCCACTGGGGTCCCATATCTCCTACCTTGCTTTCATTCCAGCATTGCACAGCTATAAAAGCCTAGTACATGGCTGCAGATTTCAGTGGTACATAATAAGCCAACATGCCATTGTTGACTAGGTAGAGTTGAAGAAGAATAAGTAAAATGTATTCGGAACTTATGGCTTGAAATAGGAACGTAAGTTCAGTGCTTGAGGGAACAGAAGCCTGTACGTGAGCCTGGGAATGATAATTGGAGGACGAGCCTCTGATCTTGTGTGGTATGAACGCTGATTGATGCCTCTCAGCATGGGATGGGATTTGCTGAGTCTTCCTTTATGTGCCGGATAGACAGAGACTTGAAGAAACATTTAACTCCAGGAACTTTGATGGCCCAATAGTAACAGATGTGGCGAAGCTTTGCACATCACTCCGATTGTCAGAAAGGCTGGCTGTTTAGCATGTCTAGTTCACAGCTTTACAAGGTGTACAAAGCTAAACAAAGGGAAACATATATCATGACAAGGTTGTGTTTAGTCTAAAAAAAAAGTGTAATAGCAACAGAAAAGATTATTATCTGCAACTTATATCTATCAATCTGAAGCTTATGTTTTTGTTTTCTCTTATTGCTGGGGGCAGCTGGGCAATCATGATGTGAATGCTTAACAAAGATTTCAAGAGCCTGGTCTTCCTTTGGGAAACTTTGCACTAGTTTGCTGTTTTTCTCTGCTGATAAAGGAAAGATACATTTGAGCCATGCCGTACTATCTTTGGAGAATATAAAGGGATTTAGCCTGCATGCACTTAAAGTGCAAAGGTTAAAACCCCTGTCAGGGTTTTTATTGGTCTATGCCCCAATGGGGAGAAAATGTCCTTTAATTCCTCTCCCAGAGACATAACAGGAAATAAAAGGGATTCCCTACAAATTTAGGAGAAATACCTTCTTAGTTGTCTCCAGAATTGATGTCTCTGCTGGAAGATTTCCCCTCACCTGTTGTTCCAGTAACCACTCTAACATTTTGGATGTCCCACCACTTCTTCCAGCCACCGCCTTCTAAATTATTGTCTCAGAAGCTATTAAACTGATTGATCCACTATGACAGCCAGGGCTTTCTGAGTGCAAGATTCCTTTTACGCATGTAGCATATACTGTATACTGTATGTTGTCCTCCAGATTACATTTGTTCCCACAGTCAAAAAATATACGGCTTCTACGGCTCTACTGTATAGAGCTAGGCTGTTTTTTTTTTCCCCACAGGACTTTACAGAGAACATTCAACCATGTTTGTACATCGACACTACACTGTAAGCTTCTGCCCGTAATGGATCTCTCACCAGAAGAAGAGTATGGCCTCCAGGAAGTGTGGCAATGTAAACAAGGGTAAATACTTATCTAAAGCTAGTTTAGATTTGCCACAAACTGCCCCAGAGAGCGACAGTTTTCTGATGTTTTTGGCCTCTAGACACTGGCCTACAAATAATGGAGGTGGGCTCCCGTGTCATAAATACTCCTGTAGACACACATATTCAGGGTGACCATGTGAGACTGTCTTTCTCCCCTGGGCCTCCAACCTGGGTGAGGGTGCTGTGGATTGTCTGACCCTTCTAGGCCTGCTGCCTAGGATAGGAAGCCATGTTTTCAGACTTAGGCCTGGGTCTGAGGCTCAGTCAGTGAAGCTGAGGATGGAAATGACAGAGAGTGACTTTGAAAGGTGTGGGGAGCCTAAAAAATGTACCCTTGGGTTTCGTGTGTGTTTGTTACTAAGATTACCTGTACCCGTGTATATCTTGTGCGCTGAGAAAGTATCTAGATAGTTCTTGAAGGATTCCATGCTCTCAGCTGATACCACTGTCTGTGGAAGGTAGTTACACAATTTTACAGTTCTCACAGTAAAGAATCTCTTTTGCTGTTTAAGATTAAACCTTTTCTCTGCCAGTTTCAGGCGGTGGCCTCTTGTGTTCTTGACTGAACTGACAGTAAACAGTTTATTACTGATTATCCCATCACCATTAAATAATTTGTACATTAATATCATGTCCCCTCTCAGTATTTTCAAGAGTGAACAAGTTTAACGCTTGGAGTCTTTCCTCATGATTTAGGTCTCCCAACCTCTTTATTGGCTTTCTCGCCCTTCTCCAGCTCCAGGGCATCCTTTCTGTGGATCAGTGACCAAAACTGAACCGCATACTCAAGATGTGGCCGTACTGGTGTTTTGCACAGGGGCAGAATGATGGATTTGTCTTTACAGTACATTTCTTTTTTATACATGATAGAACCCTGCTCGTCTTACTTGCTGCTGCCTGGCTCTGCAAGCTGCTACTAAGATGCTAGTCTACTAGGTCTCCCAAATCTTTTTCCACCTCTGATTCCCCCTGTGGAACGCCCAATAATGAGTAGCTCGCTTTCGTATTTTTAACTCCAAAATGCATAACCCTACACTTCTGAATATTAAACTTAATCTGCCATGTAGATATGTCCCCCCCTATTTTATCCAAATCTTCCTGTAATATTTGTATGTGTTCTGTCGAGGTTACTACTCTACAGATTTCGGTATCGTCAGCAGAAATTGTAAAATTGTAATATTGCTATTAATTAGACATGTGCACCAGCAAAAAATTTGTGTAGTTTTGATTCGGATTTTGTATACTTCGTTTTTCGGATCCGGGTCCGCAATTGAATTAGTTGCGGGATTCGGACGAAATTCGTTAGCAGTAGTCCGGTCGAAATTTAGTTTATTGCAGCAAAGTGACATTAGAATTTTTTTTTAATCCAGCGTCAATCTCGGTGCAGACCCCCGCCGACCCGCCGCAATAAAAAAAGTCCCGCCGCCACCCGAACTAGATTAAAACTCGCTGCAAAATGACATTGAGCCCGAATGTCAACAGATGGGAGGAGCGGACCGTGACGTCACGGCTCGCTCTGCCTATTTGACATTCTCAGCCGTCAAATACTACATAGCATTCGGAAACTCCCGAATGCTTTCGAGAGTTTCCGAATGATATTGAGCCGAGGTGTCATATGAAAAGCATTATGACACCTCGGCTCACAGACCTGAATAGTATTCGGAAACTAATGAATAGCACTCGGGAGTTTCCGAATGCTGTGTAGTATTTGACGGCTGAGAATGTCAAATGGGCGGAGCAAGCCGTGACGTCACGGCTCGCTCCGCCCATCTGTTGACATTCGGGCTGAATGTCATTATGCGGCGTGTTTTCGTCGGGTTCGGGTGGTCGTCGTGCGGCGGGACTTTTTTTATTTCTTTTTTTCATCTTCTGCAGACTGTAAAAAAAATAATAATTCTAATGTCACTTTGCTGCTAACGAAATTTCGTCCAATAAGCGAAATTTCGACCGGACTACCGCTAATTAATTTCGGGAAATCGGGAATTCGTATTCGTTTGCATTCGTTTTAGCTGTAATTGGGAATTCGGATGCATCCGAATCTCCGAAAATTCGTCCGAATTTCGATTCGGAACAAAATGAATCGCACATGTCTACTATTAATAGCAGTCCCGATATAGATAAACAGGTTGAACAGCATTGGCCCCAAGACAGAACTCTGGGGTACGCCACTGTCAACCGAGGACTTGCAAAATGAGCCATTTATCGATTGCTCTCTGAAGTACCCACCATTTCACCAATGCCCAAAGATTTAAGCTTGTAAATTAAACATACATGAGGTAGCGTATCAAATGCTTTTGCAAAATCAAGGTCCACTACATCGATCGGCTTTCCTCCCATCTAGGTTGCCACTCACCTCCTCATAGGACGCTAATAGGTTGGTTCTGCAATAAAAGTTAATCAGCATCGTATCATCTGTATGAGCATCAGTTTTATTGGTCACCACTGGAGGGTCGGTAAGTGCTTTTGAGGCAGCAACACTACAGTAAACCCTAGACAGGCTAGGATGGGACCATTCTATTCAGCGGCTGCTACGGGGGTGAGCGCTAGATATGGTTGTATTGTAGTAATTTCATCTTACTGTGTATAGCAAATTAAAGTTTTGCTTTGAGAATGATAGGAAACTGTAAAACTGTGTCACACATTGTAATTCCTAAAGCATAATAACGCTATAATAAAGGGCTATATGTATAATCATATATTTTTTTTGCAGACTGGTACTTTACGCACACAGAGCATCTTCCACCCCTGATAAATGGATCCTTGTGTTCTGGTCGCTCTTCTTATTTAGATGTTCAGTCTTGCCCTCTCCTCTACCGTACTGCATGGAAGAAAAATTGCTGCGTTTTTTTTCTCTCAACAACATTGCTTTGCACAGATGTTCAGGGGCATTGTGTTAATGCTGCATAATCAATATTAAAAAGTTTTAAACATCCCAGATGTTTTATTTCCTAATAATAGAGGAGCCATTAATTATTCTGAAACATAATGAAATAAAGTGTCACCAGTATACTTTGGAAACTGGCCCGCAGCTGTTAATGAATCATATTGGACTCAAGCGTTTGTTGATTGTGCAACTACAACTTAAAGCAAACCTGTCTTTATGGAAACAAAAAGTTAACACCCTTCGGCACTGGACTCCACTCTGACTCCTGGGTGGGGCCTTCCTGTCTCCCAGGTGGAGTCTTGAACCCTTCCCCCAACAACTTTAATTTAAAGGCTGTGCACACCTGTGCCATCAGCATGCGCTGGCCACTCAGATTCTGGACACAGGAATGGAGATAACGCAGTGGCATTGCCATGCACTGCCACAATATATACAGTATATATAATTTTTTTCGTGTGTTTTTTTAGAAAACAGTCTAGAATAAGATAAAATTAGAGGTTTCCGTTTCCCTTTACCACGTACCTGAGGATGAGACCTGAAGATGGGGAGGCGTCTCTTGCGACTCGTGTCCTGCGACCCCCCCCCTGGAGTTGGCAACAGGAGGACGCAGGGCAACGAGGAGCACGATTGCCACGGATTGGAGACAGACACTGTGCAGGAGACTTCCTGTAGAGAGGTCAGCAGGCCAAGGAGTAAACCGGGCGGGCAGCGTAGGAACAGACTCAGGAGCCAGAAGTCGTAGTCGAAGAATCCAAAGGTCAGATCCAGCCGGGCAGCAAAGCACAAAATCAGCAGATGAACAAACAGGCCAAGGTCAGGGGCAGGCAGCAATCAGAAGAGTAGTCCAGGGCAATCCAAGTCAAACAGGTCATAGGCAAATTTTTTTGTCCGGCGCCCGCAACTTCCCCACAAGGTCACCGCTGCCGCCCCGAGGCAGGCCTCGGTGGCCTTGTGGGAAATCCGGGCCTGAACACAAGCTGACAAGACCATCAGCAATGTGAAGCAGACAGGCCCATCCTTGTATAGTCACTAAATTGAGACCGCTACCTCACTTCCTGTGCGCCATCCGTCCGTGCATCTTCCCGCACGTCTTCCCACGCACCTTGCGCATGTGTACTATACCGTGCTTCCTGAGATTGTGCTTTTGCGCATGTGCGGCCGCCATTGTGCCTTGGCCTACCTGTCTTTTAGGGGTGCACCTTTCTAGTGCTTGCACCTCCAGCATTTCTAGCCCCCCAGAAGCTGCAGCCTGTTTTGTTAATGACCTCTTAAGACTTTTACAGCCTTAACGTACCAGTAATACGCTGTATACTATGGTATACACCAGACCTGTTGAACTCAATTTGGTAGAATGTAGCAGAGATGATCATAAAAAGGCTACATTATGTCTATTGAGGATATGTCTTTCAAACCTACTCAATTTTAGAAAAGGACTATAGCACTTTAGCCCTTAGCATTATAGTAATTATTGCAACTTACAGCATTTTATCCCTGAAAAAAGGACCATAAAAAATTTTCTGACCTGAAGAATTCCACTGCAAAATGTTGTAAAAGTATAACTTTTATCAACTTGTGAACAGTTGAGGCCTCAAATAATTTACATTTTTAAAATCCAGGGTGCTACAATAACATAGCAAGAGGGTCACAGATGGCCTCAAAAAAGCCAACTTGCCACAACTAATATATATTGTAGATATGGTTGATCATAGGGTATGAGGGGATATCGACAAGTAAAATCTGTTGATTCATATCTGCTGGTAATGTGAACTTATAATAAAATGCCTGACATGTCATAGATCTAATGCAATCATTCTGTGATTCTGTTTTTCTGTTAAATTTCTGGATCATGGATGTGAGGTTGAAACAAAGAACAGTAATTGAGTTTTTAATGAAAGAGGATTATTCAGCTGTTGAGATGCATGCATGCCCGAAAGAAGGTGTATGGTGCTGCAGTAATTGACATTATCAATGTTAGACTTTAAAGCCTAAAGTGTAAAAAGAAAGAAATTTGGCACCATTCAAGGTCTCCTATCTTGCTCTGTAGAATTTACCCACAAATCGCTTCCACAGGCTGGTGAAGTGCGCCCCCCCAACACACTCACTTTGCTTCCCAGGCTCCTCTGCCCCTCCTGTAGACCCGGGACCAGCATGTCAGGTGTTGATGGGAAGCAGGGAAGGAGACCAACAAACAACCATTCGCTGATCTCCTCCCCGCTCTATGGGACCGGAAGCAACGCTGATTGCATCCCTTCCGGTTCCCTCATCTGTCATTGTTCGGCTGCAGAAGCCGGACAATAAGCTATTGCAGTATGATCTGTGCTCCAATAGCTTATTTGGAGTGCAAAGGTGACATTGGGGGTCTAATTGACCCCTAATATCACCTTTTAAAGAGAACCTGTTACCACTAGTATGCTATCACATAGGTGGCTTGTAAGCCCTGTTATGTGATATAAATTAAGTAAAGTAAAACAGAAAAACCAAAGTTTAAAAAAAAATAGGATTAAATCAAATATTACATATAATCTTACCAAACCTCTAGCTTCTGTTGAGGATTACTCTAAGGGCTAGTTCACACCAATCACATGTGTTCCGGCCTGATTGGTGCTGGAACGCACTGGAGAGCATTCTGGCCGGCTCACTTTGTTTTGGGGCGGGGGGAGGCTTAGCAGTGCATTGAAGTCAATGGCACTGCAGCCACGTCCTCCGGCCACAGTGCGATCGCCCACAATGGAATGCATGGCGCATCAGGACCTGCGTCCCGGTGCAGTCAGAAAAAAAAATAGTGCATGTAGCATTTTTTCTGACTGCACTGGACCGGAACGCAGATGTGCCACACGTTCTGGTGCGGGCAATTGCTCTGCGGCCAGGGGGCGTGGCTGCGGTGCCATTGACTTCAATGCACTGCCAAGCCCCCTTCCTCCCCAAAATAAAGTGAGCCGCTCGAGATCCGATCCAGCGCGTTACGGCACCAATCGGGCCACAACGCACTGTGGCTGATGTGAACTAGCCCTAAAATGGTAGTGTGAGTTTGAAAAAAAAAGGGAAAAACAATTCTATATTGTTTCGACCTGCTCTGCAACTCTGAGTATGCTTCACATGAGGCAGAATCACTTTAATTACCTCCATTCTGCAAATCTGCAGAAACACTTTATCTGTTGGTATGTTTTACAACCTGCAGTCACTAACCTTGGATTTATGTGAATAGAAGAATAGAGCCAATAATCCCTTAACAATCCTAATGTAATGTATGTATGTAATAATGTGCAGTATTTCTCATACAACCCTCGAAAGAGGCAGGATGGGATATACTGAGTGTTGAGAAAGAATGAAAGTGTTACATCGCCATAAATCCACTCAATCACTAAAACTGCCTGTGATAAAATACAATATATATATCTCTACTCAGGAATCCAAGGTACAAAATGAAGAGGAATACACAAAAATATTTCATACGGGAGTTTGGAGAAAACATTTATCAACAGTGCAATGAAATGTCACAGCAATCTGAGATCTGAGTTCTTTTTACTGTAAAATTTACTGTACTCAAAATTATGTTTTTCTCTCCAGACTTAACATTTTATGTACAATTCAGTGGCCAGTCTGACCTTTTTCCCAAAGTGGAACAAGTGTCACAAAGTTGCCTTGAAATTTCATCAGATGCCAGAGTACACTAATACAACCTGACAGGAAGAGCTAGCGAAAGAGGCCAAAACCTCAAGGATTACAGTATGATTAGAGGGATTAGTGACAAAGTGTGGACTAGTGCAGCATTGTAGAAAATGCTCTCCGTTCTGAATTCTAAAATGCATACTTTGTAGCAGTTCATGTGCTATTTAAGGCGATCCTAACCTTGTTTGGACTGTGAAAGCACAGAAAAGTCAAACTTAAAGGAGAACTATGAGGTGAGTGCTTTTCACTCACCTCCTAGTTCTAGCCGACCTGTGACAATGAGACTGTCACAGGTCGGCTCAGTAGATCGGAGGTGAGCGAACACATACCGGCAGGGGAGGGGCTGGATTCCCCCCTCCCCGCTCTGATCCACCAGCGCTGACTGGCGCAACGGACGGGGGAGGGGGTAGGTACAGCTGGCTCTGCCTCTAGATAGGCAGAGCCAGCTGTCAGTCACGCAGCTGGGCGGATCCCGGCACAATTGTCGTGATCCACTTCAGCTGCGGCGTCTCCGTGTACCGCGAGCAGCAGCTCGCGGTATACTGAGCCTAGGGTGGCGGGAGGATGCTAGTTTGTGTCCTCTCGTTACCCTAAGGAGAACTATGGGGAAAAGCCTTAACCCTATATTTCTCCTTTTAAAGGAGGACAATGTTGACAGTGAAATACACTTCAATGGTTAGAGCTGACGTGTGACACTGAAGCTGTCACACACCGGCTCTATTATTTGAGAACTGAGCGTTCACATAACACTGATTGCTCAGTTCATGATCTTCTCCCTGCAGAGAGCAGTCACCACTACCCAAAGGGACTGCCCCCTCCCCTCTCTGATCCTTCAGCGCTGATTTGGAGGGACAAATGGGTAGGGGGTGGGCACATCTGGCTCTAGAGAGGCAGAGCCAGCTGTCAATCAGGCAGCGGGGTGGATCCAGACAATTTTGTTAGGATCCGTCCTTGCTGCAGCATGGCTCTACACTGTCAGCATAAAGCGAGCAATAGCTAACTATATGCTGAGTTTTGGGCCACAGCAGGACATGAGTAAATGGACTCCTGTGACCTTGAAGAGAACTACCTGCAAAAAAGGTTGGCCATAGTTCTCTTTTAATAAATGTTATACTTGCAGTGTTTTTTCTTTTCACTGACCTTGCATGCAAGATGGCAGCACCCAGCTTGGGGGACTCGGGACGGTCCAAAAGACCGTCTCGGGACTGGTCTTTTGGATGTCTGCTAAAGTGAGGGTTTTACGTGTAAATAGCATGCTTAAAATATGTTCAATGAACATATACTTATAGGAAGATTTTTGTTGTAACGAATGTTCTACTGACAGGGTCCCTTTTAACACCTATAAAACTACCTTAACAATGGGAAGCAGGCACAGCCACCCGGTCATGTGTTCACTGTGACAGCAATCAAATGATTAGGAGCCAGCCTCCCGATTGTAAACAGACGGTGACAGCTAAGTCACTGCGCTGGAAGTGCGCAATCCACACTTACAACACAGGCCATCGCATGTGTATATGCGGTGCCCAAGCATTAAAGACCACCTTCTTGCCGCGGATATGTGTGTGAGCTGGTTGGCAAGTGGCGAAATAATATTTGCAGTACTGTACAGTGATTGTGTTTTATTGTAACTGTTTTTTTTTTTCAGTGCAAGCCTGGCAGTTTGTTAAGGCAAGGGAAAAACAATACTATTCTATGTGGTTATCATTACAAATGAGAAATTACTGAGCAATGCTGCTAATTATAGTCTGCGCAAACATTGCCACTAGAGGGAGAATCTCTGTAAGAAGGAAAATCATGATAATCCAGGGCATCAGACAAGTAGAGATTGCAATCACATCAAAAATGATTATTTAGTAGTCTTAATAATGACTCAGAGTGTGTGCTCAATCTAAACACACAAATCTTCCCATCAAAGGACCAGAGAACATAAATATAAATTGCTTTGTGTTCACTGATACACTGAACAGTCTGTTACATGCAAATTGTTATCAGTGACTGCACTCATTTTGAATAATAGTAATGATGCACTCTCTGGAAGTGCTTGTTGATATTTTCCAGCATGTCAGAAAATGCCAGCAACAGCAGATCAGTCTTTTGTTCCCCTTGAGAATGGGAAAAGACACTGACCATACATTGAGGAGAATCATCACTTGAAAAGTATATGCGTAGCACTGTTATTATTATGATTTAAATAGACATAGCTAGTAGTAGTTGGCTACATTTAACTGGGCTTGTTTTGTAATGTTGAAGACATTTGCTGCACATACAATTAGCTTCTTGCGTTCTTGGATGAGTGGCAAAATGTCTTCAACATCATAGAACTACAAGATGTCATGATCTGGATAAATATTTCAATAGGCAATAGCTGCCCATGTTCTTTCCTTACTGCATTTTCTTCTCTGCACCCCGAGTTACGGACATTCGAGTTACGTACGACTCGTACTTACAAATGGAGGTCCCAGGCTGTTTCACTAGTTGTAATGCTACTGAGCTTGTGCTGCCGTTCGTAGTACTGTACCTCCTGTACATTACAGGAAGTTAGACAAGGAGTGGGTCTGGTTCATAGTACTGTACCTCCTGTACATTTACAGGAAGTTGTTAGACGTGCAGTGCCTGCCTCTTCTTCCGGGTCTGGTACTGTACAATACAGGACGTTGTACAAACATCTGTCCAAGTTGCATTTAAAGTAGAACTCCATGCAAATTTTTTATTTTTTTTGGTTAGTATGGTGTGGGGTTAGAGCCACTGTGAGGATAGCAAAACGAACGATACAGGGGTTTAACCCTTCCCTAAGCTATCCAAAAGTATAAAAACATTTTTTTTTGGCTGGAGTTGCACTTAAAAAACTTACCTGTTCCAACTTGCATACAAATTCAACTTAAGAACAAACCTACCTGGCTGTATTTGTTAGTTTGTTCTGTTACTAGTCGTTTAGAGTTTAACTCCAGACAGCTCACCACGTCTAATTAATTAAATGTGCCAGGTCCTGAATATTCTTTCTTTTGGACTGCTTCCATCTTGAGCATATTTCTTTGGGTGCCCACATCACTGACTAGCGAATTATGGCAATTCCCATTGGCCAATCATCAGTGGGAACTTCACAAGATGACATGAAATGGGGCAGCAACAAGTCGATGGCGCATATGGATCGTAGTGGTGGGATCTCCTTACTTCCAGAAGAGACACCATGAGGGGTCATATGATGAGTCAAATATGTATGTCAATGTATTCCGAATAATTGCAAAAATGTCTCAAACTGATGGCAAAAAATAAACTGCATTTAAACATCAACACAAGCCCAAAGCTGGTTGACACAGGCCCTAATAGGACTTCATTACCTGGTGTGTTTTGTAACTCCTGATTAAGCTTCTGCTTATTCAGCTTATTTTCCTTTTTCTTGTAGTGTCTGTTATTTTGTCCACTTCCTTTATCCTTTATTTAGGCAGATTCCATATAAAGAAATACCTTAATTTCACTTAGGAGATTCAGGATAGAAACGGTATTCACTACAGGAATAGTGGTACATTCTTCAGAAAATGTATACCACATGTTCTGTATCGGAGTTCATAAATGTTCCTTACACCAGTTAATCTGGCTAAGTGCACAACTTTCACCAGATAAATCAGAAAGAAGATGTGTATGACTGCTTCTGATGATGGGAAGTGAAGTACAGTTCAGCGTACTGTTTCCAGATGGTGTGTAGCAGAGGCAATTGAACTGGGAAACTAGGTATTTTGTGGTATATATGTTTTTCAGCAGTCCTGAATGAAAGAAAAGACAGTGGCCTGATCCACTCTAAATTGCACCTTTATTCTAAATATAATACTCCTTAACTGAACATACATTGGGTAAAGCATGCTACTGGACCCTTGCCTGTCTCTTGGCCTTCTGTGGGAATGGTCAGGTCTGAGTAATGAAGACCTTCCCTGCTCCATGTGATTGGACCGTGCAAGGGACAACAATAATGACAACCACATAATTGCTTAATGATCCAGCCCTCCTACAATCACATCTTCCATTCCATCATGCCATTGACACTCAAATTTTGAAGCCAAGACAGAGTCCAGTAACTGGCAGCACAGAAACACACTTTTCTGGCCACAAATCAGCATATGGACAACTTAACGTTTATCTAAACCACCCGTGATTACTGCATTAGTTAACTTTTTGCAAGTATACAGGAAAATACTTGTTGATCATGACAGAAACTGTGTATCCTTGTACCTATGCACTGAACTGGCACCTCAAACAATATTCTAAGCTTTCCCAGCTATCTTCTGTGTCACAGGAAGTGTGTTACTGGCAGGATAACCAGTTAAAATAAAGGAATAAAGCTTGAAAACGGGAAAATAACGCAGCCACCACATGTAAGGATGGGTAATCTGGGCCCTTATATTGTAAAGTGCTGTGCAAACTGTTGGCGCTATATAAATCCTGTATAATAATAATAAGTAGGGAACAAGCAAACAACGACAAACGATAAAAGAAATTATTATCAATTAAAATGTTTTAAATATTTCAACCAAACCATACTCTAGTGATCAACCTCAGTGACCAGGAATGTGAGGAGAGCAAGTGTGTAGCCCCCCTTTCTGTACCATACTAGGCCACATGCCCATTCAGGGAGTACCTTGCAAGGAGGACAGGAAAACCTCCCCCATTGTTCTGTTGCCCACTTCAGGTTGTGGGCCTTTTGTTCCCTGTTTCACAGTTTTTTCTATTGTTTTATTGTTTTTGGTGGGATAAGGTTCACCAGCTTCTCGCTGACTCAAGTTCAGTTTTGCCTTCTGTCTGGAGTCATTCTCCTCTTCCATTGACCTCCTCTGTCCCACTCTGGAGCATCAGGTTAATCCTCTGTGCTCTGCCTTTTGGTCGTTTTGGCAGGTTCTATCTAGAAGGGGGCTCCAAATCATCCATGCAGATTTGGGCGTTGGTCCTTCAGACAGCTTCTGGGCTTCAGGCAGTCCTTATTCCTTCTAGTGAGGTCTGCTAGTGTTGCATACCACTCAGTTAGACTGCTTTTGGATGTTCTGACTGTATCTGAATTCCTGTGTCCCTCAATAGGTGAGGGGGAAAATTTTGATTTTTTTTTTTTTTGTACTTCCATAAAAGCCATTTCTTGGAGTCTATTGAAGGATACGGGTCCTGTCCCTCTGTGTCTTTGTTCATACAGTACTGCAGTACTACTTAGTACTGCATTTCCACATAAGTGAGGAATGTTTGGTAGAGGAAAGGTTATAATGGCTTTTGGCTTACGATTTTCTTTAAGTCAGTGTCCAATCCTCGTATAGGCAGGAGTATAACCTGACTGTATCTGAATTCCCATTTCTCTCAATGGACTTTAAGAAATGAATTTATGGAGAGTTCAAAATTCTATTTCAATGTCGCCCTTTAAGCCACATGAAAAGAACATCTCCCAGCTGAACAGTGTTTTTTTTTTTTGCATTGGCAATGCCAAGCTCCCAATGCCATATTTTGAACAATAGCTTGTCCATTAGGGTACAGGGTTCGCAGACTTCCTGCTAGTTTGAATTGCATGAATTGAACCTAGCCTGATATACTCACCTTCACTGGTAAGTTGCAGTGTATTACATTTTTGTGTTTTTAGATACGCTTTAAGCCCAACCATTTTTAAGCACAGCCCTCATAAACTAAAGTTTTGCAAAATGTCTGTACTTTGACAAAAACTCCAGGACTGTTGACAACAATGGCGATATGCCTTATCTTACCCTAGGACTCTTATCTAGGCATGTTATTTAGTTTTTCCTTTTACACTTTTAGTTCATGCACAAAGCTGGGTACAGTTTATGAAGATATCAGTAAAAGTATATGAAGTATGCATAAACATGCGTTCATTAGCAGTGTAGACTGAGTTAACAAGTTTGCTACAGGAAAATGGTATAAGTATACTAGCGAAAATATATTGAGAAGTGTCTAAAATTGAGGATGTTGCATAGGATAATATGGGTATTCTAAAAGATATAATGGGTTTGTTTGTTTGTAGTTAGAAATATTGGTCAATATTAATTATTGCAAGAAACTTTGTAGCAACATTCTTTCACCATTCTAGTTTCAGATATACTGACCATGTTAGGATATACTGAATATGTTTAGATATACTGACTCTTATTGGTTCTCCAAACAGATCCACTACACATATGTATACATAACAGGCATTATTTAGGGAGGAGTTATTGTTTAGTTGTTTAAGGGCCGGTGCACACCTAGGCGATTTTATTGCGCGGATTGAGTCACCGACATTGTGCAAAACACAGATTCGCATTGAAGTCAATGGAGGCTGTTCACACCTATGCGGTTTGTCGCGTGGACGAAATCGCCTGTTGCGCAAAAATGTACAGGAGCTTTGTGAAAACCTCTGTCACCTATGTGGGAACCTAGCCTGAATGTTTAATGTTCTACAAGTTGCTTTTCCTTTTATGTTTCAAAAATGTTGTGAAATTATTTGTCTAACATTAGACGTTATTTTGTTATAAGATGTACTGTTATGAGAGCTGTGTGACAGTTTACAGAAAAAAAAAGAGAAAAAGGCCTTTCCGGGAAAACAAAACTACTCGAGCCAAACCGCTAACATAAGTATGCCCACCACCACCCAGCATTGTCAAAGATCTGTGCTGTAGGCGTACCGCTGCCAATAGTCCTCCCTTTGGACCTAAATTCCAGTCTCCCCTTGACATGTGTGTTTTATAATTGTATTGCATTGTATTGCATTTTGTTTTATTTTCAAACCCTGGTATGAAGAATGCGATGCTGGCCATAGTGGTCAAATTGTTTATTTTCTGAGTTATCTCAGAAATTATAGAATAGTTTTGCTATGAGGAGGACTAGTGTTTTTAGCTGTCTGTGTTTTACTTGAAAGTTTTCAGTACATTAAGGCCTGTTTTTTTTTTTTTTAAATGTATCTCTTAAACAATGGGAAGCATGGTCAGGGATGTGGAAAGAATGTGTCTTTAGGCTATACATTTTGAGACTAAGGGCCCATTCACACCAGTTTTTGTGTGTTGTGTGGCCTCTTCCTATTCATTTCCTATGGGCCCTTAATGATCTTCCATTTGATCCCTGTTTCCAAAAACATCCCAGACCCATTTGATCCCTGATTCCAAAAACATCACTGACCCATTTGATTCCCATCTCCAAAAATGTCCATGACCCATTTGATCCCTGACCCCAGCTGATGTTTGTTCAGACAAATGTGTTTAGGTGCATTAAAGAGTCCTGGGTGACTGTCTTGGGAGAAATGAATGGGGTGACCCCTAAAATTCATGTGCAGAATGTGTTACCATGCAGATGTGTGGAGTCAGTCTTAAAGGAATTACTTTATATCATTGGCATTTTAAACTCATGTGTCCTCAGAGGTATTCAAATTGCTTTTGCTAACATAGTACTTATCCGCTGGTTCGTAGGTGCTGTGGATCTACTCTTGCTTTGGTTCTGGTAAATGCTACAAATGGTGTTCATTTAAATGGCTTGTCTTAGAGCTTAGGGAACTATGAGCATTGGGCTATGATCCGTGTTAATCCTATAATAATTCATCTTAGGGCGGCACATCTGCTCTTTCTGTGGATGCCATCCACAAGGCCCATTGTGAGGAAGTTAAAGCCACTCAACTCTGTGGACTGCATTGACAATTGTAACTTATTTATCTTATAGTAAATGGGTTCTTGCACTGCTGTGTTTTTTTTCCCGTCTTGTCATAGAACAATGATTTTGCTGCGGTTCCACAAAGCAAACTTGCTGAAAATGTTTAATTGATTTGATTTATTAAGAGATTCCCGAGAACTTATTAATCTTCTAGTAGCTCTGCAAAGTCAACTAAACAGTAATGTCTGTGTTCTGCAGGTCGCTCCGTAATAAAGCAAGTTTCATTTTTTTTTTCTTCTTTTTGTCTAGGAGAGAATGTGGACTGTAAATTGGGATCGTCTAGGAAACCGACAGAAAGGGAACACTGTGGACATTATGAGATAATAGTCCCTTATCTTTTGAGTGGAGAACAGTGGAAGGCAATAGGTAGCATCTTTCCAAAGGTTAGTTCACTTTTTCATGCTCCTATGAGATGCTTTTAACTGCACAATACGGAATGAAAAGAAAACATTGTGGATGATGGAAAATAAACTGTATTCGTGGTAACAATGTAACGGATGGAAACCATTCAGACTATTTTCTAAACCTGATTCCTAACATATAATTCAATGGGAGATGATTCTGAAGCTGTTGCAAATGATGTCTGCAGTTCTCTATTGTTGCTGTTTCACTGTCTGTCTAATTTAGGCTCATTACCCCACAATACCACATGTATGCAACAAGATGGCTTTATTTTTTTTTTATTTTTTTTGCATAACCATATATCTTCTACAGATATTTTCTGAAATGTTTCTTGGGTTTATGTTATGTCAGAGGGGCCATTTTAGCACTTTCTCTGACCTTTTTTTTTTCTTTTTAAATCAGTAGTTGAATCTTTCCAGCGCCACTTTAATATCATGATCTCTGTATTTAGGTATGTCTGCTCATTTTGTTTTTGAGACAGGACAGTAAAGCTTACCTTTCAAAACACATAGCACAGGGTTTTCAGAGACTAAAAGTGGACCTAGCTTGTGTGTGTAATATATATATATATATATATATATCTTGGCCCCAAAGCAAAAATTTGTATGGGGCCCTGTGATTTCTAGTTGCGCCCCTTGCAGAGTCCACCTGAGATCTCACACAGCCCTCCTGAGAGTGACCCTGCAGAGCCCACCATAGACTCTCTGGTCACATCGCTGCAAACACCTTACCTTTCAAAAATTGTTTTATGATATGAAAAAATATTGACGCCTCATTTGAAACCCCATTCTCTCTAATATTGTTTACTTACTGTGTACCAGAACCTGGCTTTTGTGCAGTGCAGGATCACCTGGAAAACTCCAACAAGCATTCAGCATGACCTCCCCTGCCCCCCATCTTATTCTGTGTTGAGACAGCTATAGTCTCCTCTGGCTCTAAACGGGGTTGCTTGACCCTTGCATAGGTATCTAGCAAACCCACACATATGAGTACATGTATAATACAGTTCACTGGTTTAAGACCTCTACAACTTCTTGAAACTTACCACTGCACTCGGAAGGTTCTCTTGCATGGCTTTTTGTCCCCTTTTTTCCTGTTTTCTTCTTGTAGTGTCTGGAGTATATCTATATTCTCTCAGAAGAAGTTTCTCTTCAAGTGTCTGTTACTCATCATTTATATAAGGCTGTAAATATTTACAACTAAAGCTCAGTCAAACCCCACATCCTGTCATTCAGTTGTCAAGGGCCAGAGCCTCTGAGGTTCTAACATTTGACAGATGAATGGCTGGGCTGAAGTTTAACATCATGAAGGGGCAGGAAATAATCTTAACCTGGAAAGAATGTGAGGCCCTGTATACACCCTGAGCCTAGAATCCAGGGTCCTCTCTAGACACAAACCAACTGATGTTAAGGTACTATAAGGCAACTGCGCTTTACCAGTAGAGTTAGTGTACATACTTATCTGACTTAACAGGTTTACTTTAAATAAGTACAATCGGCCATTCAAATATATACATTGCGTATACATTAGAAGAATGGCAGGCTGCCAAGTCCAAGTGGAAAGGGAAATTGAAAAACAATTTACTGATAGAAAGTATTTTTGCTGTACATTTCGAAGATGTATTGCTCCACAGTGCATGCAGCTACAGAGGTCAGCTAGGTAGTGTTTTGATGGTTATTTACTGTTTGTCAAGAGTGTTCATAGCCTGGCCACAATTTAACATTATTAGATTGTCTGCTTGCATTTCTTGGTTTTAAATGTGAGCTTCAGAAGATATTAAAATTTAAGGACTTTTCCTTTCAGATAGAGAGAATGGTTAAAGAAAGAATGAATCTCCCGCGCGGAGTCACAGATAGGGAAAAAGACCCCAAAAAACTGGCACATCCTAGCTCGGTCTATTTAAAACTAAGACAAAAGGTTTTGGCTGTAGTCCGACTTTAACAAGTATCATAGGCTGTTAGCTGGATCATCATATTACAGGTCGGACATCCTGAAAACATGACTTGTACAAAAATGCTGGAGTTGGCAAACATTGTGCTAGGTTATTAAACTGATCAGGAGTTTGGGTTCAGGAGTTGGCCAGTAAAAAAAAAAAAAATAGCTGAAAACAAAATGCTAATAAGCTTTGGTCAGCTAGCAGGACTATGCAGTATACTGTTGGTTTCTGTATGTCTTGTTTTTGCATTGCCTTCTCTCTGACTGTTCAGTAAGTTATTATGCAAATAGGGTTTGGGGAAGGATCTGCTGGATGACAGCCGTGAAGACAGCATACGGTGCAGAGCTGCAAATGTATTTAACATTACAAAGTTCCTGGAAATTACATCTTGTATATGCAGTCTAATTAACGCCACTCATCACATTGTGAGACATTAAAGGTCATTTACAATGTGTAAAACACAGATCAAATGCTACCTTTGGTGACGTGATTGTGTTGGCTGCACTCCTTCCTCTGTGGTTATGACATGACAGCTTTGCAAATCCTTGAAAGAGCAGGAAGGATAACAAGGTGATTGTGGAAGGACATAGGCTTTATTGTGAGCCTGGTACATTATCATCTTTAAAGGGGAACCCCAGGCACCACACAAAGTTTCAAAACCTAATTATTACTTTTTTGCAGATGCACCTTTTTATCCTATAAAGCAGGGGCGGGGAACCTCCGGCCCTACAGCTGTGGTGAAACTACAAATCCCATGATGCATCTGTCTTTGAGAGTCCTGCCTGTGGCTGTGAGAATATTGCAATTCCTCATGGGATGTGTAGTTTCACCACAGCTGGAGGACCGGAGGTTCCCCGCACCTGCTTTAAAGTGACACTAAACTCAGGAATTAAATATTAAAATGCATTCAAGTACCTTAACTATTACCAAAAATGTATCTTATTTGTGTATCGCTCGGCTGTAGACCATCAAATCATCTCTGAATTGGTGCTGACACTGCCCTTCCTTCTGGAGGGGGGCTACTTTTGTTCCCCATGGTCCCTGTGTGTATTGCAAAGTTGCCATCCCTCCAAGCTCGCTCCCGTCACAAACTATAATCTCAATACAAATTAGCTAACTAAACGTGAGATTGTAGTCCATCACGCGAGCGAGCTTGGAGGCTACTTACTCCTACCTATTCTATATAGATGCATTTCCTGTATAATCTTTATTTTATGAATAAGAATTTAATACAATGTGCGTGGAAAATGCAAACAGGAGCCTATAGTTCAAGCCCATTGGCTGAGAAAAGTAAATATGATTTCTTTTTTTCCCCTACATAATTATTACAAAAAACAAAATCCAACAGAGAAATGAAGGTTTTAAATATAAAATGTTGATATGTAATGTTTCATCTTTGCCTGTCTAAAATAAATGTTTAGAAAAAAATCCGTTAAAACTATTTTTTTTAGTCCGAAAAATAAAATATTGACGGAAAAAAACGATATTATACATTTCCTTGAAAGGTGCTAACGCCTGGAATGTATTCCATCCTGTAGGGAAATGCCGACTTTTATTAACAGTAGTGAAAGCCCATACATACAAAGTGTTTGTTGTAAGCAGTTTGTTCTGTAGTTGTTCATTGAATTCCCAGCACTAAAATAATCAACGGGATTATTTACCTTGTAATCTGAAACAGTATTTTTTTATTCCCTCTATGTCTAGTTATTTGTTTTCCTACAAATCATGGGGCGCATGGCAACATTTTGATGGGGCCCCCAAATGTCACCCGTCTAGGTGTCTGTAACAGCTGTTTGATGGTAGCCAGTGGGTCATTGTACAAATAATGGCTGTTTTGCCCTGGTGGCTAGTGTTTTTGTGAATTATAAAAAAATATTAATCATTTACTGTACAGTGAAGAAAACTACTGACTCTATTGTTTCCTCTCTGTAGAAAGACAGTGGAAGGCTTTGAGCGACTAGGTTTTTTTGGATGCAGACCAATGCTTCTTTTCTTATAAGATTATGGCAATGACGTCCTACAAAAGTGATTGCTTTAGTGAGAAATGCAAGCATTTTAGACACGCAATGAGAGAGGCAAAAGCTAGAGTAGCTTTGAAAGGAGAACTATGAGGTGAGTGCTTTTCACTCATCCTCATAGTTCTAGCCGACCTGTGACGAGGAGACTGTCACAGGTCAACTCAGTAGATCGGGAAGTGAGCAAACACATACCGGCGTTCGCTCACTACTCGATCCTGTCACGGCTGAGAGCCGTGACAGGGGAGGGACTGGATTCTCCCCTCCCTGCTCCGATCCTCCAGCGCTGACTGGCGGAACGGATGGGGGAGGGGGCGGGTACAGCCAGCTATGCCTCTAGATAGGCAGAGCCAGCTGTCACTCACGCAGCTGGGCGGATCCAGACATAATTGTAGGGATCCGTTTCAGCTGTAGCTCGCGGTATACTGAGATTAGGGTGATGGGAGGACGCTAGTTTGTGTCCTCCCGTTACCCTTAGGATAACTGTGGGGAAAAGCCCTAACCCCATAGTTCTACTTTAATGCTATGCAATTGTCTAGGCCTTGTGTGTGCAGCATTGGACGACTCTTAGAAAATACTTTATGGATATGGCACCATTGACACAGATATGTTCATATTATGAGACTCTGAGTCTGAATCCTTCATTGTTGGATGAAAAATCTAGTTATTTTAGAAATGTATGTAATTTCAGGTGACACTGCTGACTATAAAGGATCTTGCATACCACTGTGTTCTTAATAAGAACTAGAGTTGCTTCCCCCCAGCGCCACCACTTACATTCAGGCTTTTAGGACATGTTCAATGCTGATATACATTTGAAAGCATTTCTTTAGTTCTGTTTGGTAAGTGGAAAAAGAAAAAAGAAAAATACCTTCTGATCATGCCAGAAATTCAGAACTTTCCTGTGTCCTCTGCACACTTTCTGTGTTAGCAGCAAAGAGGTTTTTAGCCCTCCTAGTTCTTTTCTGGGACTTTGGAATTATTAGATTTTATGTTGAAGCGATCTGAGACTTTGAGGTGGTTGAGTAGTTTACATGAAGACATCAGGAGGGCTGACACCACTGCATTTCTGGCAGATCAGCAGGTTTTTTTCTGTACTTGCAGGGTCTTTAAAGGGATTCATCATGGACAAATGTGCATACATTACATTGTACTGCATATGTCATCTTCTTCTTTTTTTTTTTTTTTCCATTCTGCCCTCACATACTCTTGAACAGTAAAGTCACAGTTCAGCCAAATGCATTAATTCACGTCGAGTCGAGAGTTCACCCGAGCCTCCGTAAAACTATTAACAATACATCGCCCTGCTGGCCCAATCAGCTGCAGCTGGGGCATCTCCTGCCCCTTTGTTACATGCAGCTGTGGGACAGGAAATACTTGACAGTTTTGCATGTGCTCAGGTAAACTCGGTTTGCCCAAGACCCACGCACACCACTATAGGTGAGAAATATCTGGAGTTTCTACCTGTTTAATCAGCTAGTCCCATTTCTTATCTAAAAACTATATACTTAGAAACAAACTTTTTTAAACATTGGCACTGATTACTAAGATTATTAGCACTACAGTAGAACAGATGCCAAAACTTGTATTTTTTTCAATTATATAGTAAGGGAGGGTTAAACCCCTGACAGCTTTTTTTTCTTTTTGCTATCTCTGTCCCATAAGGGAAGAATTCCCTTCACTTCCTGTCTGATAACCACAACAGGAAGTGAAAGGTAATCCCTCCACAATCAGGAGTGTCACCAGAACTAGTGTCCCCTTTGGAAGATTTCCCATCTATTTCTGTTCTGGGGACAACCCAGATTTAGGTTGTTTTTTTTCAGTTTGGGTGATGATGGTCAACAGAACAAATAGAGGATGAGTTGCCCTAATGGGGACACAAATCAGACAGTGGATAATCAGATCCATACGTCTATGAAAAAACAAGAGTTAAGCTGGATACACACGGAGTGAATTTCGGTAGATTCAGCAGGAAACATTTGAAATTCGCTCCATTGGTCACCCTGTCCCCTCGACAGAAGTTGATCATTAGATTAACTTTTATCGAAGACACATGTTGAAAATTCCTCGGCTGACCATACAAACACAGTCGGGGTATTCTGACAGTGGTAGGCGGCCGTGTCAGAATACAAAGCTCACAGCGGGAGATTCATCTGTCCATGCTGTTCAGCATGGATGGAGGAATCTGCTATATTTTCTTGTCATTCAGCACACAGGTTAAAGTAAAAAAAAAAAAAAAACACTGTATACACTACAGTAGAGACATATTCTGTATTTTCGATAAACCTTCATCTGGAAGGGCATTGAACGTGAGCCAGAAGGCACAGGAACTCTTGGAATCATTGGAGTTGGGTGACGAGGTGTCTTCTAACTCCTGACAGATTCAGCTGCGCGGGTATGGGAGGAGGAAAGAGATAAAACAACACAAGAACTGACAGGGAGTTCATCAGGCTGAATGCAGCAGCCATTATTCTATTTTATAGAGCAGGCTGTTCTGTAATTAAAACTTCCAAGTGTTTCCGAGAAGAAGGAACAACACAATTATCTTCTTATATAAGACATTTCATTACAAAGCAAAACGCCTCATACGTGCCAATCCCTTGATAGCGCAGTCAGAATGAGGTCTTAAATCAAAGCAGCTATATAATCAGGTGCAGTCTTTGATGTTTTGTTGGGCTTTAGCAAGAAAGCATCTTCATTGCGGTAGATATACATTTTTTTTTTGTTTCCTAGTTTTTTGGCATAAAATATAACATTTTGCAGCTTTAGCCCCCATAAGCAGTTTGCTGACTGTTTCCTGATGCGGAGCAACTCTCAACATGAAGGATGCGATTATTTTCTATGGTGCCTGTTCACACCTGAGTGTTGTACGCCTGTAGCTTGAAGCTTGAAAAAGTACATGAGCTTCTCTTCAGGCCAAATCCAGTGTTTCTGGCCTAGCTTTCCATTGGCTAAAACAAAAAGCTTAAGCATGAAAACTGTGTGTAGGATGTAATTAACCACCATTTGAAAATGCTAGTTGCCTGGATTTAATACTTTTTGAGCCACTGACCCTAAACAATTATGCAGGTCTGGAAAGCCAAAGTCAGTTCTCTGTATACATGTTTTAGGTCAATGACTCTAAAGTATTGAAGCACGACAACCATGAAGCTAGAATTTTCAGCAGCAGAGGTCACCAGTGGCACCTTACGTATTTATGGCAAGGCAGATTTCCTTTAAACACTTTCCTTCATTAAAGTAGTATTAAGCTCTCAAACCCCTTTTCATTATTGAATCCAAGCTAAAACAAGCTATTTATTTATATTTTTTTCCCCCAAACACTTAAGAGTCCTCTTGTTTCCAAACATCTTTGTGTTTGTGGAGACACAGCTTACTAGCACACGCAAGGGGGGCTCCATAGGACCCTGCAAGGGAAAGTAGCCACCCTAAACGAGGATATGAGGGCCAGCGTTCAGGCGACCAGCTGATTCTGCAAGAAACTAAAACTTTTAAACAGCCTCCATTGCAAGTGATTAAATCAGCATTTGAAATAACTTAAAAACCTTTTGACTTTAATATCACTTTAAAGCACAAAAGAGCATGTTGCCCTGTCTGAATGCCAAACTGGAACCGCTAAACATATTCACAAGCAGCGAGTTTAGATTATTAGGTAAACTACCCATTAAACCTGTCATCCTCCATTATTCCTGCGAGATGTGGATAGGCAGCGACATGGCGGATGTGCTGTGATGCTACCGAGTGATTGACATGGATCTAATTCCCCTCTGTGCTCTGTTTACAGAGAAACTGTTGAGAAGCATTATATGGTGTGATAGGAATGCAGCGGAGATTGACCCACAGGACTTATTTTCACAGGCCGGATGCTTAGAACCTTCAGACAGACACATCAAATAGCCCGGCGAAGCTACTGCGCCTCTTCTGTCAGATATAATGACCCGGAGATGCTTGTCTAATATGAAATCCCCAGTGGGGGGACAGGAGGACATGGCTGCTTCCCTGACATAATTGTGTCCTGTAAAGTATGAAAGAATGAGCTCTTGCCCATGATTTATTAAAGTGTGAGAGCTATTAAGCTTTACAGGAATTACAAAAAAAAAGAGCTTTGAAGCAAAAGGAGCTGGCACGGCGCTCCAGTCTGCTGATAACCTAAAATAAAAATTGGCTTCCACTTTGTAAACAGCACGAGGAGATCAGCTACAAATAGGCTCAAAACTTGTCGTTGAACAATGAGGGTTAAAGGTTGCATTTAATGTCTTGTGCAATGTGACTGTAGAGGGAATGCTGGCCATGTAGATGTTTGTATTTATGGGCTAAGGAAGTGTAGGTGGAAGCTGGAGTTATACAATAAATTTTAACATACATTTCAAACAAATGTATCAAATTGAAATGAGAGGATAGAGTTGTAAAGTCAACGTTAAGCTCAACTTCAGCCAAAACAATTTAATTTTTAGATTCAGATAGCGGAGGAGGAGTAAGAACCTTTGCCAAGGTTTTATTACACTTTTGCATTTTGGGGGGAAATTTAATTTTACTTCCAGGCAATAGAGATGCCCTGTCACATCTTGAGACAAAGGGTGAGTCTAGTACTAGAAGTGAAGGGGCAGTGGTGAAAACCTGACCATTTTGAAGAAGAACTGAAGTCAAAGCTTTTTTTTTTATATTATTAATTTTGGTTACACTAAGGAATGGTTATAATCCTTGTCAGCTTTTTTGTCATCTCTGTCTTATAAGCAGAGATTTTCCTTCACTGCGTGTCTGATGACCACAGAATTGAGGAAAATCCCTGATGACCAGTTGATGGTCAGGAGGGTCACCATTGTCCACATTGGAAGATTTACCATCTATTCTGTTATGGTGACCTCCATAAATTTGGGATTTTCTTTCACTTGTCAGTTATAACAGTGGCCAGGACAAATAGAGAGGGGGAATTCCCATAACGGGGATACACACAGTCCCCAGGACAAATAGAGAGGGTGAATTTCCAGAACGGGGATACACACAGCACAAAATATTTCCAGTGGGGACACAACAGTCAAAACCTGATAGCCACTTTGTATAAAACAAAGAAAGAAATGTGTACCTTATATTTAATATGAAACTCCAGTCAGTTTTTTTTGGGTGCCTTATTTTGCATTTGATCCATCAATGATTGGATCAAATGCAACAGCATCTCATGACCTTGACAAGAAGGTCACCTATCAATCCCCAGAATAGTTGTAAGAGGCCACAGTTGTTCTTACCAACTATTCTTCTAGTGTAGGCCTCATGAGTTCACTCTAAGTGGGGATTTTAGTTGGTTGTCAGTGATATAAAACTACACAAACATGCTTTCGGCATTTCCATGCCATTCCCCACATTTGTAGATTCTCCACAGGAATGTAATCAAGTGGTGGCTGTGCCTGATTAGCTAGTGTAGTGGGAATTTAACTATGGGCAAGTGTGTTTAGAGGGTGACTTAAGATCTCGACTACACCAACACAAAAAGGACATCCTCGAAAACCCAGGTACAACCAACTGGTCCCAACAGACTATTTAGTTGCCAATTTTAGAAATGTTGTATTCAGGATAAAAATCCAGTCACAACCGTTTATAGTTCAATAGACAGAATCATAAAAATCCCAACTTCATTCACTTGTTGTCACACTTCCCTGTGCTATGATGCGGCGCTGGGTTTTGCCTCCTGTCCCAGGTGCTCAAATGTTCAACTCACGTGTTGCCTGATGTTCGAGCAACAAGTCATTACCGGACCCCCCGTGTGCTATTTGCCTTGGATCCCTGTGAACTGACATTTACCTGCTTTGTTTCCTGTGTCTCCTGTGATTCCCTTGTGCACCTTGTGAGTTCCTGCTTCCCTTGAGTTTGCCTTCCTCCTGTGTGGCTGTTTATCCTTGCAGCCTCACTCCTCCGTTATCTCCAGATAGCCGTGTTGGGCTGTCTCTCTGCTGTCTTCTTGTGTGTTATTCCCACTGTTGTTTGGAGTCCTGCTCCTGTGTCCCCCTGTATCCTGTACTGCTGTGTGTGTGTGTGTGTGCAGGCCTTGCTCCTGTCTGCCTTGCGACCAGAGCCCCGGTGCTGCATCAGTTCCTGAGTCTGTGCGGGTGCACTAGAGGGCCGCAACCTGGAAGGTGCCCAGCGGCCAATCATCCTCACCATTTGAGGCACTGTGAAAGACTCGGCCCTTCTTAGATCCTGCCCCTCTAGTGTGTCCCCGATAATGCACAGACCCCTAGTTTCCGATTCCTCTGCCCTGTACCTCAGGCTTCACTCTAGCTTGCTACTCTAAACATGCTCTTCAAAACCCGGAGCTCTCGTGCACCAGTGCCCCGGTCCCCAGACCGTGACACTTGTGCTGCATTAGCAGGTCAGGGGGCTTTTCTGATAAAAAAAAACATGCTCTGCAGCAGTTTAAACAAGGAGGGAACTAGCACCATGTATAACGTGGCAACAGAGCTAACATTCACATGGCCTGAATGTGTCATGCACTTGCCATCAAAACTTACTCTTACGGTTCCTTAACAAGCCTCACTTGAGACACCGAGCGCTTATGAGGCTTGTCTTTCTGACAGATGGGAAATGGAGCAACCGGGACAGCTTACCTTACATGGATGGGACTCCTCTATACCCAACCCATGACCGTGACAATAAGTCTGCCTGCCACTGCAGTGGCACAAGCAGACTTTGTGTACCTGCTGCCTGGACTCCAGGCACCCACATTCTGGCTATATGTTCAGCAGTAATTGTTAAGCACAGACCTATGTTCTGCCTCAGGGCTTCCAATGTTTGCCTCAGGGCTTTCTATGGACTGTCCTTTTCTATGTTTTTCACATGTATCTCCTGTCCTCAGGTCACATCCCCATGTCTGATGAACAATCTCATCAAGCTTGGGCAAGCTTTTGGATTTGCTTTCTGATCCTTATGGTGATATTTAATGTCTGAAAGTGTAAATGCCATGATTATGGACACCACACACACTTCTTGATGCTTAAGATGCTTTCCACATAAGGCTTACTGTAAAGGCACGGTTGTTAACCGCATGAATCGCAGCAAACTGCGCATGCGCAGTTTGCCGCGATTTCTCGCGCATGCGCAGTTTGCTGCGATTCATGCGGTTAACAACCGTGCCTTTACAGTAAGCCTTATGTGGAAAGCATCTTAAGCATCAAGAAGTGTGTGTGGTGTCCATAATCATGGCATTTACACTTTTTAATCGCGGCAAACGGCGCATGCGCGAGAAATCGCGGCAAACTGCGCATGCGCGGAAATGGCGGCAAAATGTGCGGGAAACCACACAGGAAGTGAGGTAGCTGTCAGTATCCTGGGACTATTTAAGGAGGAGTCAGCCTCTCTTTCATTGCTGATGGTCTTGTCAGCTTGCTGTGTTGTATCCTGTGTTCCTGTATTGTTTAAAGCCTGCCTCTGACTTGGATTGCCCTGGACTACTCTCTTGCTTGCTGCCAGCCCTTGACCCCGGCCTGTTTCCTGGACCTTGAGATTGCCTTACGTTTTTGTACCTTGCCTGCCCGACCGGATTTGACCTTGGCTTCCTGACCTCTCTTCTCAGCTGCTCCCACGCAGTGTTCATTTCCAGTCTTCGGCACTCGTGCTCCTCGTTGCCCTGCGCCCTTCTGTTCCAAACTCCAGTGGTCGCAGGACGCGAACCGCAAGAGGCGCCTCCCCATCTTCCAGTCTCAGCCTCAGGTACGTGATACTTACTCTTCTAAAAATGTTAAGGGATGGTCAATTTTAGCATCAGATATCCACTTCGAGGAATTGATTTATTTGAACAAAAGTATCTTGAGGGCAACTTAGTCCAATCATCATCATTTACATTTTTTGTTTTACCCTTTAACAACACATTTTATAAGCAAAATGTTGAAGTACTAGGCCTAAATGCAGTCAAATTAGGCCTTACATTGACAAAAATATTATACTTTGTAAGTTACACCACCCTTCCAGTAGTTTATATTAAGTGAGTTTATATACTGGATGTTTTCTTAGACTCCCCGCACACATGTAGCATAACTTAATGACCCACAGTGTTGGTCCAAAGTACATGTCATCATTTATAACTTTCTACAGACAGTAAAACTGGGTCACCGGATTTCAGCCAGATTTATTGACAAAGGGAAGACCCTTGGTGCCAATTAGTTGAGATGATTGATATATCTAGCACAGGATTTTTCCAGCACCTTTTTGCTCTGATGTCCAGGGGACCTTGATAAATGATTTAAAATATTCCTAATAGTTTTTTCTTCATGAAGCTGATCCATCACACCGCTTACCCACTTATCCATTATCTACATTCCAGTCATCTACAAACTGTGTTGACTGAAATGTGTGATGGTTGGTTATGCAGTTCAGAAGACCTTAGGTCAGAACTAGGAGTTGTAACTGCTATAGGCAAGTCTATTTACTCTGTTGTATGTCATGAAAGTAGATACCGTATACCCCCAAATACTGATTTAGCTAAAGCACTGCCACAACACATCTGAGTACTGTTCCAGATACTTTATTTTTACTTGCACTAACAGTTAATTTTCACCCCCATATGCTAGGTCAAAGTAAGGCATAGACCCATATAAGCATGTCCTGAAAAACTAGGAATAGGTTTAATGATAAAACAAAGTATCATAGTCTGTAACAAGTATAATGAAACACTATTTTTTCCATTGTTTGTTGCTTCTCCATGCTGATAATCTATCACAGCCTCTTCACAACCACTTCCTATCTAAATGCTCTCACTACCTACAGCAATGCCTGCATGGCGTTTTTCAGGGCAGGTTTCTTGTTGGTGATAACAGTGGACCATGCCTGTGTAATGTCTATTGCAACAAATTATTATTGGGGTTGCTTTATTTAAAGGCACATAGGCTGCAAGGGAATTTGTACTTGGCCAGGGAATATTCTCCTTAGCATAGTGAATCAGGTGAAGCTCTGCTGACTTCCAGTCTAATCAAGCACATTCATTGTAAAGTGAACCATCACCACATTCACTAAGCTAAGGAAAGATTCTCTATAGGAAAATTTGCAGGGTTATTCACTAAAGGGTGAAGAGTTTGGAGACGACAGAAGTGAACAATCTAGGACAACATAGCTGATTTGGAAACATTCTCCAATTCAGCTCACTTTTGAGTTCAGCTACGTTGTCCTAGATTGTTCACTTCTCCTGCCTTCTCCAAACTCTTCACCCTTCTGCGAATAACCCTGCTAGTAAATCAAACCTACGGTCTCCAAAAGAAGCACATGTGATCAGGTGACCATGAAAAAAAAGCTTTGCTCCTCTCTCCCAATTGCCTTTTCTGTGTTGTCACCACATCACTGTAGGCTAGAAGCCACTTGTGCAGGTATGTTCTACTATTGTCAACATCAGGAAGCTGTAGTTTGGCATCCTTAAAGGGTAAGTCAACCTTTCTGACCATGTTATGGCCATATTAAGGGCGTTACATTACACACACATTGTGATTTGCACCACACTTGTAGTGCATTGATTAGTTCAGCCACATAATTGAAGGTCTGTACCTCCTATATAGACTTAGGGCTAGTGGAACAGTCTGCAGGAGCATGTGTAATGGACCTATGATTCCCTGATCATGGTTGCAATGGTTAGGAGGCTCCGATGCAATAGGGTAATATCTACACATTTGTTCACCAATGTGTGTACACTTTATTTATTTTTTACAAAAGGTAAACTATGCCTTTAAGGTGAACTATTGAAAATTATGTGCAGTTTAACCTTGTGTGCTATGTGAGATTGTGGCATTTCACTAAGCTTGGTACAGTCCACAGTTTGTATGTGTAGGGTTTTTTTAGGGATGCATCGAAATGACATTTTTAGACATTTCGAAATTTGTTAGGCCGAAACTGAAAATGTTTTTTTCCCCAACCTTTTTAACATTTTTTAAAATTATTTTTACATTATTTTATTTTTATTTGTATGGTGTGTGTGTGTGTTTGTTTTTTGGGGTTTTTTACTTTGGAAAATATCAGGCGTCTAAACAGAACCCTCACATTTCCCTTTTAAGATCGAAAAAGAGATTGAGGGCTCAGTCTCTTTTTCTGCAGCCCCAGGACTCAATGAAGAGGAAGCTTTCGGTACTGAGGCTTCCTGTTCGTTCACAATCTGGAGATGATAAATATTCACTATTAATCCAGTCATGAATGGGCAGGAAGCCTCTGTACTGAGCTGCTTCCTGTCCATTCATAAGTGAGCAGATAGTAAATGTTTACTATGTCCCCATTCATAAATGAACAGGAAGTGATGTATAACACTTCCTGTTCATTCATAACTGGTGACATAGTAATCACTATGTCCTCAGTTATTTATAAACACTGTACTGATCACTCAGTGTTTGTGCTCTGCTCTCCATCCTGACTGCTCCTGCCTATCACCGGATCCAAGCCCTTTCCCACACTGTGCTGCTGGGCCTCCTGGCAGCTCCTCCCCTCTGGGTGCCAGCAGCTGGATTGGCTCTGTGTCCCCTCTGATCCTTGATGCCTCTGACAACACAGAAGGGGGAGAGCAGCAGAGATTGGAGAGAACACAGAACAAAGATTGCAGCCGATGCCCAGTGGGCATGGAAGAAGCTAGGGATGGATGCACTGCATTTTTTACCATTTTCGTACTATCGGCACTTTGCTCCTAGTACCATTTTTGACCTAAATGTTTCGGTAGTTGAAATTTCGGTGCATCCTTTTTTTTTGCTCCTGGGCTTTGTTTGTTTAATTTATTTATGCATTTATTTTATTTTGCACAAAATGTCACAATTTTAAGGACTGGATCCACACTTTTTTATCATGTGTTTTCAACAATCATACATTTAAATACCCTACCATTGTCATATGTAGGCCTTATAATGCACATCAATACACAGACAACACATGCTAACAAACACGTTAACATGCTAAAAATGCATGTGTGAATGGGCTAGTATTCCTCTTGTATTATACCATGGAGCATTTCATGCACTGGTTTCTCAGTCCCTACACACCTGAACAGGCCTATAGTTTTACGTTGTAGTATGTCGCTCTGAAGCTGCAGAACGGACTATTGCTGATGAATGGCATTTATGTACCCACAGACGGTTGCAATTTAGATAATTGGGTACAGCTGGATTATTGTGGTATTATTTTGTAGGCTGGTTAAATTAACTAGCTGTAGTTGTTAACGTGAAATTGTGTTGTTTATATGTTAATTGTGGTAGGAAAATGGGTATCATTAGCTAGATTTTTTTGCTCTGATGGGTTAATGTGTTAATTCCTCTTCTTCCTTTTTTGTTCTTGTATAAATTCATACTTTTTTTTTGTGGAGATCATCAGACACACATCCCGCTGCATATTAGAAGAGGACTCTTCACATTTGGCCTCTGTCCCATTGCCTTCAGTGCTAAAGTAGCACACATTAAAAGGACCATCTGTGATTAAAATCATATGCATTATTATACAGTGCAATAACAAATTAACAAAGCAGGTATCATCTGTTCACGCTCTTACAATGGTCTGTTTCAGGCATGTCAGACCCCACTGACAGTGGTGTAATTTTTTAAGGGTCTGTTTTCATGCCAACAAAGGGCCACACCTCCCTAATTCCAGAAATTCCATACTATTTATTATCTTGTAGGGGGGTTAGGTTGTGACTTTGACAAGGACCATATTGTGATGTCTAGACAACTGGGTCAGAGCAACTCCAAAACTGCAGCTTTGGAATGTTCCCAGTCTGCAGTAGTCATGACCTACTGAAAGTGGCTCAAGGAAGGAAAACGGGTGAACTGGCAACAGGGTCATGGGCAGCCAAGGCTCATTGATGAATGTGGGGATCAACGGCTGGCACATGTAGTCAGATCAAAAGAACTATAATCAAATTTCTGAAAAAAGTTAATGCTGGTTCTGATAGAAAGATGTCTGAATGCACAGTGCATTGCAGTTTGTTGCATATGAGGCTGCATAGCTGCAGACTGGTCATCGTGCCCATGCTAACCTGTGTCCAATGCCAAAAGCACCTACAATGATCATGTGAGCATCAAAAGTGGACCATGAAGCAATTGAAGGTGGCCTGTTCTGATGAATCATGTTTTCTTTTACATCATGTGGATGGCTGGGTGTGTATGTGTCAGTTACCTAGGGAAGAGATGGCACAAGTATGCCCTATGGGAAGAAGGCAACCCAGCGGAGACAGTGCTATGCTTTGGGCAATGTTTTGTTTGGAAACCTTGGGTCCTGCCATTCATGTGGATATCACTTGGACACGTATCACCTTCCTAACCATTGTTGCTGGGGAAGTACCCCACTTCATGGAAACGGTATTACCTGATGGCTGTGGCATCTTTCAGCAGGATAATGCACCTTGCCACACTGCAAAAAATGGTTCAAGTTGGATTTGAGGAACACAACAACAAGTTTGAGGTGTTTACCTGGCCTCCAAATTCGCCCGATCTCAATCCAATTGAACATCTGTAGGATGTCCTGGAAAAACAAGTCTATGCGGGCCCCCACCTTGCAACTTACAGGACTTAAAGGATCTCCTACTGATGGCTTGGTGCAAGATACCACATTTTGGCGGCAAAAGGGGGACCTACTTAATATTAGGTGGGTGGTCATAATGTTATGGGTGATTGGCCTATATTGGATTGAATGTTAAAGCTGAACTGCAGGCATGCAGCTGAATATACAGTTATATATTAATGCCTTAGCTTACCTAGGATAGTAGCCTGCTCCAACCGCTACATCACTACAGGACACAGCAGTCTAAAGAATCTAACTGAGGCTGCAGTGCTAAAACAGAGGGAAGGTAAGAGATGCTGACCGCCAGAGAGGAGGATATAATACCTCTTCTATTGCCAGATCCTGACAATTCTATCTTCATGGGCCCTTTTAAAGTCAATTTCCACCTTTTTGTAAGTGATTTGCATTCACTGTGGTAAAAGTAGAGGCGCACCAGAGTGTCAGACTTTAATCAGCTGCCCCCCTCTCTGTCACCCATTGTAACTTGATCAACATACACTAGCTCTTCCTTTACACACAATACACTGTCCAGGGAAGGGAGGGGGCTGGTAGGGGATATTTTCACATTGCTTGCACAGCACAGAGGCAGAAATTCCCATGCGGGTACGAAGAGGAAAGCTAACAAACAATGTTAGTTTCTGTTTTCATATACAGTACATCAACTGCATATGCCTGCCTCATGTACACTTGGTGTACATTGCTGGCAAATGTTTTCTAAAAATACCTCTGCAAATGTGGAAATGGGCTTTAAGCTCTCCTTCTGGCAATGCTATGTTATGTTGACAACATTTCTAATTGATAGTAACTGATCCAGAACAAGTATATGGACTTTAGACTTTACTCTGATTTCCCTGATCTGCATACTTGTTAATGTTCAGAAGCTCAGACAGCTATGAAGTCAGTGGGTCAGGATAACAGCCAGGCAACTAGCATTTTCAGGGGAGTCAGCAGTGGCAGTGTTTTATCGGTGGAGATTTCTAGCTGAGTGCATATCATATGAAATTTAGTTGATTACATCTGAAAAAAATCATTCTTTTTAGGAAGGACCACTCACTTCTGCATGATTTAGGTGCATTGCATGTGTGGTGTGTTAGAAAAGTCAAGTCCCATTTATCTTTGATGTAGTTTTCAGCAAATTGTGCATTACATAAAGAGGAATGGCAATGTATGTAAAATGCTCCTAAATCATGCAGACATAAACAAGGTTTTAACAATTTTTAAATTACATTAGCCAGTTCCTTGATGCACCATTTTGTATCATTTAGCACATTTATGTCCTGTTTATACCTTTTTTTTTTTCTTCTGTGAATAGGACTTTAATATGCCCATGTTGTGATTGTTGGAGACTGCTATCCAATCTTTCTCTGCAATGTTTTCTGTAATATTAATATACCTTGTTAATCTTTCTGTGCATTCACTTACTGTGTTTGAAAGTGTCAGTTTTACAGTATTGGCTGGTGATGGTCACTATGGTAACAATTGTTTCACTTTAATCAGGACATATACTACTTCAACGGCAAAAGAATGGTGTGCCATAAAACTTTTCATTCCCTTTTGTTGTTCAACAATTGCACCAATTCTGTTTCACACTTTTGAAAGGAATGGGTTATATTGTTGGTGCTTTAGTAATGTTTGAAGCACCCCTTAAATTCGAGTAGTAGCTTTGCTCTTGTTCAAATGACCTGATCACTATCACTATGCATTACTGGTTTCTTATATACTTTTTGTATTCAGTTGTTGCTCAGTATGTGCTCACTCTCTCTTTATCTTCTGCAAATCAGAAATAAAGAAGACATAAAAAAATGAGATAATGACAGCCTAAGCTCTAAAATCACACAGCACCATAATCGAAGGTGCTACTACATCTTAAAGTGACATTAAACCCTCAGATTTTTAACATAAACCAATACTGTAATGTGTGCCTTACTGTAATCCATGGTTGTTTCCCTTCTCTTTGCTGCTCTTCCTTTTAAATCCTCATGTCTTCTCATGCTTGGTGAGAACTTCCCTTTGCAGCTCAGTGCCTCTTCCTGTAGTGCTGGCTCAGGTTGCAATGTACACACAGACACCATGTATCTATTTCAGAGAAGGCAGTCTGCTGCAAAACAGAAGTTCTGCAGAGCATGAGAACAGATACAGATTTAAAAGGAAGAGCAGCAAAGAGAAGGGAAACAACCATGGATTACAGTAAGGCACACATTACAGTATTGTTTTATGTTAAAAAATCTGAGGGTTTAATGTCACTTTAAGTATTTTACAATTCAATCTTTATCTTGTTTCTCTTAAGAATTATTAATAACCTCCACCTGTCACACAAACATTTAGTTTAAAGCCCAGCAAAATAAAACATAGGGAAGACCCTTCGCTGGAACATGATCCCCATTATTGATTCTCTGAATTTCAAAAGATTTTGCTCTGGTAAGGGAAGGCTCTCAACTGAGGGGGGGGGGGGGGGGGGGTGTTTGT
>NW_017306270.1:4017720-4039862 GCF_000935625.1 Nanorana parkeri | reverse complement strand
GGAGGGTTGGTGTGGGGGGGGGGGGGGGCATTTTTCTTGAAAATGTATTGTATATATTGAGCGTAAAAAAAGTTAGTTTACTGAAATCACAGCCCCTTCAATTTGACAAGTACACTCTTTGTCTGGACTAAAGTATAACTTTTTCTTATTGTATTTAATTAGTCATGTTATATCTACTGCAGTGGGTAGAGCTGCAAATAATTTTATTTGTAATAATTAGCATCCTCCACCCCATAATTTTAGTTCCCAAATATTTCTTTTTTTAACCTGATCTTTCCATGCATTCCAGAGTGCAAGCTTACTTATTCTGCTGATGATAAATAACCAAGATCATATGATCGTTAGAACCATTGCCAGGTATGCAAAGCCTGGAAAGGGGGGCTTTTGAGAAAGATATTGCTCTCACAATTAACTTGGTAAAAGATAAAAATATATTTATTGCAGTGCGTTAAAAACATGATTGCATTAAAATAAACGCAAAATTGATACGTCAATATATTGAGTGGTCCAAATAAAATACAGTAATTGTTGCAGTAGTCTAGTTGGTAGCAAGGAGATCAATAGATTGTTAGTCTCTAGGTGCCTCAACATGTTTTGCCTCTGAAGCAGCTTCCTCAGGAGGACTTCAATCCTAGGAGACTAGTGATATATACAGTAAATCAATATCCATGTTGATAAGAAAAATCAAACATTGAATATACATAATTGGAGAGAAAATTATATACCAAAAACAAAATAAATAAGAAAAAGACCTGCAACTTGTTGTGGACCAGCCAGTGAGAAACGAGCCACAGGCCACAGAGGCCAAAACCTATTCTGCTGATGATGTTTCAGAACTTTTTTATATTTTATTCTGTTATATCTTTAAATTGTCATGCTGGGTCTACTGCAGTGGGTGGAGCTGCAGTTAAGTTTTTTGTATTGGTTATAATTAGCTCCAAAACCATTATTTCATTTCCAAGGTTTTTTGGGGTTTTTTTTTACTTTCAGCTTCGTCTTTCCAATAATCACATTTCCAATGTGTTAAACTTACTTGTTCTACCAATGATGTTATATAACTTTGTTTTACATTCCTTTCTGTTGTATGTTTTTATTGTCATTGTATGTCTATTGCAGCTGGTGGAGTTGCAGCTAGTTTTCTAATATGTAATATCCCCTACCCACCTAATGATATACACGTGGAGCAATAAGTTTATTTTTGTCTCCCTATTAACAAGATCTGTTCCCATAGCTTTCAAGTGACACACAAGGGTCAAAGATAAGCAACTGGTGTTCTGTTGGTATTTTTATTTGCACCGTATGTCTGTATTGACCTGCAGTCTGGTGGAATTGGAGCGGTGAGTCTTTTGCTTACTTGGAATTCTAGTTTGGTTGTACCTAATAAATGCTGCATCAGCGGTGCAAATAACAATACCAACAGAACACCAGTTGCTTATTTTTGACACTTGTGTGTCACTTGAAAGCTATGGGAACAGATACACCACCATAGTATCTCTCCCACTCCAAAGCCTCTCAACCGTTTCACCACCTGGGCTTAATCATAGAGGTGAGAATTCAAAGTATTTCACATTTTCTCTCACTTATAATTATACATTTAGGCTTGCTGCTAAGATAAGTAGAACTCTAGATGAAAATAATTAATGTAAGATTTTAGTTTCATGGTCTTCACTCTTTGGCGTATTAGCTACAGGCACTATCTTTACGATAAGTGATTGAAGATATTGTCAAATCAACTTGCCCACTCCCATCAAACAATCTGTTAACAGTTTCTTGAGACAGGCCCCAAGTGAAGGGGGTAATCACTGGAAATTTGTACAACCCTAGGTCATTGAGATCTAGACAACCTAAGCTGGGTATACATGGTTAGAATGAGGGACATTCCCTCCAAATGAGGGACAGTTGGGAGGTATGCTGTACATGCACCCCCGGTTGCAAGCTGGCTATCCTATTGTGTTTTTTGGTTTTCATTTTCTCAAGAGTAATTACTTAGGGGTCGTAAAGGAGTGGCGCCTATACAAAGGGGATTCATTTTTTTTTCTTAGAGTTAAATCATCATCTCTAAATCAAGTCCTCCATCTGGCCCTGACTATATGGCTTTTCTCAGTACAAACATCTGTCTTCAACATGAAAGCTAAGATTATGAACCCCATGATATAATGCATATGCTCCAGAAAGGTCTTGTTTGTGCATAAACAAAGTCACGTTTTCCCTTTTCGTATTTTAATTAAATTGGAATGCTCTTTGGCTGACTTTGCCGTTTCGTAACGTGTGATTATTCTTATTAATGTCCCAATAATCAAACTTTGACATCTTCTTGGTATTAACAGTAGTTTAGTTATCTTTGTCAGACTGGAAATACAATCATTGGGATTTCCCTTAGAAAATAATTTTCTTTTTTTTTTGTCTTTGGCAAATGGGATATGATATAAGATGAAGCAGCCCCAGCTGTGTTGCCCTGTCAGCTCAGTAAGCAGTGGAAGAGAAAAAGAAAATGAATATTTCCAGACACTGAACTTACACGAGGGCAGAACAAACTCTTTGATTAGAAACTTTACCACTGGCGATGCAGACTTGCACATTGAAAAGGCTTCACTGAAAATGTGTTCAGATGTTCAACCAGCCCACAGTCAAAATAATTTGTCATCCCAGAAATCCATTTGAGAAACACTTCAGTTTGGGATCAGATTAAGAGCCTTAAAAGGGGTCTCCGATTTTATCTTGCAATAATAAACATTTGTACAACATTTCCAGGACACTTTTCATTTTTGCAAGTATATTTTCATATGTTGGCCCTTCTTTCTTAAATCTTGCACTTTGTTGTGTCTTCTTTGGCCTTGTAGTAGTTTCAGATTTTTCTGCTGGACATGCGTGAGCTTTGGACAAAGGAATTGCCTTCAGGGACAAAGTGATTGTTGCAATCATCCAATACTGATAACTCCTGTAACTGCTAGTCATGCAGAGTGCAACTCACAACAGCCTTATGGGAGCAGTGTGTATGCAGGAGTGTGCTGCCCTTTGCCCATGTACATCTATAGGTGTGCAAACACTGGTACACAAAAGGTAGGCAGGAATGCCAATGTGAGCTGTTTCGCAAATGCTCACATTGATAACTTTAGTGTAGAAATATGCTAATTTAAAGTGGCAGCTTTTGAGGGCTTAAAGAAGATTTGAACTGTGAAAGGTGTGCACAAAAATGGCATGCAGAGTACAAAGGACTTGTCACAAGTATTGCCTGTAGACTCCCTGATCTTTTTCTCATTACTGACCTCTCATACCTTGTTCTGCACTGTGACTCTGCTCCTTTACCAGCATGGCTATGACTAGTGGAGAAATATTCAAGCAGCAGCAGAAGAAAATCAGAAAGTACAGATCCACAGAATGGATGAAGCAGGACCAGGGAGATCCTTGCATTGCAAGTTCTTGGGTACAGCTGCTTCTCCAGCAAGGAGAACAGTGAGCAGCATAGTAGTGATATCACCAACTTTCACTCCAAATCTTGTGAGGCTAACAGTCAGAGGCTGAAGTGCCACAAATATTCTCACACTTCAGATATACAGCTATAAGACAGGAGTGCCTATGTTAACCTAAAAAAAACCCTTTTTTTTAAACCAAAAACGACCCGGAACGCATCAAAAACGCGGCACAACCCACTGCACTGCGTGTGCAGAAACCAGAGCGGATCTGCTCTGCATTTCGTGTTAACAAGGCCTTAACCTTTCTGGAGATTCTCTACAGCATACCAAATCTTAACTTTTTGAGCCCAGGCACACTATATAGATGGCTTCTTGGTTAGGTCCATCCTTTGTTCAGTAAAAGTGCAAATGGTATTATTCGCTAAAAAACAATTGGACAGTTTAGGGTAACCAAAATACTGTTTGTCAGGGCATCAAGATATACTATGTCAGAGCCTAACCCTTTTTAAAATATCTACTGCTTGCTAGTAGTAGATATATGCAAAAACACGCAAGGGTTTAATAACCCTTTAAGCTAAAAGTTTTGTTTTTCGTTTTTCCTTGCATGTGATTGGGTGTTCTTTGCCAAGTGAATGTTTACTATATTCACTAAGCTACAAGAAAATTCCCTTGCAAAGTGAACAGCTTATTTGATGAGCTCACTTAGACAAGGGTGCAGTCACTGTGCCTTCTTGTGGGATCCTGAGAAAGCTGAGAAGCACAATGTTGGAGTGACTTATGAGATTTGGGCTCCTCTGTGGAGGATGCCCAAAGACAACACCCTCACATGCAGGAAGTGTCTGGAAACTGGGATATAAAGGTGGATTTAAAAAAAAAATGTTTACACATTTTTCTTCTGCGCTTTTTGTTTTGTTTTTCTTTTTTCCTGCAGGACCCAAAACACAGGCCATATATCTTGATTGTTGACCTAGGACAAATCTCTTGTTTTCCTGCAGACCACATATGTGCTTGTCTACTGCAGCCAGACAGAGTAGTGAAGAATACAGTATGGTGGCAAGAAAGCTTCATGGCACATTTGCAGTGTGAAAGTCTGACATATCGTCCTATTATCATGAACACAAGAGCAATTAATTTCATTGATACAAAATGAAATGGGGGAGAAGTCAAGCATAGCAATTTTGTGTCTAATTAAACAGCAGATAATTTCTTATGGTGGGAACAGGTGCTATATTTCTTCTTAAGAGGCGTGCAAAGGCTAAATGAGAAGTGACCACTTCACTAGCTTTGTGTCCATTTGTGTGTAATAAAAGTGATTTATGGTTTTTCTGCAGAGCACTAGACATCTACTGTCTGGGAAGTGGCCCAAGTCAGTATGGGTTTGATCTTAGCTGCATTCCAGGAACCAGGAGTACCGAAAGAGTTAATCGAGGACTCCAGGCAAAACACACAATATAGCAATAATTACAGAAAATGAACAGCCATATACCCGCGTCTATTCTTTTTATTTTGGAATGCACTGTTTGAAAGTAAAAACAAAACTGTTCTTACATTTTGGATCGGTGGCAGGAAATTACAATGTGCTATTTTTGGGTGATCCAGATCGTTTCTTTGTTTCTTGTTTTTTTTTTTGTTCTTTCTAAGCAAATTTTCATAAGCAGCTTCGTGAGCAAAATTGAGATATTCTGTATTGGTGATAGCACTCCATGCATCTATAGTCCTTAAAGTGACACTGAAGCCAAAACTTTTTTTTTTGTGTTTGATAGAGTGGAAAGGGATTAAAACAAGTGTAGAGTTATGCAAGCCAGTAAAAATTGCATTCTAACTTACAATTTATTGATTTCAGCACGTGTATGTTTCTTTTTTTACAGTATTCTGTATTTGAGTCTATAATCAGCTTTGCTATGCATTCGCAAAGTGGTAGGCACGTGCGTGACACCAAAGTCTCTCCTTTGCATGACCTTGTCTCTGTAGGCTCTCTCTCTGTAAACAAGCCTGTTTGTGATTAGCATATCTTGATATGTAACCCTTATCTGCTACTTGTGCACTGTATGAATATCTTGAGAAGTGTTTTCTTTTTAATTTTAGAGCTATGACACAGCCTTTTCTTGTGACCCAATCTCTCCTTATTACATTTATTGGTTAAGGCCGGTGGGGCTGCAGCAAGAGAACTGGGTCACAATTATAACCACTGGGCACTATATTTCTCTTGAAAATGAATGCCCTTTGTACTGAGAAAACTGTTCAGCCTGTGATAACTTGGTGAACATCTGCTAGGGATGGTGTTGCATGCATTACTCCTTGTTCTTTTCCTGCCCTTCAGCTCAAGGAAATCTTTTCCCGCTGCTACAGCTGCTTTTAGCACAATGAGGATCATCCTGTTTCCAGCCTTGCTCCACTTCTGCTTTTGCTGACTTGTTTACTGCTGGCTGCCTATAATCCTCTCCAGCACCTATTGCCTAGGTTTGTGCATGCACTGGGCCTGGCTTCTTCTGGGTACAGATACTAAACCCCTATTGGCAGGCTCGGTGTACATATTTCCGTGATTTATTGTAAATTAGTTATTTAGTGTGATTGGGGGTAGTGGACTCATGACGTAATCTTCCAGTCGAGGTGGCGCGGTGATTGAGTTGCAAATGTTAAACAGGTTGCATTGAGAGATAACTCGAATGCAGTGAAGTGTAAATGAGGTTGATGATCCACAGAATGTGTAACTAGGTTTGGTTTGGTGGCAGCGTTCTTTAATTTAGAAGAAGTGGGTGGTGTGTACGTGGGACCTAGACACAGTCGAGCTGGGTGGCGCAGTTGGATAAACTGGGTGGTACTACTTTAAGAATGTGATATTCATACATTAGGGTTGCCACCTGTCCAGGATTCACCCCGACAGTCTGGGTTTTAAATGCTGTGTTCGGGTTTCATGGCAGCAGAAACCCGGTCACAAGATGTCAGGCAGACGGGCAACCAAAATTAAGATGGGGCTACTCGCCTCCCACTGAAAATAGTCTCAACTGTGATATTTACATAAGAATGGGTGACTCTATTTACATGAATCAGCCATAACTCATTCTCCCCCAAAAAATGTCTGCGCGTCGCTAAAGTGTTCGGGTTTCGCTTGAAGAAAAGTGGCAACCCTATCATACATGCCTGACCGAAGTGTCAGAAGCACTGACCTAATTAAAAGCCTGTGTCAACCGGTTTTGAGCTTGTGTTGATAGCATCAGTCTGACCTCTATCTGAGATGCTTCTGAGATCATTTAGAATTTACGGGTGCATTTGACCTGTAGTTGACCACCTTCTGACCTACTTCAAGCAGCTTTTGAATAGACTTTAATAGACTTGTAAGAGAAAACAAAAACCTGGAAGCATACAATATAGGCTTTACTCACAGAAGATGCCAAAGGAAGCATTTGGTACCAAGTCATGCAAAATGCTGACTTCTCCTGAGTGTCAATTGTAGGACAGAACTTTCTTAATCCTGTACTGAAATGTTTGTGAACTTCAGTGTTAACGTGTGTGAAGAAAGAAGTTCTCACAAGACTCCATGCTTAAAGTGACATTAAAGCCAAATTTTCCCCCTCCCCCCCATGCAAATGTTGCAAATGATGTATCTTATTCTGATCTTCCTCTTCTTTCCCCATGTTTTCATGTGTCCCTCCAGCGGTGCGGCGTCACTCCGATCCAGTGATGACTGCTCTGTCTCTCCGATCAAGCGGTGTCTGCAGGCGGGTGCACGCGTCCATAGACTTACCTTGTGTCTTTGCTCGTCTCCCGGCCGAGAATCGGAACTGCGCATGCGCCCGCCCCAAGATCCTTTGCGGCCGTACGAGCAGTTCCTGATTCTCGGCGCGGGAGCGAGCAGCGATAACGAGGTACGTTTAAAACCAGTTCAAGCGCTTTTGTTTTTTTTTTAACTTCTTGCCTATATCTACTGCTTGCTAGCAGTAGATATAGGCAAAAAAAAACGGAGGGTTTAGAACCCCTTTAACACCTCAGAAATGTTGGAACGTTACCATACACCATAGTACACTCAGTTGCCAGCAGACTAAGATAACTCTTGACTTGTGACCTGATTCTATGAAAGAGTACCATGCAGTGTAGTACTTTCAATAATCCAGTTGCTTGACCTTTTTTTTTTTTCACAGCAGTGTTATTTTTTTAAGTTCTGAATAAATGTGTTTACTGCTATGAAAAGATGCTAATTATTGCTGATATTTATGCAGACAGATTTGATATTTATTTCTTTTTTAAATATGTATTTTATGGTCTATGCTCATTCTGTGCCAAGTGCTGCTTTATGGATTGCTAGAACATTAACTTCAATGGAGCCTTGTAATTATCCTGATAAACAAACCCTTTTCATCTCTTTGAATACCGATCAGCCCCACATCTATATCTCACAATGAACACTGATTCATTTTTAATTTGGCTGAATTAATAAAGTACATGATAATGTGTAGTAATACCCTACCTCTCTCGTTCATCACAGGTACTACAAATAAAAAAAGACCCATTATTGGGGTCTAAAACTTATAATATTATCATTATATCAAGGGAAAAAAGTTTAATCTTCTTGCTACCAAGCAATCTGCTTTTTGATTTCAGATTCTAAGTTATTGTGTAGACCTGGAAGGGAGAAACTGATTGGTTGTCAAAGTAGCATAATCCTGATGTTTAGACCTTTTGACATATAAGTCTCTATTTATTTTTTTTAGTTATTTTCTTTTTAAACAAGCCATTTTTTATTACACTTCAAGTCACTGGTCAAGTGGCTTTTTTTGGCTGTAGGACCAGTTTACAGCTCCCATTATTCTAGTTTTAGAGAACTGACCTTATATCTGATTGGTCACAATAAAAAATGTTAACATTTTAATCCAAGCACCTAAAAACTGGGGCCCAAGAAGAGAAGCAAAACCTAGTAATGGCTTGCAAAAATACAACAGATTGCATGCATTCTTCACTATTTCTTGAGCTTTAATAAAGCGGAGAGCAATACATCCATTATATTTTCTTTGACATTTTCAAGTAGCATTTAGGTCTCTTCAACTCACAACTTTGCCTGGGTAATTTCCTTGACCCCCTTCCCCTGCCTTGTTTTAGTTCCTCATGTGTGTGCTGTCAGTCATATTAGTAGATTAATTTCACAGGTTTAGGAAGAAGTGGTAGTGTTGTTGGGTGGGATTATTTGCTTTCATCCCATGGGAAAAAAAAATTAATTCTGCAATACACTAACCACATCCTTTTGTAGGTTACATCTTGGTTCACAGTAGTATACGACGTTACTACATTGCTATATGTAGTACACATTTATTTAATCACAAACACATCCCCTACCCAGTTTGCGTTCCGACCTATACAAACACTGCTTTAAACAATACTTTGGTGTTTTCATTTACTGCGATTTTAGAAATCATCCCCAAAACTTGGAAACTTTTATGACTGTTTTTGAGGTTAACATATTGTTGAGACTGTGATTGATACAAATGTTGCTTATTGATTCCGATTTTCCTAAAATTACATGAATCTTTAGAGCGGACCTTTACACTCAAAAATCAAATTCTACCAATGTATCCCTCTTATGTATGATGATTAATAATAGCATAGACATGTCAGGTGTAAAATACTGTGATTTTGATATACTTACACTTGCAGAGCATTCACTTCCCGCTTAGAAAGGGCAAAATTACTTCAGTTTGGCAAAGCAATGCACACTGGGATTGCCTTGTGATCAGCAGAACATTGCTGGGGAATCTCATCTATAATCTCATGAGATCTCAGTGAAAGGCATTTTCCTTCCCTGAGATTATGTGAATGGTCACACGTCCTAGTCACATGTGCCAGAAATCCAGGAAGTAATTGGAGATCTTGTCATTTGCCCTTAGTTAACATGACCACTGTGAGAAGACTGGGGAAGAAAAGAGAAATAAGGTATTCAAAGAATACAAGGCCTGCAATTATCTAGAAATATGTGTTTGTAGATTGTCTTTACTAAACATTTCTAAAGGTATGTTTGTTGTTATTTTAAAGCTATGGGTAAAGGCCCGCTTTAAGAACTTTCCACTAGAGTAGCTCTTTGCAAATGTATCTTTTTAAATGCAGTGAACCACGACCAATGATGTAATGTCACATACAATGCTTTTATCTCATTAACTAATTATCATTTCTCCTTTTTAAGGGTCATCCATCAAGACTAAGACTTTTACTAAGATCTAAAGAGGAGGAACTGCTGTTAAATCTGGAAAGAAATGAGTGAGTACAGTTAATTGCTGTCATTAGAATCTATTCTGAAATTGTGGCAGTGTTCCGGTACAAAATGTTCTGCCATCCTCTTTGTACCCTGCATGGTGCTTTGGATGTACATCCTAATCCTCTGTAAACAAATGTGAAGTATTCGTCATTATTAAATGATTACTACCCTATTGCTTGCTACTTCCATTTAGTGTGTGTGTCGGTACTTATCAGGCAAATTTACGTGGCTTGCATTATGTAAATAATTTTCTGAGCACTAATTCCTGCCAGATAGTGAAAAGTACCAAATTAAAGCCTACTTTTAATATTTTAATAGGATTAGAGTTAATGCATATGCAGCTATAAATGGAAACCATACCCTTACGTCAAGGTACCTCTAAACAGTGCTGGCCTACACCGTTAAAGTACCAACACTACTAACATAACACTGAACAGAGTGCAAACAAACGTACCTGAGCTTACCTTACCTGTCAGGATATAAATATGGCAGCTGCAACTGCAGATTTGTTCTTGTAATTTAATGTACCAGACCTGCCATTTTCCTTTAAAGCCACAGGCTTGGTCAAGCTTGACCAAAGTAGCTGTAGACCTGTTGTGTGCTATTAAACATAGCAAAGAAGGGAATTGGCAAGTGGCTCTTTTGTTTTTACTAGCAAGAAAGCCATATGAGATGGAAGGTTCCAAGGCATTTAGCATTGCTGGTCAGTTCGCAGGAGAGCTCCTGTTCCTTCACAATGTACTGTATACACGTTGCCCAACTTGGTTCTTAAGCTACCTGAACAATCCTTTGTTTCAGGATTACTTGAAGGCCTATGCTTTTTAATTACTTTTTTGCCTCATTAGAAATAGTCTTCCTGTCCCAGAGACAAAGCAAGATGTGAAAGGAAATCTCCCCAAATCATGGAGAAATAGTTTTTACCGAAACAGGTGTTCCCATTGTAAGATTTCCCTCTCACCTCCTGTTCTAATGAAAGTTGTCAGCAAGACAAATAGACAAGGTGAATCTCCCCAACAGAAACAAATATTAAAAGCCTGGCAGGAGTCTTAATCACCCTGTCTCTAAGCACAGTGCAGTTTTATTCTTATTATAGTAAAGGATTTATATAGCGCCAACAGTTTGTGCAGTACTTTACAACATGGAGAGACAGATGGCAAGATTTGGACAGTGATTGGATGTGGGGCCTGCAGGAGAAGTCAGAGTCCAGGATTATACCTAGCACCCTAGCTTGTGTGCAGGGACTGATGATTGTGTTATTGATCTCAATGGAGAAGCCAGGGGAGGGGACACTGGGGGAAGGAAATATTATGAGCTTAGCTTTTAAATGTTTGAGTTTAAGAAAGTAATGCAATATCCACAATGATAGGTCAGTTAGTAAACTAGTGATGAGAGTGAGAAGGTGAGATGAGGAGTAGAGTGATAGATAGGTTTACCTACTTACACTGGAGTATGAAAGGGGAGTATGAATCATGTAACTTAAAACTGCAGCCCATCCAGAAGCATTGCGACAACCAGCTGAATCACTTCACAATTACTTATTTAAAGCGGAACTCCATGTAGACAGTATAATACACAGCTGAAACAGACATGTAACCTGACTTCCTGGCAAACCTCTTCCGTGCATCCAGTCTTGTGATCCTGGCTGCCAGAAAGTACAGTCAGGTCCTGGTCCTTCCTGCAGACTACACTGGCGTTTAGCAATACAGCCTGGTCCAGAACTCGCCTCTGCTTGTAAATAGACCATTAAATAGCATCAGCAGCAGCACACAGATGAGGGTTCTCTCCAGCTGCTTGCATATAACCCAAAGCCAATAGAGCCCTGATTGGGTCAGAGAGCTGCCCTCCCTCTCCAAATCTCTGAGCACTGCTATGCAGGAGAAAATGGGGGGCCTGTATTGAAACACATTTAGGTACACTTGCCAGTTTTATGCTAAATACATTTTCTTTTTTAAGAATGCATTTTCTTTTTTTCTGCTCGTTGTTGAGCTCAAGAGGAAGTATTCTGTAACCCAGACGGACTTTCTGACATTACAGTTGCAACAATCATTGGCATTACCAGCTGTAGCAGTTCATTGTGTGTTCCCTTGTTGCTCTCAGTGGCTCATCAGTTACTCTTTATTACAAACCAGCTGGTGTTATAGGTTCAGTAGGCCACAAGCTGTACCCTTTCATATCTTTTCTTCTCTTGGAGCTTCTTTTCTGGTGTTTTTACAATTGTTGGTTAAAGAATCTTTCATAATATCTAATGTTGGGGGAAAAAAAAGTGATAACTAGAACATGAAGCAAAAATTGGTTAATATTCCGTTTTGTCCGAGGCTGAAGAAAAATACCTTTTACATGGAAAATCTTTGAGCGTCTGTAAATAATACATTTGCAATATGTTTAATAGAGTGACTTTTCTAAATGTTTTATCAGTTCAGTGCCGATAGATGGAACAGTTGTAATTAATCTGTTTTATATTTGCTCAGCCCAGAATTAGGTGTCACAATTTTATGATTAGTCATTACTCTCCTGTCATCTCTAAAACATTCCAGAAATGGAAAGATAAATGGTTTCATGGACCTTTTATAAAACCCTTAATGAATTACAACACACAATTGCGGCTCTTTACATTCTCCCAGTGTAGATTTGGGGCTGATTACTGCTTTGAGTGACGTTGTATATTGCCCGTGGATTCATGAATAAAATAATTACCTGTTGATAGGTCTGCACTCTATTGTGTCTGATGTGGTTAGACATCACAGTAAAGAATTAAGAGACTTTGTGTCCTGGAACAATTTCCCCTGCTGGTAAAGATAATTATGTTGTCCCTTGTTACCCATGCAAGGTTAATTTAAGGGGATGCCTAATCTGACCATTCCATTTAGCTAGTAGGGCTAACAGTGACCTGTTTATGTATTGTAAAATGTAAAGAAGTAATCATAATCTTTACTTGTGGTTAACTTACAGAAAGTAAACCGATAGGAAATACATGAAGGAAATGCCTGTAGAAGTCTTTCAGAGTCCCAGATAGCCTTGAAAACTAGGCTATGCATAGACTAACTTGATGGGAAACTATACTGGTTTTGGATTTGTTTTATTTTAATTTAGGTTTGTACATTTTTAAACTGATATTGTGTTTATTTTAGATTTCTTTTACTATTTCTTTTTACAAAAAAATACAGGGTGTACCTATGACACTGGTGTCATAAACTAATTGAGTTTTTATATGACTGCAAGACAAGCTGTTTGCCTTTAGACTCTCTCTACCTGATTGTTCTGTCCAGATGGGGCTGGAGAATCAAGCAGGGAGAAGGAGGGGCGGGGATTAGAAACTCTTTTTTGCACACTGAGTTGTATATAGGACTAATCTATAACTATCAAGCTGTCAACAGACTTTTTCAACAGTTGTTTTCAGTGATTCTAAGCAAACTGACAGACTCATGCTATTCATACACTTGTAGTTATTTTCTCATTCAAAGAGAGAAAAGGGAAAGAGAAGAAAAACGCCCAATCCCCCCACCCACTTGAAATGACATAGATTAGAGAATGTCCCCTGTTGGGCTATTGTATGCTGACACCTGATGCCCAAGGCCGCCAGAATACCTGGACAGTAATTGATGCTTATTTGCTGCAGTTACTGTTTGTTTTTTCACAGATTTAGGAACTAGGAGTTCTCTGACTGGACAAGGGCCGCTGCCGTGATGTCATCACCCCTCAACCAATCAGAAATTGCCTGGTATTGGTTGATAAAACTGTATGGCCGCCAAGCCAAATAAGGGACCCTCTGTGTTTTTACAGCAGAAGGGAAGTCCACACAGCAGCCACAGCATTGCCTCGAAGATCAATGTAAAGCACTGTAGTGGCTCTGGCTACTACAGAGTTTTACAGAATCCCTGTGAGCCACCCAGGTATAAAATATGTATACTTACATTGGGCCAAGCTGGACCAATTTAAGTATACATAAATACACATACCTGGAGCTCAGCTTTAAAGATGCATTGGACTCTGGAAAGGCAAGTACGTAGGTTCCCTGCTTATATCCCCAACTACCATACTATAATACCAACATAGATATAAAACCTGATATGGTGAATGATGTAAGTATTCTTGTTACTAGTGGTGTTATATGAAATATGCATACCTGAGAACTCTCTGTGACGGACTTTGAAACTCTGGCTAATCTATACAATAACTTAGTAGCTCTGAGCAGCCATTGTGTGGCTGACTGGCGTAATGATCACAGAGTTACTCCTACAGTTATACAGGAAGAATGGTCAGAGGTAGGGGGCAGCGGGAGGCAGATTAGGCTTCAGTTATTGTCCCTGCATTTTATTGCCTTTGTATTGCTTCCATGCCCATTAGTTTTGTACCTTTTATTATGACTGCCTGTATTATGGCCTCATTTAGTCACAATTGCCAGTTTGCTGTATTATCACAAATGTCCTTGGTTGTTACAGCACATGCTTACATTTTAGCAGATTGGTTTCAGCACTCCTTTTACTAAACATTTTTGTGTGTATAAAATAGGAGATACATTAGTTCTATTTCTCTTTTTTTTGATGAAGTTCATCTTTATCAGCTTGGTTATTGCAGTTACGGGCATAACATTTTCCACAAATGGATTTGACAGATGGTGTTTTCTGTTATTTTACTGATCTCCAATACAGTTTCCTCACCAATCCGCCTAATGTGTGCATTGGATTATTCTAAAATAAAGACCTTTCCCATTCTGTGTTTAATATAAACATCTGCAGCTTTGACCTTAAATCCCATGTGCAGATGCACTTCCCATGATGTTGGAGAGTGCTGTGGAATATTTTAACAGATATTCTATACACTATGGAATGTATAGAGAGCGTTCTCTGCAACTAGAGTTCAAAGAGTGATAGCTTGTCCTTATTTACCATTCTGGCAAAATTGTTGCTTATTATTTATGTATTTCCTGTATTTATACGGCACTGCAATATTATTAAAAAAAATTGCAGAGTACAAGGAAGTTTAAACATACCGCGCTCATATGTAAACACTCAGGCAAATCTGATCAAACGCCAGTAAACTAACAATACGTTTTTTGATTGTGAGAGGAAACTAAAGCACCCAGCGAGAACCCGCATAGATATAAACAACATGCAGATAGTGCCTCTGGTTGAATCGAATCCAGGACCCTATCACGTACCTGACTGGGGACTCGGCTGATAAGGGGGCTGCCCGTGCACCTCTTGTCCCACACCTCTGGAAGTAGTGACAGGGGATGTAAGGACAGAGCAGAGAACAGGTGCCGATACTGGTGGCTGGCTGGTTCTTGAGGAGGCGCTTGAGTGCGTTGGACCAGCTGGTGAATTGGCAAGACCGAGATGGCAATGGGTATGAGGCCAAGGAAGCACTTACAGGATGTCATTGCTCAGGATGCTGATGGAGCGATCCACCATGTGGCAGACCAGGCGGAAAGTCAGGTTCAAGCCGAGGTCATACACAGGGAGCCGAATCTTGAGGTGCCGAATCGCATATCAGCTGCATAAATGAATGTCTTTTATATGGGGTGGAAGAAAGTCGAGACTAAAAACTGCCATACTAAAATGACCTAAAGTCTTTGGTGGCCAAGCATTGCTTGATTTGTGGTGATATCATATCACATGTAAACTATCATTACATCCCCCTCCACTTGTCCCAAAATCAATTGAAAAGAAATTGAAGAATTTGTAAGAGGCCTCTTGTATCGCAGCTCTTTACAGTGGTTTTATAACAACAGACCATGCCCTCTTTCAGTTTCTAATTAACCTTATACATATTATCGCCTCCAGATTTGGAATGCTAATAAAAAGTACAAATTGAAAGTATATGTTAACCTAATCAACTAAAAAAAATCTCCTATAAGCTTTACTATATTCAAGCAATTTAAAAAAAATGTTTTAAATGTACAATTTTTTTTTAACCTGGTGATCCTGCCTTGAATGTCCTTGTTAAGTCACTAGACATGTAAGCTGCGGAAAAGTTTGGATATTTCGTTATTTTAAAACACGAATTTTCGTGACTTTTCTGGCCAATCAGATGGCTCCCATGTTGCCGTAACGAAAACTCGTATTCGGACCCATTCGGATGCATTAAACAGAAAACACATCTGATTGGCCAGAAAAGTCACATGTTTGATTCAGTTTCGTTTTTGAACGAAATTCATATGGGATCTAAGGATTTGGACACATTCGGATGTGTCCAAATTTCGGAAAATTCGTCTGAATTTTGATTTGGAACGAAACGAATCACACATGTCTAGTGACAACCCTCTCTCCAGTTGTGTTTCTGCATTGTCACATTGTCACTCAGGTTTCTGATGGAGACTACAAGTGGTGGTTACACAGGCATGGTTCACTGTTGTAGCCATAAAGAAACCCACCAAGAGAAATACCATGCAGCCATTGCTGGAGTACATGTAGACAGAAAGTGAAGCTGCAGGAGATCAGCAGAACTGCAACAAAAGATGAAAAAGGGTATTACAGGTATTTTTTAAACAAATTGACAATTGTTTACTCTGCACTTTAGCAAACTAAAAGTCATTTAGTTAGGGAATTCCAGCTTACTATTCCAAATAACAATTTACACTTCTACTGGGACTTGGAGCTTGGCAGATTCCACTCTGGAAGGCGTAAAGCCTTGCTATAAATATCTGACATACTGGAGAACAATAAAGTATGTTGTCTTTTTTTTCTAGATGTCTTCTTTTTTTAACTAGTAGAAAAATTTCAGGTGCCAGTAACGGATCTCGGCCTATGTCATTACTTATTCCACTGTATTAATAGACCCTTAAAGAGAAGCTGTACAGTCAAAACTGTGCCCAGAGAAGACATACAGAAGGCAAATCACTAGTTGCCAGTATTGCCTGCTGGCTCACTGCAGTGACTCTTTCCCCCAGGACAGTTCCACATTATGCTTTGTTCTGCACTATTCCCCTGTGAGGAGGTGGGCATTTTTGTTTGTTTTCTCATAACAAACCTGTCCACTGATGACTGGTATTCGTATGACCGATGGAGTAATGATCAAAAAGCAAAGAAGCAGCAGGACAGGTGGAGACAGCAGAGGTCCAAAGAATGAAAGAAGCAAAAGCAGGGAGATCCTTACACTGCACGTCCTCAGACACAGCTTTCTATCCAGCAAAGAGAACAGTAAACAGCACAATAGTGACATAACCAATTCTTTTGAGTTAAGTCTTTTGAGTTAAGTTTTAGAAGATACATTAAGAATGTAGAAAGTAATAGGGTTTCTGGAGAGGTGTAATTAACCATCCATGAGAGGTTTACTAAAAATATATAACATTTTATTTATGAATAGCTTGAATAAAGGTTAAAAATTGATACATTTCATGTATCTTTCAGTACCCTGCATGGGATTTGTTTGTATTCATATAATCACTGATTTGGTACATACATATTAATAGAATCCAAATAATAAAAAATAACATGATATTGATCACAGAATTTGGCCCATATAGTAGCTTAACTTAATAGGTCCCGACGCGTTTCACCAGTGGAGCATTCCAGCCTCTGCTTTCCCGATCCTCCAGGTGTCTCCCTTGCCTCGCGAACTAACCCTGCATGGTGAGTACTTAATGACCAGACCCATGGGGATCGATCATGTATAACAATTTGTTTAAAACAGATCACATATACAAACCTGATACTGTCTACTCATTGATGTTTGTGATCTCAACTTAGTGTATGTCTAAACAAAGAATTTTCTTTACTGTTAGATCTATCTTTTTGGGTCCCCTGATGAAGCCACTGGCGGAACGTGTCGGGACCTATTAAGTTAAGCTACTATATGGGCCAAATGTATCGCTGTTAATTCTGTGATCAATATCATGTTATTTTTTATTATTTGGATTCTATTAATATGTATGTACCAAATCAGTGATTATATGAATACAAACAAATCCCATGCAGGGTATTGAAAGATACATGAAATGTATCGATTTTTTAACCTTTATACAAGCTATACATGAATAAAACTTGATATATTTTTAGTAAACCTCTCCTGGATGGTTAATTACACCTCTCCAGAAACCCTATTACTTTCTACTTTTCTTAATACATTTACCCTAGGGGGAGAGGTGTTAATAAGGTGCCCACAGGGAGGCAACTCACGACCTGTAAACTTTAGAAGATACATGTAAGATGAACTCACACTGCAGTCATTAGGGTAAAGAACAGCAATGCTTAGGTACTGTAACATGTCAGGAAGTACCCTGCTACATCTCAAAAGGGATCCTTGAATATATTCTTAAGGGGAATGCTTATGCGCAATCAACCGATCTAAATAATAATGCCTAATATTTTTGATTGTAGGGCCAATTAGAAATGGCTTCTTGGTTCGACCCATCTTTTGTTCAATTAAAGAGTCCCTGTTATCAGACCGTTCATTTCAACAAAATCTTTCTATGATGATTTTATGTGCATTTGGCATACATTATGCATGTTATTTAATTGTAGATGTCTCCCTTGTGTAGACATCCAAAAGCTCTGAGCCTTCTGCTGGGTGCCATCCTCTTGGGTGTGATGTCAGTGGCAGAATTGGAGCTATCACTCAAGTGACACTCTGTAGTATTCCCCTTGACTCTTCCACCAGCAGCTATATAAAAGGTTATTTAGGGTTTCGAGGGTACGGGTGGAGATTCTGGGAAAGTACAGAGAATCAATAGACACTCCCTGAAAAGAAGAGGGCTAGGATGTGCAAGGCGGAAGAGTGCTGTGCTTGACCCTTGATTTGTCTTGGAGTAGTCAAATTTGTTAACAAGTTCAAAGGCACATTGGAAGTAAATAAGAAATGATTTATGGAAAAGAAAGATCATGCAAGTAAGCATTTAAAATATGTTTTTTTCTGTGCCTCTACCTGCAATCACCTGCAGTCTTATAAGTTGGTAACAGGGTCTCTTTAAAGTTGCAACAGGTTATGTTTATTTAAACAGACACAGTTGGCCAATTTAGAGCAAACAAAATACCCTTTGTCAAAGCACCAGTATGTGTGAGTGACATCCCTCCTTCAGTCATGTGACAGTGCTTGGGCATTATGATTTGATATCCAACCTAAACATTGTCATGTGGAAGAGGAGGCTTAATGCTCCTCCATACCTGGGAGCACCAGGTATTTTATGTCAGTTGAGGTAAAGGGAGTGGGGGAGGTGGGGAATCGCTTGAGGGGTGCATATTAGTGGGTTTGGAGGGGAGGGTGCTTTTTATACACCATGCCGTTTTGCCCTGAATGGGCAATATGACAGTATCTCTTTAAGGCCCAATCTCCCAATGGCATTGCCCCTCAGACGACAATATGGGCGCATGACTAGCTGGTCTTAATTCTGTTTTCTCCAATAATCTCTGCATTAAGAACACATCTAAAAAATAAATACAGGTGTTAAATGATACGTGTCCTCATTAATGCAATTACCTCCCGTTGCCTACTCAAAATCTTCTTATTTTATGTAAGCCATTCACTGGCCAAAGGAAGTTTGTTATCCACAACCTGGATGAGAGCAGAAAAAGTGAGATAGGTAATTTCTCATTTGTTAGGAAACTTCCCGGTACTTTCTTTTAAATAAATGTAAAGAGAACAGTACATTCTTCCATTAATGTGGAAGGAAACAGACTTTTTTTGGAAATCTGTCTTAAGAGCTCATTTATGAGGTCCTGCAAGTTCAGTTTCCCCTAGTCCCAAAAATCTAATCTATTGGGTCTACGCTAGTAAACAAGGATTGCAATTGATTCACTGTAATTTAAGTAGTCACTATGGCCCTATGGGCATCTTTTTTGAAGAAACAAGATATCCCCTATAAATCTAAATGATAAAAATCTAATTTCTCAATACAGTAAAGAAAATCTGTTCACAAATAGCTGACTAAACATCTGACAAAATGCTGAGTTTGTACGTTTATGGTATCCTTGACCTGCTTATTTTATGATGAATAAAGATGGGAAATGTCGAGGGCTCTTCTCCCAGAATACAATACAGTTGTTTATATATTGATTATAATAGGAAACAAAGCAATAATTCCGTTGGGAAGTGAAACGCAAGCCGGCAAACACTTGGTTTAGATTTTCTTTATATTTTTCTAATACTTTTTTTTTTTCTTTCTTTCTTATTACAACAGTTGGCTGTGTACAACGCATGGAACTGTCATCTGTACTTTTAGTTACATAGTTACATAGTTACATAGTATTTGTAACAAATTCTACCAGATAATCCTTTATTATGCCCTCTAGCATTTTACAAACTACCGATGTTAGACTGACCGGCCTATAGTTCCCAGGTTGGCACCTTGCCCCCTTTTTGAATATTGGGACTACCGTAGCCCTCCGCCAATCACTGGGGATCCTACCAGTCATTAAGGAGTCCTTAAAAATGAGGATTAATGGTCTAGTTATAACCTGGCTTAATTCCTTAAGTACCTTGGGGTGCAGGTTATCCGGACCCACTGCTTTGTTTGCATTGAGCATTTTAAGTCTTTGTTGTATCCCGGTTTCTGTCAACCACTGGGGTATATTTTGAGTTAAACTGGGAGTTTTATCATGTGTGTCAAACCCGTTTCCCTCCTGAGTGTATACTGAGGAGAAAAAAGCGCTCAGCGCCTCGGCCCTCTCCTTGTCGTTTGTGACTAGCTTCCCGCTTCCATCCTTTATTGGGCCTATCTGCTCCTTTCTCACCTTTTTACTGTTAATATATTTAGTACAGCCATTAATTAAATAAGTTTTTGGCTGCAGAGCAACTGTAATTTTAACAGGGTTATTCACAAAAAGGTGAAGCGTTTGGAAAAGGCACGAGAAGTGAACAATCTAGGATAACATAGCTGATTTGGAAAAATTCTCCAATTCCACTTTCCAGTTCAGCTTTGTTGTCCTAGATTGTTCACTTCTCCTGCCTTCTCCAAACTCTTCACCCTTTTGTGAATAACCCTGTTAATGTTGGATTACGGATGAATTACTAAACAGGAGTTTTAAAAAAACTGCCCTGTATTAGAAGAGAAAAATTAGTTCTTGTGGCAATGATCGCTCAGTTTAATGAAACAACTATCTTTTTCTTTCTCTGTTATGCTGCGGAGAACCGCTAGATTACATCTTAGTATAATTACAGTATAATTATACCATCATTTTTCATACATTTTTAAACTTGGCTTTAAGAACGTACGTAAGGGAACACAATGTGAAATTGTTCCACCAGATCCCAGCTAATATCTGTTTTAATTAGTCCCAGAAGAGATACATGTATACACTGTGGTCATTTTATTAGGTACACCTGCATGTTAACACAAATAAGCAAACGGCGATTGGTTTGACTGCAGCTTGAGACACAAAGTATGCAGACATGGTCAAGAGGTTCAGTTGCTCGACCAGACTTTAAATTCCCATAAAAAGAATAAGGATCTTACACAGTTATTAATACTTCTACAACAAGCTGCTGCAGATTATAAGCACGCAGTACAAACCAGTCCACCAGCTGTGGATGAGCATCTCACGTGTTTAACATGGCTTCCCTGCCTAGTTTCAGAATCTGTATTTGTACTGCCAGGCATGGATTTATAGTAATTTCACATAGGACTCCGCTAAGTGCAGCAAAACTTTGTTATGACAGGCTGCGTTGTATTTTTCCTGTTTTTTTTTTTTTTTTAGGATACACTTCAAATTTCTCAGCCTTACCTACAAAGCTCTGCATAACCGCGCACCGGCTTCATCCCTAATTAGAAGATATACTCCAAATCGGCCACTTCATTCCACTAATGACCTGAGATTATCCTGCTCCCTCACCCGCACACCCAACTCTTGTCTACAGGACCTCACCAGGGCTGCCCCCACCTTATGGAATTCAGGCTCTCACCATCCCTATGGGCCTTTAAAAAAATCCCTCAAAACGCACTTCTTTAGAGAATCGTTTCTGCTCTCCCCTTGATTTCTCACCTTATACAACCCTCCCTTCTGCTCCCCTTTCAAAGGACTCCCACAACCCCAACCTATTTTATTTGGTATACATTTGCAGTCTCCCCTTCCCCACCTCTGTGTCTTTGGTCCCCTTCCTCTTAGACTGTAAGCTCGTTTGGGCAGGGTCCACCTAGCCTACTGTTTCTGTATGTCAATGATGCGTGTCTGTGTTTCCTACTTGTCTTGTCTAAACAATTGTACAGCGCGGTGGGAATATGTTGGCGCGATATAAATAAATAAATAATTAGGTGGCCAAGCAAAGAAGTTGCAAGGACACCTATTGTATCTGTTCAGATTATTATTATTATTATTATTATTATTATTATTATTATTATTCTGCCACTTATTCAAATGACTGTAACAAGTGCTCTGTTAGTCAAAAACTCATAAAACTTTGCACAATGGTAGAGCCCTGTGCTCTGCAGAGCTTATTATAATATAAATGTCATAGGTCACATGATGTGGCAGCCATCTTGGTTTTTGCTACAATTTTTGCAAATATTCAAAAACCTGCATCTCCAGAACCGCTAAAGCTACAGATGTACAACTTGC
>NW_017306270.1:4006413-4017050 GCF_000935625.1 Nanorana parkeri | reverse complement strand
ATTATTATTATTATTATTATTATTATTATTATTATTATTATTTTGCCATTTATTCAAATGACTGTAACAAGTGCTCTGTTAGTCAAAAACTCATAAAACTTTGCACAATGGTAGAGCCCTGTGCTCTGCAGAGCTTATTATAATATAAATGTCATAGGTCACATGATGTGGCAGCCATCTTGGTTTTTGCTACAATTTTTGCAAATATTCAGAAACCTGCATCTCCAGAACCGCTAAAGCTACAGATGTACAACTTGCTCTGTGAGCTTATGCTTTGCTCATTATAGCTCTATTGGTCACATGATTTGGCAGCCATTTTGGATTGTGCAATATTCTGCCAACAACTTAAACTCTGAAACCATTTATCAGAATAACTCAAAACTTTGCACATATGTCCAGGCCGACCTCTTCTGCCACGGTTGTAGAAACTGGCTCAATCCCAAAATCAAAATGGTCACTGCAAGCCATTCATGTTTAGATAGTGTTATTATTGTTATGGCCTTTTATTCAAAAGCCTCTTATTGGCACACTGTTATTCATAAACTGATGCAACCTGGCCCAATGGTAGAGCTCTATGCTATGCCTAATCTTGTGCAACATAAAGGTCATAGGTCACATTGCCTGGCAGCCATCTTGTTTTAGTCGATTATATTCAGCTGCATATTCAAACATCTGTTTCTCAGGAACTATTATAGCTGCAGATCTACAAATTACTGTTTGAAGTTATGGTGAGATCTATACTCACAACTGATCATTACAAGTCAATTAACCACATGGTTCGGCGGCCATATTGAATTGTGTAAAATTCGGCAAATATTTCTATCATTTTGATGCTCTTTTTTTCAAATGCTAATTATAACCACATCGTTATGTAAAAACTCATGAAATTTAGCCCAATGGTAGAGAACGGTGCTGTGTTTAATCTTTGTCAACATAAAGGTCATAGGTCGCATGCTCTGGCGGCCATCTTGGTTTAAGCAAACCTATTTTTTACAATTTCCAAACATCTGTTTTTTCATAACCGCTAAAGCTACACACATACAAATTGCTATATAAGCATATGGTGAGCTCTGCAATCATATTTTTATTACAAGTCATGTGACCACATGGTTTGGCAGACATTTTGGATGGTGCAATATTCTGCAAACAACTTAAACTCTGAAACCATTTATCAGAATAACTCAAAACTTTGCACATATGTCCACGGCTACCTCTTTTACCACGGTTGTGAAACCAGGCCCGATCCCCAAATCAATATGGCCGCCACAAGCCAATCACTTTTTGACATTGCATCCAATTGCATAAATGCGCATTTATATCACTAATGAAGTCTGTTAAACATGTTACACATATGATAACTCAACATCATAACTGCCAAATACAATACGGCTTCCAGGTCACCAAGGTCAGCGGCCATTTTGAATTTGATTTTTTTTAATAATTCATGAAATTATGTCCTTCATTTTTTTTTTTTTTTTAATCTCTCGAACTTCAATATCTTCTCATGTGCTATGACCGTCTCTACCGCTTGGCCACCTTTATTGCTGCTTGCAGCTATATTTGTAATTGTATTTTGTTCTCACTAGGACAGAGCAAGACATTTTTGTTTCAGCTGTTCTTATACAACCTTACTCAGTAAGGCAAGGCAGAGTGCGTTGACCCGTGTGCAAACTAGTAACCTTTACATTTTCAGTTTGAATATTTCCATTGAAATATGGTTGCTTAGTGCTGACAGATTAAATACACGAAAATAGTTATCTACTTCCCCCCAACACTGTAGCACTTCATTCTTAAGAATCTGTCATATTCAGTAAGACACTGTGGAGAGCAGTGATGCTCATTAACCCATAACAATCACTTGTGTCTGGTTACTATTGTCAGATCAGGGCAAGCTTAGGTAGGTTACATTGAATTACAGCTATTTGTAAGTTAGCCTCTTATCAAGCTTTCTGAACTGTCTTGTCATAGCAATCAATTCAAGTAAAGTAGATGATCATCTACTGGCAGAGCTAGGCGGCAAACACTACATACATGGGCACCTTGCATATCATTGAGACATCAATGTTGATTAGTTTTCAGGTAACAGTTACAGGATAGGAAATCAATGCAAGCTAACTGACTTGTATTTCCCAATGGGTAGAGTGACACCAGGCATTGTTCAATTATACGAAGCCTAAGGCAATACAAGAGTGTATGTCCGATGCCATTGTACCGACAGGCATTTAACAAGCATCATTACATCTGGTGCTGACTTAAAGGTGATTATCAGTGTGTTGAATCACGCACCAGCTATTTTTTATTAGAGAATCCAGTAGTAAAATTTTCTTGTGTTCAGTCTACAAGATGTAAAAAAGAAAACTAAAAACTAAAAACAGATATACAGTATAAGTTGTGGGTGGGGTTGGCTTTCATCAATCTGGTTTCCTTGGGACATCATACAATTCGTATCACAAGCATTGTCAAGTTAAGTATATAATGCAACAAAGTTAGAACTCCATCACTTCATCCTTTCCACTAATGAGTTCAGAAAAAGGCTGAAGGTTGGTTAAGAGGTGGGACATATCAAAAGGGAAGGAAGAAACGATTTCCTTTTGGGGGAGGAATCAGGGCTCGTGCTGCCACTAGGCAAACTAGGGCGCACTTGACCACTGACCCCCCACGGTGCCACCCTGTCTATTTCAAATCGCAAAAGCCATTAGCAGGCTGGCTTTTGCACCTGCCCACTGAGCAGAGGAGCAGAACTGAGAGACTTTCTCTCTCAGATCCTCTCCTCTGCTCAATAGGTGGGTTTTGAACAGCAAGTCTGCTACTGGCTATTGCAAATTAAAATAGCCAATAGGAGTCTTGCTATTGCTCCTGTCTGCTTACATCCACCTGTTGCCTGTAAATTTGCGCTGTGGGAGGAGGGCTGGAGGGTGCAAGTAGTTAGTCTTGCCTCGGGCGCAAAATAGTTTAGCATCGGCCCTGGGAGGAATGTTGTGGTTTAGGGTGTACTGAATTGATTTATTTGCTTGTGCATCGAACCAACTCACAAACTCATTTAATTTGTAGTTGTGATGCAGGAAGCATGCCTTTTTAATCATCTGGGGATCTCTTTATCTCTCGAGGCGAACTGCAAAACATGGGGACAATAGGTAGAAGTTTGAACTATAGAATTTTGCGGTAGCCTTGATGGAATCCCAGCTGAATTCAAGAATCCTAATGTTTCTCTTCCCCTAATCACATCAGTTATTTATTGAACTGGCCTGAATAACTGAGTCTGCCATGACAAAGGAAGAATAGGTAATGGACATTCCTACGGCGGACTGTACGTGCATATAAAGGACAGCTCATTCCCCAGGAGGATACGAGACTGATGAGCCAGTGAAAGCAGTAAATTGGATGAAGGTGCATTATGCCTCGTTAGAAAAGATGACTTGGCAGAGGCATGAGAAATCTTTAGATGAAAACCAGTTGTAAAAGCAGAACCTAATGTTTAATAAATGAATTACAGTGACTCATAAATTCAACTCCAACTATTTCTGTTCTGTAAATGCCATTTTGCGTTACTGACTGCGTCCATGCTTTAGGCCAGCTTTGTGCATGCAAGTGAAATCTGACATGGGACAGCTTTAAAATAGCTTAGACACTCTAAAAAATGGATTGCAGCATAGTAGAAAGAAATGCTGAATAGCTGCATCATCATGTGTAATTCCCCCCAAAAAGTTGTTTTTGTGTTTGTGAAGCCCAACTCGAAAATCATTTATCATTTAGATAGGATAAAGAAGAAGAACCTCTGTCAAGTTATGTCTGTCTATATCCCTGCTGCACATACTTCCCCTTTTATCCTTTCTATTTAACAGATGTCTAATAAAACAGGAATTTAGTCATATCTCCCTAATGGGGACACGGACAGCGCTGGTAAACAATTAGGAGAGCGGGAAAGAGTTGGAACCTCTGTCAGAATTTCATTTTTCCCCCCATGGAGGAGATTTACCCTCACCTCCTGCCCCGGTGACAGGAGGTTAGAGGAACAGGAAGAATGGCAAAATCTTTCAAATAGGGACGCTATTTTTTGGTTTACAGTATCTTTTTAGTTTAGTGTCTCAGCAAGTTTCTTATCCTGTATCTCAGGAATAAAAAAAAAACAGAAAATCTCTCCCAGACGGGACTACAATCCTGGTACGTAGTGAGGAAAGTGCCAGACACATTTTGTAAAGTCCAGAAATTTGATTTTTTGAAAGACACGTTCAGAATAAAGCCAATGCATTTCTGGGGTTCAAAGGGTCTCGCTTCATCAGGGCTTAAAGGATTCAGGAGGAGGGAAACAGAAGCTGGACTTTGTAGGAGTCTGTGTCGACGGGCTTTGGGCTTTGTGTTGATGCCATCAGTTTGGGCTGCTTCTAAGATCATTCAGAATTAATTGACTGGTGCATTTGACTTGCTACAAATGGATTTTCCATTCCGGTAGACTTGTATGTGAATGCAAAACCCATCTGATATGAACATAAACACGTCGGCCTTAAAAGTACAGTGATTCCAAAGCAGAATATGTAATCAGAAGGATCTGCTTCAGAAGGCTTAACCCCTTAGTGACCGAGGCCTTTTTTTTCTTTTCGTTTTTTGTACCGATTATATAATCCACATTTTAGGCCTGAAAATTACTTCAACCTCCCCACACATGATATATTTTGTGAAAGCGAAGACCCTATAGAATAAAATGTTGGCAGTTTAAAATTTTTATGTTGCACGATATTAGCGCAACGTATTATCCAACCCCAAAATGTAGTGAAAAATGCCCTTAAGTGCCCCAAAAACACAATGAAATAACCATTTATTCAAATAAAATATAAAAGATGAGGTTACAACGAGTAAATAGATACCCAACATGCTCAGGTTAAAAATTGTGTGCGTCCGTGAAACTGTGACAGAATTCAATACCCCAAAAAGTCCATAGACGATGATTTAAAAGCCTCCATAGGTCATCATGCTGGGGGTCCAAAAGATCCCCAGTGTCACCTTTACACTTGAAGTAAGCTATTAAAGTGCAGATGGCACTTCAATAGCTTATTGCTGGGCTTCAGGAGCCCAGCTCTGACAGATATGGGACCGGAAGTGATGTAATCTGCATTGCTCTCGGTCCCATAGTACAGGGAGGGTATCGGCGATCGCTGATCTTCCCCCCAACACCAGAGAAGCCAGGCCCGGCCCGTAGGAAGGACAACGGAGCCCGGGAAACTCGACGGGGGTGTCGGGCGTGGGGGCGTTTACCGGCCCCCGGAGAAGCGATCGGGCGAAAGCTAAGTTGCCAGAATCGCTTCTAATGTAAAGCCGACAGTCTTTAGCCGCCGGGTGTCTGTTTAAAAGGGCCCGGTGCCAGTGATGTACTATGGACGTCACTGGTCACTAAGGGGTTAAACAGTGATTCAGTGCCCCACACTCTCTTCCAGTAGGAATAAGTTATAACTAGACAAAAAGTTATAACCCTTATACATTCTATTCATAACAAAAGAAGAAAAAAAAGGTATTGGCTGGAGTTGTGCTTTAATAAAGATATACACATGCACACACACATAATATCCTTCTCGGTTCATACTTTTTATCTAATCTGATCCTGCTTAATGGACTTGTGTGTAAGTACAGGGAGAAGCCAAGGAGATCTATGGTTGTGCATGTATATGCAGGGAATGTCTGGAGTGAACAATTTTCCTAAGAGTCATTTATCAATGTCGAAGCTTTAACTTGGTCATAAATATGTATTCATATCTGCATACGATGTGTGATACTCTCACAGGGAATTGCAGAGAAGCCAGCAAGCTATTTTTTTAAAGTCAGACTAAAGGGGGAAAAAAAAAAATCTTGAAGATCTCATAACGACCATATGGTCACGAAGCATGAAAAACACCTTGTCACAAAATGTCAGACTTTTTACTCTATTGCAGGTTTTAAACAAACATCGACTGCAATTAAAGGAAGTCTTGAACACTTTCTTGTTGATGTAATCGCCGTGGGACATTGAGACATGTATACTTCAACTTAAAGATGTTTTTTTTCCATGCTAGTCTGTTATTCTTGCTCTATTGTGATTACACACTTTAAAAGTAACTCTGTGATTAAAAAAAATAACAATTTTATATTATTAGCATTGAAGGGTCAGCATGGCACTCTAACAACCAACACATTCACCAGCCATGGCAACCTATATAGACAAGGCACAGCAAACAAAACTCCAGATTCAAGCGCTAGGTGAAACAGTCAATCCTCAAATCAGTACTTCTTACAAAAGAGACCATTTGAAAAGGCTGCCCTCTTTGAAAACTATTGGGGTACTTCCTCAGGAACATGCAAGAAAACAGAACAACACCTTCTCCTGGTGTAACACTATTAACTATAGGTAAAAAACAAAGAGCACGACTCGCGTCTGCAATGGACATCAGAGAAACCAGCAATGAACAGCCTGGGTCTTCTAGAAAACCCTTTGCATAATGATTAGACATTTGCATTTGCGATTCGTTTCGTTACGAATCTCGAAATTTTTTTTCCTGAATTTCGTAAATTCGGAAGCATCTGAAATCCGAATGGCAGTTTCCGAATCATATCCGAAATACGAAATTCCGCTAACGAATTTCGGATCCGAATTTCTTTGAAACGGGAACTAATATTACCCCTGTAAATGCGGTTGAACAACATGACAAGATTTTTTTTTTTTATCCGAAATGCGGATCCGCTGCTGCTGAGAGTTGCAGCACAATACATACAGGCAGGAAATACGAAATTCCGTTGACGGAATTTCGTTCCCTTACGAACATTCGTTATGATGAAGTTAAAAAGCAAAATACCTTTGTTAATATATTGGAGTTGATGAGGTTTTTTTTAATCCGAAATCCGAATCCGAAATCCGTTAACGGAATTCGTATTTCGTTTGGTTGACCAATCAGAGGTTTTCTCTTCTGCTGCTGAGAGTTGCATTACAATACAGGCAGGAAATATGAAATTCCATTGACGTTCCGTTACAAACATTCGTTATATTGAAGGTAAAAAGCAAAATACCTTTGTTAATATATTGGAGTTGATGGTAGTTTTTTTTTAAATCCGTAATCCGTTAACGGAATTAGGTATTTTGGATTAAAAAAACAACTACCATCGACTGCAATATTAACAAAGGCATTTTGCTTTTTAACTTCAATATAACGAATGTGCGTAACGGAACGAAAATCCATTAACGGAATTTTGTATTTCCTGCCTATATTGTAATGCAACTCTCAGCAGCAGAAGAGAAAACCTCTGATTGGTCAACCAAACGAAATACGAATTCTGTTAACGGATTTCGGATTCGGATTTAGGATTAAAAAAAAAACTCCAATATTAACAAAGGTATTTTGCTTTTTGACTTCATCATAACGAATGTTCGTAAAGTTACGAAAATGTGCCGAAACTAACGAAAATTCGTATTTCGTACAAATCCGAATTGAGTTTCCGACACGAATTACGAAATACAAAATAACGGATATTGCGAAACGGAACAAATTTTTTGACGGCGCACAAGTCTAATAATGATGAACCACCACAGGTAACCACAATTCAAAACCAGCTCATGTGTTTCCGGGGCGACCCCCCTCCAACCCAGCACCACCCTTCCTCAGAGCTAGCAATCGTACACCTTTTTGTATGACAAGCTATATGTTCCTCTCAGCACATACCTTTAAAATGTATAAAGTTGTTGTGTATATTTTTTCAAGCAGATCAGTAATATTCTTTATACAGTGCCTTGTGCACCACATTACATGAGAAAACCCCCAATTCTGTGGTTACTATGAAAATGTACAAAGATTTTATTAAAAGGTTACTGTTCACTCAAGTATTTTGATGACAAGATCATGCATCATCATTATTTTAATACAAGGTTTTGCTGTTCAACCATAATAATATACTATGCGTACTATAGTATTAGTAGCTATGGATGGTACCATTATAAGTCATCGGTATAAGGGCCTGTGTAAACAAGCTTTTGTTCTAGTCAGAACCAATTCTCTCCTCATATGAGTCTATGGGAATACAAACGTAGTCTAAGACCCCATTCACACTGAGCTACATTAAAAAAGTGCTTTTTCAGCACTGATTTGAGCTGAGCGACATTGAGCTACGTAGAGCTACAGTGCACATTTTGTCACACTATGTAGCGCTTCTTTTGGCAGTCTATCAAAGTCTATTGGGGCCAAATTGCACAAAATCCGCTGGAAAAATAGGCCATGTTCGAGCGACAAGCGTGAGCTGCAAGCTACAGGCGACATTGAGCTGTGAGATGTGAACAGCTCCATTGAAATGCATTGGACGAGCTACATTGAGTGATTTTTGAACAATTTTTTAGTGGAAATCGCGCTACAAATCGTTCAGTGTGAATGGGGTCTTAAGCAGGTTAATGCAGTTTAAGAGGTCTAATGCGCGTTAGAAGGATTTAACCACAGGTTTAATGCACCCGTCACTTGATTTCTGATTGATCTCCGAAACATATCAAACTGATCTCCAATCCAACAGGAATACATCTGAAAGCACCCTGCATAGACCAGTTCAAAACCATCGACACAGGCTCCAAAATGTCATATATAGAGCCATCATAAATGTTTCTTGCGATGTAAATGTCCTTACTAGTTATTAGTCTCGCGATGTAAATGTCCTTACTAGTTATTAGTCCGATTTGGAAGTAGCTAAAAACCTGACACAGGCTCCAAAATGTCATATATAGAGCCATCCTAAATGTTTTATTCCAAAAGCCTGGATAATAACTCATCCACTGTTGCTCATAGACCAGTTCAAAACCATCGATACAGGCCCCAAAATGTCATATATAGAGCCATCATAAATGTTTCTCGTAAATGTCCTTGTTATTAGCCTGATTTGGAGGTAGCTAAAAACCTGACCCAGAAAGCCTGGATAATAACTCATCCACTGGTGCTTTTGTTTGAATTATGTTCCTCTCTAAAAGGTGGCATATTTGTTTATGGTTTATAACCGTAAGCATTTTTTGATGCTTTAGATAAGAATTGCATTTTCTTTTTTTTAATATATATACTGTATATAGATGAGACTGGAGTTTAGCTTTAAGATCAGAGTAAAAACCGTGTTGTGGTTTTTGCTCTAAGCCCAGTTTATAGATGAGTTGTGTTCCTTACCTATTCTGTAAGAGTTAATGGGACACAGAGCTCATGAAAATGGATATCCTGTCTGCTAATGTACTTACTACATATTCATATAGCCATGAAAGTGTCACGCTGGTAATAAAACACTGAAGAATTATTATTTATTCCTCAATGTGATAGAGTGTCCTTCCAAAACACTGGGAGACATCTCTGTGTCTTCTTGACAAGCATCATTTTTATCATTGTTTCTTACTGCTGGAAGTGGATTTTGCAGGTAGGATAAAGCACTTCTTAGTATCCAATGTTTACTTTGATGTACAATGACTGTTAACAGACAATCCACCTCAAGAATATTTTTGCTTCTGGTGGTTGGATGTTTCTCTGAGTAGCTAATGGAAAGCATGGTCATTTACTGACAAGTCACCCTGCTAACTGTTTGGTATCGTGACAGCAATCACAGCCTAATCACTATGGATGACAAAGCTGGGGCAAGTGCTATTAAGGCAGACACACTTAAAGAGCCCATTCACAACAGCGTGGCTGCGGATCAGTGTGGTTTCCGCTCTGATTTCAAAAGAGAGGTTTGGGGAGTTTTTAATTGTGTCTCAGCGCTGAAACGCAATCAAAAATGACCAAAACCGGTCTGATCAGCGCAGTTCCATTGAAAGCTGTTTGGAAACCGCACTGATTAGCGTGGCAAAAAAGGGTCAGGGAGCAGTTTGGATGGGGGGTGGTTCGGATCGCGCTGAGCCATGTGGTCGCATGAACGTTCCCCATATCAATGTAAGGAATCGTTCATGTCGGCAGATCAGCGCGTCCGAACTGCCCCAGTGTGAACGGGGCCTTAGGATCTTTTTAATAAAAGCGGAATCCATAGATGTTGACTTACAGATTATAAGAATAATGACATTGGTAGGCTTTTTTTCTTCTTTTTTTTTTAGCTGCAGACATTTCTGTACTGAAGGTTTATGTAGTATGTGCAATGAGTGTTGAGGGGTTAAGGTTATTTAGAAAGCTGTTTTAGGGCAGTGGTGGGCCCACCCAGGGCAGCCATGTCATGGGTGGGTTCACCCTCTCATGCACAATTTGTTCTCTCCAAAAAAAAATTGTTTCTGTGCCTTCTCCCACATGTCCTTCTATTCCCAAATGCAAAACATCAAAGAAATCATAATAATTTGAAAGTACTATTAATTGACCATACAAAGAACTACAGTCAAACAGCTAAATAGAAGAAGATGCAGAGTATTGAACCCAGCATACCGAACAGAAGTGGTGATCCAATGCAGCATCTATACTCCAGTAAAAATAAAAATAAGAAAAGGAATAGCGCATTTAAGGATACTTTTAAAAAGCAGCTTCTGCTGCAATACTTCTCCAATTCAGAGATGTCCCCTGCAGTGCCTCTATTCCAGGTCATTCAACCCACCTTCTCTGAACCCAGGCTGATGTGGACCCATCTAATCATGCAGCCCAGACTCAGAGCTGGGGCATAGATAGGAAGGTGTTGAATAAGGGGATCCC
>NW_017306270.1:3985015-4006274 GCF_000935625.1 Nanorana parkeri | reverse complement strand
CCCCATCCCGGGAGCATCCATAGCATGGGCATTGCTGGCACTGGGCACCCGGGAAGGGGGGGGGGCACCTGGGAAGGGAGGGGGAGGGCATTTAGACTTCTGATTTAATCAATAAGAGCAGACAATCAGATTACACTCCGTATACAGAACAAGTTAAATTATATTGTACATAGTCCATACATGCAAATAAGAACAGATATTGAGGATCACAACCAGTATACAGAGCCAGAACTGATTCTGGGAATTACATCCTGACTACATGACAAGAGAAGTGTGTTGTGCAGCATGAATATATCCAAAACAATAACATATGCTGTGAATTGTGCTCAGCATACAAGACAGGAAAGGCACAGTGCAGCAGCCATACAAACAAGATACAGATACCTAGAACTGCACTAAGCATACAAAACAAGCAAAGTGATACTGTGCAGCATCTATACATACTGAATAAGAACGGTATGAATATCACAAAAGATAAAAAATAAACACCGGGCTCCTTTCCTGGTGCAAATAATCCTTTTATTTGTTTAGAACGATTAACAGTGATAAATGGTACAAAAGAGGTGGATAAAAAGTGTGTTGGACATAAATCTCAGGATGCATGCAGATTCCTAGCAGTCTCAGCTGACTCAGCTGAACACGTTTTTGGGGAGTTTCCCCTTCCTCAGGCTCTGAGGAAGGGGAAACTCCCCAAAAACGTGTTCAGCTGAGTCAGCTGAGACTGCTAGGAATCTGCATGCATCCTGAGATTTATGTCCAACACGCTTTTTATCCACCTGTTTTGTGAGTACCATTTATCACTTTTAATCTTTCTAAACAAATAAAAGGATTATTTGTACCAGGAAAGGCGCCAGGTGTTTCTTTTTTATGTTTCACACAGTGTAATCCCTCATCTATAATGGGGTGGCCTGCCTGGAACACAAGATTCAATTTGTGGCTGAAGGAGGTTCCTATCTGGCGCTGGTTTTGCTTTTTGAGGTATGAATATCACACCAGGGTCTTCAAAAGCTTTAAAGCACAGCCCCAGCCAAAATCTTTTATTTTGGTTTGGATAGTGTGGGAAGGGTTAGAGCTTCTGCCATGATCCATTGTCTTCTGTTCTCTATTGAGGAGGTTTCTCCTCCTTGTCAGGAAATTAATGGAAAATCTCTCCAATGGAGAAACAGACCAATTCAAAAACATTTTTAGTAAAGTGGGGGGAACGGTTAGAACTGCTATCTGTGCTATCCGGTCCTGGTGAAAACGGACAATTCTTTATTTTATACAGAAGTAGGAATTTGGGAAAATTTCAGGAGAATTTTCAGTAACTTGTTGAAAATTTTAGACCCTTACCAACTCTAAAACACACACACACAAAAACAATTAGTGGGAGTTGGGTTTTAGCTTTTATCCAGAATAGTCAAAAGTGCCCTACTTTATCTTCTGTGTGAACTGTTGTATGCGCTATAGGTGACAGAATTCTATTACACTTATGTGAGCCTCACCTAAATCGGGATCCTCAAGGTCTGTTTCTTTACAATGTTGCGTGTCCAATGCAAACACATGACCTGCCATTGTGGACTTTTTTCAAAGGTCTATGCCCCTCCTGACAATCCCTGTTGATTCCAGGTCACTGACTTACCTACTATGTACTTAAAAGAGATATGTCGCCTAACCCTTTTCGGCCATAGTTCTTATCAGGGTTACAGGAGGACATACACTTATGCCCTCCGGTGACTCAAAACTCTGTACATAGCGGTCTAGTTCCCGCTATATGCCGAGAGCACAGAGCTGCTCCGCAGCTGGGACGGATCCGGACAATACTGTCGAGATCCACCCTGCTGGTTGATTGATGGCTGTCTCTGCCTCTCTAGAAGCAGATCCATGTGTGCCCGCCCCCTCCATCATCCATCCCTCCAGTCAACACTAGAGAAACTGAGAGGGAATAGGGGAATCCCTGTGGGGAGCGGTGACTGAGAGTCCGCGAACAGCGGTATGTTTTCACTGACTTCGCAATCAATAGAGCCGACCTGTGACAGCTTCAATGTCACAGGTCGGCTTGAATTATGGGGATAACTCAAGCCGACCTGAAATAATTCTCATTTCAAAACAAAGATGATAGCTCTTATTTGTCTTATTTGTGTATCTCTCAGCTGTAGATCCTCAAATCATCACTCCTTCGGTATTGGTGAATCCCTAGTTTTTATCAAGCCATCATATAATGGACATAAAGGATTGGTCCATTTATTGTCTGAAGTAAACCTTGAGGTTTTAAAGTGATGCTAAGCTCAGGAGTTAAATCCTAAATGAATTCAAGTACCTTTAACTAATAACAAAAATGTTTCTTATTTATGTATCATTTGGCTGTAGATCCCCAAATCATCTCTGAATTTGTGCTGACACTGCCCTTCTGGAGGGGGGCTACTTTTGTTCCCCATGGTCCCTGTGTGTGTTGTAAAGAAGTAGCCACAGCTCCAAGCTCACTCCTGTGATGGACTACAATCTCGCGTTTAGTTTAATCATTTGTAATGAGATTGTAGTCCACGTTTCCTGCAACAAATGTTGGTCCCTGGAAATGCACCATGTTTTCACATTTACTCACTTGCTTTAACATATCTCTTCTTTTACATGGATGTTCAAAGTGAATACTATACAGATGTTTTGTTATAACCAGATCCTGCAATCCACAATAGCTGCGCAGGCAGAACCTCAGTGCTTGCTCTGTAATTACAGAGGCCTTGGCTAAACAGTTATCTGCTCTGATGTGAGCAAAGCCATAGGCCTCCCCTGCTCATGACCTAGACATGCCCATCACAATAAATCGCCTCTCTGGTTTTGTTCAGCAATTCAGAGCTTTTAACTTTTCATGCAGTGCATGTGTCTTCTATCTGACACACTACACAACACACTTTCCCAATTAAACCATCATAACGCCCACTCACAATTTATCTACCCTCTGGTTTTCAATTATTTTACACACAGTGGTCTCCTCTTTTCTCGACAGATCAGAAATGTTGATTTAACAAATGGTAAATGTGTAGTAGATCAAATGCAGCGTTCTCGATATGCACAATGTCAGACACGAAGGGGGCATTATGGTGTCATTGCCAGCCAGAATTAGAAGCTTAATTAAAATCCGCCTGGGGTTGGTTCACATAGCACAAGTGGAGTGACTCAAGTGGAGACTGGATTTGAATAGGATGTCTAGTTATTATAGTTGATAATAAAAAATAAAAAAAATGTATTTTTGATAAAGTTGTTCTTTTTTCCACTTTAGATTTATCTAATTTAGGGTTAGCAATTATACATTAAAGTTCCACTGCGGTTTAAAGGAGAACTATGAGGTGAGTGCTTTTCACTCACCTCATAGTTCTAGCCGACCTGTGGCAATGAGACTGTCACAGGTCGGCTTAGTAGATCGGGAGGTGAGCGAACACATACGGGCGTTCGCTCAACTTTCGATCCTGTCACGGCTCTCTGCCGTGACAGGGGAGGGGCTGGATTCCCCCCTCTGATTCGCCAGCGCTGACTCGCGGAACGGACTGGGCGGGTACAGCTGGCTCTGCCTCTAGATAGGCAGAGCCAGCTGTCAGTCACGCAGCTGGGCGGATCTCGACATCGATGTCGGGATCCGCTCCGGCTGCGGCGTCTCAGTATACCGCAAGCTGTAGCTCGCGGTATACTGAGCCTAGGCTGATGGGAGGAAGCTAGTTTGTGCCCTCCCGTTACCCTAAGGAGAGCTATGGGGAAAAGCCTTAACCCCATAGTTCTCCTTTAAGGAGTATAGCATATTGCAGTGGCTTGGTTGTTTATACTGCAATGCAGGACAGATACCAGTGTATGCAAGCTTAAAGGAGAACACATAATTCAGGAATATACTGTATATGTTAGGGATGTTCAGATACCAAGTACCGTACTCGGTACAAGTACAGATACTTCTCCAGCTCCAAGACTAGACTAGGGAAAAATTCAAAAGTTAGGAGGCGTAATGATACTTATCCAAGTACTCACAGACACAAGTACTGATACATTTTAGTTTATTATCATGTGACAGTTTTTCTAAAACAATATCGACTAATGATTTCAGGACAGTGGTGGAGCGCCAGAGCCAGGTCCCAGCTGCAACCGCTGCCACCCTGGTAGTTCTTGGGAAAATGCCAAGTATCGGCACTGGTGTCTGGACCAGTATCTGAACATCCCTAGTAAATTTAAAATAAATCTTGTCTACTTGTTTTCTGGATGTACTCTTAGAAAGCAAAATAATGCTCAATACATTTTGGACTGTATTAAAAAATTAAACCTGTTGTGGACAGCATCCTACTTGTGGGCATTACTAGGACCGGACACCCATGGCCCTTGCCGCTCATTTCCTATTTGTTGCCCCAGGTGTCAGAGCCATGGCCATCTTAATAATGTATCCCTTTCAAAGTGTGTGTCTTCACGTTATCCCTTATCCCAATATGTACCTCAGTAATGCATTGTCCACTATTTTTATCTTTCTTAAATATGGGAGAGCTGGGAGTATGACATGGTGGTACTGGATCATCTGAGCCCCCCTCAGTGCAACAGACACATCCCTGGTGTCTGGTTAAGACTAAACCGATAATACGAAATCACCTGCACTCCATACAGCATACAGACCTTGATGAAAGGTTGGTGGTTGAAGTGACAACACGGATGGCGACGTGTCAGATACACGGTGCAATCCGTGTACGGTCAACCAGAAGAAGGGACCCTGCATGGCCCCGAAAAGTTGGCTGTATGACGCATCTGACAATTTAATAAGAAGTGCTTTACTTTTTGCATACATAATCGAGTGCTGGGGACTTCTATTGTGGTTAAGACTAAATGCACATTGGGTAGAGCTTCAATGTATTTATAGAGCTTTATTCCTGGAAAATTGTAAGTATATAGAGTGTTTTTACTCTTCTGGTAAACTCCCTATGTCAATAAGGCTTCTCTGCTAGCTCTCTCCTTCCCTTTTCTATATTGCACTGGTAAGTATATATTTTGGCTACTGAAGTGCAGCTAGTACAATATAATCCTAAGTGGTAAGAGGCTGGTGTGACTGCAGGAAAATTAAGCTTTTATTGACCTCCTTATTTATTTATGGGGTTGCTTTAATCTAGCAAGTAATATCTGTAAAATGGCAAGTGGAGCGAGTGATGCATGAGAAGGTAAATTCAAAGTATATTGTAAACACTGAGGGTCTATTTATGTTTTCGTTTTGTGCTAACGTGATAAAACAATAGTACAGCCAGATTGCAACATGTATGAAAAGCTGTAGAGTAGAAGAAAGCGGGCGCCAGCTCTACCAATCAACACAGGTTCTCCTACTAGCACAACTGATTGTTGCCTCTGACAGCAGCTCACCAGCATCATCATGCCATCTCACATCTGTAGGTATTTTGAGGCTCAGGATGTTTAAGTTTTAGTCACGAGGCCCATGTCGTGTAGAAAATAAAATAAATAATACATGTAGTGCTCCTCAATTTGCTGCCAGACCAGCAGGGCAGCAACTTGTTGACAGATTGGAATTTTATACCATAACACAATGCCATAAACTCAATACATGTGCATTTTGGTATGGTTCAAAAGCAACGGACATACAGGTGAAACTTGAATAATTAGAATATCGTGCAAAGTTCATTTATTTCACTAATGCAACTTAAAAGGTGAAACTAATATATGTGATAGACTCATTACATGCAAAGCAAGATAATTCAAGCCGTGATTTGTCATCATTGTGATGATTATGGCTTACAGCTCATTAAAACCCGAAGAACCCCAAATCCACAACCTCAAAAAAAGTAGATTACTACATGCAATCAATAAAACAAGGATTGCACATAGAACAATATCGGACCTCTGAAAAGTACAAGCATGCATATGTACTCAGTACTTGGTTTGGGCCCCTTTTGCAGCACTTACTGCAATTACTTTTGCACGATATTCTAATTATTCGAGTTTCACCTGTACAGATAGGAGAGCTCCAGTTCAGCTCGGTACTTATATGTAGTCCTTTGTTTGCTGGTCGAGTGCAGTTTTGGCGCTTGTGTGCATGCAGCCTAACAAATGATAACATAGACGTATGGGTAATACTGTGTACAATTACCACTTTTGTTATTTATTTGGCTTCTTAGGTTCCGGAGGTAATATGAAACACCAGCGTGCTTAGAAATATGGCAATAACTGTTTTCAATAATTAAAGGCCAGGAGATACCCATTTTCTTTTTTCATCTGGCAGCAATCATCTGGTTTGGCATCCCTCATAACATATTGGAGGTCTGGGCTTTGTGATATCTAACAAGTTCTATTGTTGCAGATTTTTGTTTTAACTGTGGCTTAGAGCTATACTTAAAATAATTTCAGTGCTAGAGGGTGCACATAGCTAAAACACATTGAATTAGAAGGTAGAGATCCAAGTGGAGCAGTGCACTTCCTTTTCTGGTGGTTGAAATAAGAAAAGGGAATAGGATGCTTAATACCTAATGCCTTTGTTGGATTGCTTGAAATATATATATTTCATATATATATACAGTATATCAGTAGAAATATGGGCACTGTCCCCCCCTTATCCTTGCTTCACAACTTAGGGGGGCAATATATCTCTATTGGTTCTCCACTCTATACCACGGACTGAATTGTGTGACCCATTTATAAAATGTATGCCTATGGTGTATGTAGTCCTGTTCTGTTTCATGAAGCAAAGAAAAGTACATGGTTGGAGGAGAAGTCAGGATCAGGCTCTTTCTCCCTTTGTTGTGCTTTATGTATATATGGGCTTTTTACTTTTGAAAACAGGGATGCGGCTGTGGTATGGTCATACTGCGGTATTTTAAAAAATGTATCTGTTCATATCTCAATGAAAAGCATCAAATGTTGAAGAGCTTACATCACTACTTTTCTAAAACAGCCTGAAGGTAGCAGACACAGGACACTGGAGAGATGACTATAATATCTCTTCCCTGCAGGGATCTGCGACTGGAAGTTTTTTTTAAAGCCTTGACAAGGTCGCTTTAATAGTGCAGTAGGTGTAGCAATGCAGGGACCTATGGTTGCTTGCTTTTCATGTCTAAGGACAGATTAGAAATGTGAAAGTGAACACAAGTTCACTTTTGTTTGAGCAAATTGACTTCAAATTTTGGTCAACAGGTCAATAATTGGTCTTGGCACACATGACACCTAGTAGAGGGAGGTTCAGACTGACCAGGCCCTGGAGGTGTTCCTGGACAAAGACTTTCAAGCTGGCAGATTGATGACACAGGAACATGAAGACGCATTTAATTTAATCACTATATAACTATACTTTCTTCCACAGTTTTATGTTAAATCCTCTAGGAATCCTTTCTTTTAAATATACAATGCAAACCTATTACAAGAGTCCTTAAACTCTTAAAAATGTCAGGAAAAGGCGAGCTGCAAAACTTTGATCTATGGGATAATAGTAAGTGGCTGTGAAGGAAAACATTGTTAACATTAATTTATGAGAAGGATAGTTCTGTTTGCTTTGTTTGGAAGGAGCTGTTTATTATTTTTTCATTGGCTCAACTGGAATAGTTCATTAAATACATGTATCTGTTATCCTTCCCTTAATTGATATGACATAGCTTTGTGGAAGGTTAAGTAATGCTGTTCTAAAGACTTTTGTCTAAATTATAAGCTTTATGGTTTCCTGGTTATTGCATTTTATAGCCCATGGGATTAAATATACTCCACAGACTGAAACACGATCTCGGCTTGGCCTGACCTTTCATTTTTCTTTATATAAGAAAGAAAAAAAATAATAACCTAGCTTATTAGCCAACTGATTAAGTGGAAGACCTCGTCATTAGTTTCTCAGTTCTACAAACTAAGCTTAGTACATTCTTTCTAATGCGTTGTTTTGGCAAGTGCATTTTCTTAAAGGCTTTTAAACAGCAGTGACTGAAAAGTAAATAGCATAGTGGTAGTTATGTGGAAGGTCTATATGAGAACAGACAAAAAGATAAGCGTACCTCTAGCAATTCAAATTGTGTTCTTTTCACACCTGGTTTATTTGGTGAATTTAAAGCCCAAGTCCAATTGCAGTTCCATTTTAAAATGTTCTCTCCCCTACTCCTGGGTATCCTTCTATATCCAAGTCCAAGAGCTGGCATGAAGTAATCAGACCTGGGTGCCTTCACAAAGATGGAGAGTGAGGTTTGCACTGACTTACAGGGAATAATAGTTCAGAAAAGTTATTTGGTGTGTGTACTGAGATGTTTATCTGCTTCCTGTTTGGAGCAACAAGGTGGCAGGATATCAGTTATCACCTTTGAGAGAGCAGGGTGACATAGAGATGAGCTCATCAGTGGGCGGTTTCTCCTTTCACTGTCCAGTCACAGGTTGGGGATGGGAAGAAGACCTGTAAGTGAAAGTAAAACTGCAACAGAGAAAAATCTGGTCCCCTAGCCTGCTAGATAGGGTTATGCTGTGGAGTAGATATGTGTAAATGTTAGGACTGGGTAGACACAATTTCAACTCCTATGGCATGTGAAACAGCTATTATATATGTATTTTACCTGTATAGAGTATGTAGCTGTTTGCATTGAGTTCAGGTTTAAAGTAGTAATGCCCTGTTTAAAACATACCTTGGAAGTTCAACCATCCCATCACCATTCTAAAAGCATTGTGTTCTGACCCCTTTACTTTTAGTTAAACTGTACTTATCCCCAAAACTTTTTTCTTTTTAGTGTTAAATAGAATGGGGCAAGGTTAGTACCTCTGCTTTTCTGAGCTCCATTAGAGAGATGTCCCCTCACTTTCTGTTCTGGGGACAACGTTTTACCAAAGGGAAAATTTATACCAGGGAAAACGACAAAAATAAAAAGTTGACAAGGTTCTAGCATTACGCCAACTTTACTTCTGTCAGTCAGATTTCTTAATTTCCTGTCTGGTAAAAAGGTTGTTCCCAGGACAGGAAATGACGGAAAATCTCTCTAATAGAGCTTCCAACAGCAGCAAAATATGGCAGGAGTCCCAATCCTCCCCCCACTTTATCCAATACTCAGAAAAAAACATGTTTTAGCTATACATACACTTTTGTTTACCGCTGTCTAAGGTGGGATGCTCACTTCAACTCATGTCAGGTTTCGGCGTTGCAGGACTACCATATTGTTTGAAAAGCGTATTGTATAAGCTTGAAGTAGTTATAAGGAGAACTATCTTCTTAAAAGTATGTGAAGACCAAAGCATTAAAGTCTAAATAGTAGACATGTAACCACACAAAAAAATTGTTTTGTGTCCGATCGTTTTTTATTTCTTTCGTTTTTTTGGATTTGGTTCATTATTTGGTTTTGGGATTCGGAATTCGGTTCTTTCGCATCTGTCTGAATTTTCATTTCCGAATGATCCACAACAGGAAGCCACATAACCATGACTGCCTGTAACGCACCCCCGATAGCCATAAAAAAAATGTGATTGCCCAGAGAACACTCACATATCTGATTTTAGATTAGTTTGAATGAAATTTGGTCAGATCTGAATTTCGTTAAAGGATCATTTGGATTCGTTCGCATTCAGACACGTTAACAGTTTCGGAAATTCAGATGCATCCAAATGTCTGATTTTAATCAAATTCATACTAATAAGGTAATTTTCTGAGTTTTCCGATCCTTAGCTGTAACAATCATTGGATTGGCCTTTGCTGAGAAACATGTTTCTAGAGTTCCAAAACACATTGCCATAGTAAAGCATGCTGATGCTTGAAGGCACAAGATTAAAGGGAAAAAAAAAAACCTGGAGCACATGGGTGTTTTGTTATAAAAGCAGAGCCTCAATTGCAAAATGCAGTTTTATTAAAAATCAGTGCATACCTGGGAGAATGATACCTGGAAGACATTGTTTAACTCACAACAGAGAAATCCTTTAAACATGCTTGAATAAACATGGGTCATTCATATGAGAAAGCTATTAATATCACAAAAATAATGGGAACATGCGTTATGGGCCTGTTGGCGTGCTGTCAACATAGTTATTTTGCATGTGTTTTGCTATTTTATCTCATGATAATATTCACATCAAGATATAAAACCACACAAAAATATCACAATAGTGTGCAATTTTGATGTACTTAGTTTTCTAAATTTTTCATATTCCTCACGATTCAGCATTTAATTTTGTGAGCTACTGTCAGGGTGCATTAGTCAGCCCCCATAATACAGCCTCTGCCTGGATCGCTACATGAGCCAATGCGCATGTGCGTATTTGGCACTACGGTGCAAATAATGTGCATGCGCAAAACTGATGCACACGTGCACCAAGCATGCGCAATAGCGTGCGCACGCCTGTTCTTGGCATCAGACGGGCTATTTAAGGATGGCTCCTGCATCTGCAACTTGCTGAGAGATCTTCAGCTGTAGTCTGCATTCCTGATCCTGTTTTGATACCTGTCTGACCCAGCTTGATTCCTGACTCTGGCTGCTTGCTGCCTGCCTTGTGACCTCGGCTTGTCTTCTGACCTCCCCTCCGTCTTCTGATTTGGTACCATTCTGCTCACAAGTGTATGACCGGGCCTGGTCCTGACATAGCTTCTGCCTCCTGCTTCTGTACCACACTGACTGCACAGAACCAATCTGGTATGTTCCTGACCTGGCTTCAGCTTTTCCCATCAGTACTGCCTGATCTGCTATCAGCCATCAGCACCATCATCTCCAGTTTGTCAAGCACTCATATCAGCCACAGGCACTCGTGCCCCTCTCTGTCTGTACAACTGCTGTTTCATCTCCAGTGGGGCTCAGACGAGAGCGGCAAGGGGAGGCCTTCCTTGTCACTTCAGGCCCACACCAAGGTACATGACACCTACTCTATCTATGTTCAATAAAATAAACTCTGTTGATCCTGCCAGAAATCCAGTGAACTTTCTGCAGTGAGCTTACAAAGCTGTGCTCAGCCCTGTTCAGTTAACTTCTACAACGCACAAATCATCTTTCCCTATGTTATGAATATGAGGAGAGAAGAATGTGTTCTGTATTCCTAACATACATCGTGTTCCTCAAAACACTGATACTTCATAAAGACAGTACAGTGAGCGAAAAGGAAGGAAGAGTTACTGGCAGGATCACATGGGGGGGGGGGACTAATGCAGCAACCACATCCAAGAACTGATGATCTGCAGTATATTACATTTTTGTTTTTATGTTTAGATACAATTCAATGGACATCTCATAGAAAGCCATTGCCACAGCTAGCCAGAAGGCAGAATTATTATAGGAGCAAAATTCCATGGAATAATAAACGCGAGTTGGCTTTTACAGTCAAAAACCGCCAAAATCAATAAAATGTTTATGCGGTAAATTCATCTGATCCCATTCGGTAATGACTTTAGTGAAAAGAAAAAAAAATCAATTTTTGATTGTAAAACAATACTGTATGCTTTCTCCTTTTTGTAATTAAGCCTGTTGTGTTTTGCCTCCTCAATCTAATTCTTAGTCTGACATGAGTACTTGATTCCACTTTGCAAGACCAGACTAGTTAAATCATCAATTTTATTAACTGCCTGTTTTGTTTCTGCCATGCTTGTTCCAGGCTTTTGAGTATTCGTTGTTTAGGAAACATTTAAATGTTGGTGTTTTTTTATTTCTTTAATCCTGGCATTTTGTTAACTATTGTACAGACATGCCATTCTTTTGGAGTAATTGCTTAAAAACAAAAGCTGGACATACACCAATAGAGGTTAATTTTGAAAAATTAGTCTTTGGAGCTTTCTTTCGATTTTCTAATAGTTAATATGGTCCAATCAATGGTCAATTTCGATCATAGTGACAAAAAATCAAGCTAGCAGGATGGAAGTCTTAAATGAATGAAATGCTAACATTGAATGTTGTTTTCGTTCAGGCAACTTCATTCATTCCAAAATTGAATGTTAAAACCAAACGAAATTTCAAACAACATCCATTAAGTCTCTGATGGCATTATCAAATGTTCTGAGAAGATTCTCGCCAGCTTTAGTAAGTTGGACCATTTAGGTTCCTTGTATTGTAGGATTAGAGTGGCTTAGTTGATAAGGCTGGATTTGTAAATGGATCTAGGCTTTGCCCACATAGGGCCAAGGAACAGGTTAATTTAAAGGGTTATTAAACCCTCCGTTTTTTTTTTGCACATATCTACTGCTAGCAAGCAGTAGATATATGCAAAATGTGTAAAAAAAACAAAAAAGCCGCTTTGAAAAGGGTTAATAATTACCTTTGTCTTCCCCGCGCTCCCATCCGAAAATGTGAAAATTCTCGGGCGGGCGCATGCACAGTTCACATTTTCGGCCGTGCACCCACATTCAGGCACTGTGGGACAGGAAGCGCCAGCAACCTCAGAGGAGTCAGCGCTGGATCGGAGAACCGCCGCAGCGCTGGAGGGACAGATGAAAAGGACAGGAAAGAAGAGGAAGATCGGATTAAGAAACATCATTTAAGGTAAGTGCTGACATTAACATTGGGGGGAGGGAAAAAGATTTTTGACTTTAATGTCACTTTAACTATTGCAGTCTCCAAAAGCACGTACTACTCCATCCTTTTTCTTGAAAAATCTTGAAGGCTAATGATCCCAAATCACGTAAGAATGTGCTCCTCTGCTTTCCCAGGACCACGCATAAAGATCCAGTGGCATCACCCTTGCCTAGAGGAGCGTGCCAAAAGCCAGGGTGTAGGGTAATTATTTTTTACATTTTCCTTCCAGTGTTTTATTTTTTTTAACCTTTTTCTTGCAAGGTTTGCTTTTAAGGGTTGCTACATTGAACAGATGGGGGTGGGTAGCAAACTAGTAAATAGTATATAATACACACACACACACACACACACACAATCAGAAACTCTGAGCATCAAAATTGTGGTTAATCTTGTGCCCTTCAGCGGTGAGTCTAAAGGGGCAGATGTTAGGAGAACATTAGGCTGCATGCTTATCTGCTTTCTTGCTCTGGGATTACCAGCCTGTATGTTTAGAGCACAGGACTGGGAGCCATTTGGAGGAAGGGAGTATACACAGTGGTAATGGTAAAGACAGGTCAATGTTTAATATGGGATAAAATGTTCTTTTTTTAAAGTGGACCTTTACCCCCTTTCAGTAAAAATCACACCAGCATGCAGCTCTGCTTGCTGATATAAAACCATCTTACATTCATTAATTTAACAAACATTTTACTTACAATTATTGGTTTTCTACTTCCTGGTCAAGAAGGGCATTGGGCAGCCTCTGCTCAAGTGTTGCATCCTTGGAAGATTACATCACAGTGCACAGTGAAATCTCATGTGTAATCTCACAAGAGCTCAGGGAAAGGCATTTTCCTCCCCTGAGATGGTGTGCATGGTCACATGTCCTAGAGTGCCATAAAGTTAAGGGAAATGGATTGATCTGCCCTTAGTAAAAAAGGCCACTGTGAAAAGAATGGGGAGGAAAAGAAAATGTGGTATGCAAAGAATAAAAAGCCAGCAATTATCTATACGTATCTGTGGGTAAATTGTGATTACTAAACATTTCTAAAGGTGTCTTTGCTGTAATTTCAAAGATATGGGTACAGTTCCTCTTTAACTCCATTTGGATGGCTAAGGCTCTACCTTGCCAATTTTCTTTCCTCTAGCCTGCTGGCACCTTTGCTGATTCGTATCTCTAATCAGCTTAAAACTTTCAGCACTTCAATACTAGAAAACAAAATGCTCTAACTTTTGGATTCTAAATGTCTAGTTAGTTTCGCAGCTCTTTGTGGGTGGCTGTCCTGCGTTTCTACTCCTAATCAATGGCTCGCTTCAATGAGCATGAAGAAAATATGCTTGGGTATGCTAAAACCAAATCTAATATACATGTATACAACCTGTCTGATCATGTTGACTGAATCAGGGAAAGTCAGACAAGAAAACAATCAAATCCTCTGGAAATTTAGCTCACAGTTTGTTTTATGTTAACTTTGTGCGATACACCAGTTTTTTTTAATGTCAAGCAAGTCGTGCATTCCCTGGCTTAATTTTAAGTCTTTCAAGTGCGCGTTGATGTTTTACTTTACTGTAGGCACTTTACATCAAATAGCGTACACATCCCAGAACTCCTCTCCTACTTACCTTCTTATAAAATGGAAGAGACATGAGCAGCAATTACTTTGTGTGCTCCTTTCTTCATGTAGTGAAATTGTCTTTAAGATTAAAGTCTCTGGCTGTGTCTCTCTCTTAAACAGAAACCAAACCGAAGTCATATGCTTAAGATGTTGAAGGCGTTCTGTTGTGCATTGCAGAAACCACTTGTCATACCACTGCATAATTTGCAATCGCTTGATCAGAGAAGTAGGAGAAATAGTTATATTGCTTGTAGATGGTCCTTGCCGCTTTTGTGCACAATGTCAGATTGCAGGGATTAAAGAGAATGGAAACAAAAATTGCAGCGTGTCAGCGCATACCTACAGAAGCATGTAATGCCCCCTTTATGTTTGAATATCTGAACATCCATACTTTTTACTTGTTTTACAATCCTACCTATATTTTCCCCTATGTGATGTCAAGTAGGGGGCTTTGGCAAGGTATGTTTACCCTAATTAACCCTGTGTGTACTGTTCTGGCAGATTGCATTATCAGTTGTAATCTAGAGCTGAACAAAATCTAGCAAAGGGTTAAAGACTGAGAAGCATTGTATGTTAATATGAAGCTCAGTCTGAGCAGTTTGATGCTTAGATGGAGAGTCAGAGTAGCTGGCAATCTGCACAAAGGCCTTCACCTTTGTGCAGATTGAAGAAACATCTAAAAGACATGAAATATTTTCATAAAAATAATTTTTAGGTGTTTTATGTAAATGGAAACACATAAGAAATATATAGCAGGGTTTTCTCAAATTTGAGCTCAAAAGTGGAAAATAGACTTTAAAGTTGTATCCTCCAGCAATTAACAATTTTATGACTGCTAAAGGATGTTTAGAACAGTTTAAAAACATGCAGGGCCTGACATCCAGGTGCCCTAGGCACAGCCTGAAAGGCTTATGACTATGTCATGGCTGTGCTTGATTTAAAAGAGAACTATGGGGTCAGGGCTTTTCCCCATAGTTCTCCTTAAGGTAACGGGAGGACACAAACTAGCGTCCTCCCGTCACCCTAAGCTCAGTATACCGCGAGCTACATTGATGTCGAGATCCGCCCAGCTGCGTGAGTGAAAGCTGGCTCTGCCTATCTAGAGGCCAGCCAGCTGTACCTGCCCCCTCCCCCGTCCGTTCCGCCAGTCAGAGCTGGTGGATCGGAGCGAGGAGGGGGGAATCCATCCCCTCCCCTGTCACGGCAGAGAGCCGTGACATGATCGAGAAGTGAGCGAACACTGGCATGTGTTCGCTCACCTCCCGATCTACTGAGCCGACCTGTGACAGTCTCATTGTCACAGGTCGGCTAGAACTATGAGGTGAGTGAAAAGCACTCACCTCATAGTTCTCCTGTAAGAGATCTATTTACCATGCGTCAACAGGGAAAGACCAGAAAGATTATTGAATGTTGAAAGTACATATTTGCAAGACAGGTGGTCAAATCACAGTTTGGTGAGTAAGGCAAACCTGTCATATCTTAGAAGTCTCATCTCTGTCTTGCTCTGCTGAAGTAACAGTTATACCCTATTCTGTGAGATGGCTCTACCTAAACAGACTACTGTGTTGACCCCATAGGCCAGCAGGACACTTGAGCCTTTGCTAAGATTTGTGGGGGGTTTTTCTGCGAAAGCGGCAGTGCCTCCTCTCAGAAGAAAACTGTCATAAGGGGAGAAACTGTCTAGTAAATTAAATTCTATAAGTAGATGCAGTGCTCATTGATACTCATTGATCTCAGAAAATGTGAAATATGGTATAGCAGACATAAATTAGATTTAATGTAGATATAGCTGTATCAGGCACAAAGAAGATGTTCACATATACATCAGCATACTAGACATGAGAACGCATTTGGCAGATGATATTTGTGACCTTTGGCCAAAGTCAATCTGCAGCAATGGTTTTTGCATCTTTGATACACAGTTAATACCTAACTAAACCCAAGAGCAAAAAATGTAATAAATTGGAGCGTAGCGGTCCTTAAACATGGTGGCTGCATTAGTTTGTTTTTCAGGCTAATAGCTTTTTCTGCAAGTATAAAAGATACTCATTGATCTTGCCAGAATATCAGTGTCCTTATCACTGTCCTGTGAGCAGCACTGAAAACAAAACAATCTTATCTTTCTTTGGTAAACTGCAAATTTCCACATCATTTATGTAATGGAGGTGAACAAAGGCAGACACATTTGTAGTCCAGCCTGGGAGGCCACCATGGCTCCCTCCATAGATACAGTGGAGTGAAGCTATCCTAGAAAAGGAAGTGAGTTATTTGCAGGATCGCCAGGGTAAAATAAATAAGATACATGCCTGAAAAGAAAACCAATATAGCCACCACCATGTAGAAGGAGTGGCAAGCTGCAATATTTTATTATTATTATTACCTACACTTTAATATGCCTTTGTTTAGCAGGGCAGCCTTGTAGCCATAGAATTCTTGAAATAGTTTATGCCTACTTTAACTCCTAAGGTCTAATAGGCATTCAGGTGTCAGAAGTGTTGACTTTCGATTGCTGAAATATTCCCAGACCTAAATATTTTTGCTGCCTGTTTAAGATTTTTTTTTTCTTTTTCCCAGCCCAAAATTTTCAGTGGATTCCTAGAGTTTGTAGTTTGTGATCAGGCTGGGAAAGGCATGTATTGCCCACCAATCCATGGGAAATGACTGAAATCAGTGAAAAAAACCTTATGAAAGTGTATTAAAAAGCAGGTAATCTATTAATAATAGTTTAATAATAGCCCCATCCCAGCTGAGAATGAAGTTCTGGAGACAGATTAGGCATATTGTAGGTACATGTCTATGTAGATGACTACGTACACGGCTTGTACTGTAGAAAATGCTGTAAATAACAGTAATTATCTACTTCACTTCGTTATTATCCCTTAGTATGTTTAAACTGAGTCTTTTTTTTTTGCACTGTGCTGGATTTAAAATAACTCAGACTTGTTAGACTCGGAGACAATAACATTTATCTGCTTTGGGGAAGTCAGTCTACTAGTAACAAAGAGAAACTGATTCAAAGAGTCACACATAGGAAGGGTTTGTGGGTAAAACATTCATTAGCAGCCATCTTGTAATGTCTTCTCTTAGAAAGGAATTTTTCATCTTTATCAGTTTAAAATGATTGACAGATTTAACACGTTAAAATTACACCGTGTGAGTATTGCCTCAGACTTGCAGATCATTGTCATACTTTCACTCTCTGAGTGCCAATTTTTAGGACAGGAACCTGATTCTTGATTGAATTGTGTGAAAGGTTTTCTATTGGAATCTGAAAAGTTGAACCACAATGGTTGACTTGATCCAAATAGTGCTTAATATCTGCAGGTGGCCTCAATATCTGCAGGTCTGAAGCCCTTGAATACCCTCTGCCATCTGTCTCAGCCAGTTATGTCAACAGGTGCCATTCTAGGCACCAGTAATCCACTCATTAAATACATCAATGGTGTGTGTAATGTTTTCTAGCAGTCATTTGTGCATATTGTAGACAGGCTTCCTGGTGCAGTTCCAAATACATGTACAGCATAGTGCTTTCTTCCAGAGACTGCATCCAGAAACAAAAAGCAGATGCGGGTAAATAACATTACATATTTCTTATTGAATTGTGTGTTTTATGCATTTCCACATTTAACATACTCAGGGACCATTAGAGGATGCTCATTAGATGATTTTCTTTTGCAAACCAGTAAACCGCTAAATATGGGGAAAATGTCTGGATCCCATATATTCTTCATATATGATGTGAATATCCTGCTATAGCAGGTCAAAAATGAAAGTGATATTGTAAATTGCTGTTCTTTCTATTTCTATAGGGAATTCTGTAAACAAAAAAACAGATATTTCAGTTTTTTGATGGATGCTGGGAAGTTCATTCATGTAAGAGTTTATTTGCCCCTTAAGATTTTGGTCATGAGAGCACTACTATTGAGTTGTTGGGCATCTAGCATTGTTCATTAACTAGGGTTCAATCTTCCCTTTGGAATCTTCAGTCAGTATAAAATATGATGATTGCAACAACAGTGTAACAGATTTGTGTAGAACCTGTGTCACCATGGGTAGATGCAGGTCTAAAGAGGGCCTAAAGGCCCGTTCATACCATATCCAGTGCATTCCAGTATGGTTTCTGTGCCCGGAATGCACTGGATTGCATAAAGCAAGCCTCCTGCGTTCTGGGGCATGTGGTGGCATTCATGTCAATGGCACCGCAGACACGCCTCCCAGCCGCAGTGTGTTCGCTCACACCAGAACACATTGTACAGCATTGCCCTTCATACCGGTGCGATCGCAAAAAATAGTGCATGCTAGGATGTACACTGCTTGGCAAAAACATCTGGATTTAGCTAAGAGCCTCAAATTGGATAATTATTACAGTGGTTAATATGTTTCATATGCTATGTCCCCAAAAAATGAGGTCAGCTGCCTACCTGAATATACTGAATGACCAGGTTTTTCCATCAATGGATTTTTTCTTTGATGATGGCCATTGGGCATATTCCAAGATGACAATGCCAGGATCCATCGGGCTCAAATTGTGAAAGAGTCGTTCAGGGAGCATGAGACATTATGTTCAAACATAGATTGGCCACCACAGAGTCCAGGCCTTAAACCCATTGAGAATCTGGGGGATGTGCTGGAGAAAATGAATGCAACTGAAATAAATGTTGTGACTAGGGATGCACCGATACTCCTAATCGCCCAAATGCTCCCGATGACAGAACTTGCGGCATCAGGAAGCCGGGTGGTGAGTCATTATATGCCACCTGGCCTCCTGATGGCCTCCGGCTCCTTGCTGCCTCGTCACCTGATGACGAGGGAGCATGTAGCCGGCTAATCAGGAAGTAGGGCGGCGAGTCATTACACTCCACCTGGCTTCCTTAATGGGACCTCCGGTATCAGTATTTGTATCGGCGAGTACCAGAAAAACGGGATATGTGCATTCCTAGTTGTGACCTTGCACTGAAATATTGAAATTATGCCATTTCGAATGCGTGCCCTAAGCAAAGCTAAAGGCAGTCCAACAATCCAACGAACAATGTATGTTTTATTGCATTTAACTCCAGAGTATGGTTACCAAATGTTCAAACTGAAATCTGTTGACACCACAAATCAACATAATTCACATATGAAAGAAAAAAAAGAGGGGGCCATGCAGTGTCTGGGCCCGGAACACTTGCTGGGGACTGTCCCCTGGCAAATAGGCCTTTGTGAGATATGGCAAACTGCTAAATACATAGATGAAATACATGGGATATGGTTTTCCTACCTAAGGATTTCTATTTCTGTACATCTATCCTGATGACCTGACTTTTCGCTGCTGAAGCTGCTGTTTTTTTTCTTCTTCTGACTGGAGTTTAGCATTTTGGTCACTTTTGTCTGGACTGGTCCTTTTAACTGGTAAAACAATCTAATTTCCCCAGTCTTTGAACATTTGTCTTCTATTTCTGTAACTGGCCACTTGCCACATCTATGACACGTTTATTTCCAAGAGCAACATCTGTTTTACTTTTACTCTCCATATTTAAATCCTTCATCTGCTGTAGAGCAATGGCCATCAGCCAGCCTGCGTTAGAAGGAATAAGATTTGTTGTAAGCTATCTTTGCACATGCCTCTGAATGCATCTCTGATTGATGGGGAAACTGGCATAGGACAGCATGTATTGGATCACAGTTGGATCTATGGCTGCATCATGTAATGTATTGGTGGTCACAGTGCCAGTACATTCCTGACAAAGAAAGGGAAATCCAGTTTTGTAAACATCTATTTGATTGCATGGTGTTTTATCGGCAGGTACTTGCAGGAAAAGGGCAGGTTTAAGCCTAGAATTTATGAATTATATATAATTTCTTACCCTACCATTTGCTGGATAATTGCTAGGTTATGCGAGATGGTAAAGAAACCAAAATGTTTATTTTTTTTATGCAGGCACCCCATAGAGTTAGCTTCATAACTGCACTATAATTGAGTTTAATGTTTGCCAAACAAGAGCAGGGTTTATTATGACTTTCTGAAAATGAATCCTGATGTTCTGCTGTTTAGGTGGGCAAGCTACTTGAAGGAAACTTCTGATTTTATTTCTAGGGTTAGATTCAAGTCTTTAGGAGTATTTCACCTAATGTTATAAGCTTTGTTGCAGTCCAAAACTACAGACTTGAGAAATCTGCATATGCTCCCACTGTGAACTGATGATCTGTGCCAGTCCTGTAATGTACAGCAGCATAGACTGGCATGGGTCATGTACAGGTGAAACTCGAATAATTAGAATTAAAGTACATGCATGCATATGTACTCAGTACTTGGTTTGGGCCCCTTTTGCAGCACTTACTGCAATTACTTTTGCACGATATTCTAATTATTCGAGTTTCACCTGTAATCTTATCAACTGCTGCTAATGATCACATGTATTGTGGACACACATCAATCCTTTTTGGCCATTTTTGGTTTTGTATCCATAGAAAAAAAAAGGGAATTGCATGGAAGCCCTTTTATTTTCCAATATATCTCTTTATTAGTTTTCCAAGTTTCACCTATCACATAAGTACAGATGACAAAACAGAAAAAAAACAATACATACCCATATAATTAACAAAATACAAATATTGTATAATATCGCAGTCATTCCATTCTACCTTCATAGTACCGTCTAACCAGAAACAACATATAACAATAATGCAATAAAAGCTTTCTTCCAGGCCCAAAAGTACAGATAACAAAAAACAATACATATCCCTCTGACTAAGAGAATATATATATTGTGTACTAACGCAGTCCTTCCATTCCTCTACATAAACTACATTTCCCTCCCTGAAACCGACTCATCTACGCATCCTAAGAGGTATTATAGATATATTAAATACTTTTTTTTTTAAAAAGAGAAACAAAAAGAGAGGAGAATCGAATCTAATCCATTCTAAGGAAGGCTTGCCCAACAATGATCCCTATAAATATGTGAGGATCTTCTGTGAACTCATATAATCAAATGGAAGCCCTTTTAGATACATTTGTATCAAGTTTTTCTCCAGGGACATATAAAATACATTAAAGGAGAACTATGAGGTGAGTGCTTTTCACTCACATCATAGTTCTAGCCGACCTGTGACAATGAGAATGTCACAGGTCGGCTCAGTAGATCGGGAGGTGAGCAGACACATAACGGGTTCGCTCACCTCTCGATCCTGTCACGACTCTCTCCCGTGACAGGGGAGGGGCTGGATTCCCCTCTCCCCGCT
>NW_017306270.1:3831715-3984455 GCF_000935625.1 Nanorana parkeri | reverse complement strand
GCGCTGAGCCCCCGGCGCTGGCGGGCGGAACGGACGGGGGAGGGGGCGGGGACAGCTGGCTCTGCCTCTAGATAGGCAGAGCCAGCTGTCACTCACGCAGCTGGGCGGATCTCGACATCGATGTCGGGATCCGCTGCAGCTGCGGCGTCTCAGCATACCGCGAGCTGTAGCTCGCGGTGTACTGAGCCTAGGGTGATGGGAGGACGCTAGTTTGTGTCCTCCCATTACCCTAAGGATAACTATGGGGAAAAGCCCTGACCCCATAGTTCTCCTTTAATATTGCTGAAACACCAACTCGTGGACAGAATATCACTTTATTTTAATGTGGCATAAAACAGCTGTTTTTATTTTGAATTAAAATAAAGTGATATTTGGAGAAGATCCCTGTCCACATGTTGGCATTTTAGCATTATTAATGTCTTTTATATCTTCTTGGAGTTCAGCTTTAAAATATCCATGTACCAGTGTTTTAGTATCATCGACTGACTAGGTGGAGCAGGAACCTTTGCTGTGCAACATAGGTCCCCGCAGGCATGCAGATTTGACAGGAGGAGATCTGAACTGGTTTGAAAAATATAACTTTGTACATATATTAATACACTTGGTTGCCATTATTATGTAATCAGGGCTGTGCTGTGTGGCAGAGCTATTTAAATATCAGATAGACAGAAATGCAAATCCTTTGGCAGGTAAAACAACTTCCGTATAGGTAGATAATCTGTTCAGTTAAAAGTTTGCTTGAAGTTTAGCTTTAAAACACAACTCCGGGCACAATAACCTTACAGAAGTTAAAGAGGAACTTTACCCTTTAAAATAACACCAAACACAACTTTAGAAGTGTTTAGTAATGACAATCTACAAACATAGACTTCTAGATATATGCCGGCTTTGCATCCCTTATTTCTCTTTTTCTTTCCCAGTTTTCTGGCAGTGGCCATGTTAACTAAGGGCAGATTACCAGCTCTCCCTTTACTACATGAAAATCTGGCACATGTGACTAGGACACATGACGATGCACATCATCTCGGGGAGGAAAATGCCTTTCCCTGAGATCTCATGAGATTACAGATGAGATTTCCCAGCAATGCTCTGCTGATGTAACCCTCCCAGGATACAACACTTGGGCATATTACATACTTTGTGCCAAAACTGGACCAGGAAGTGGATGAACTCTATTTGTAAGTAAATGATAAACAAGTTTGTCTGACTAATGAATGTAAGACGATTTCATATCAGCATTCAGACATGCATGCTCCGGTGATTTTTAGTGAAAGGGGATAGAGGTCCGATTTAAGCAACTTCAACAGTCCATCTGCTTTAAAGCCACCTGCCATAATCTACGCTGCTGCCTTCTTCTTTACATGCCGGTGTAGGTCCAGCTCCCACTGCACTTCCAGGTCTGTTCCAGTTGTAAACCCTGCAGGTCTCATAGACTCATTGACCTCAACACTGTGGTATTATCCCCCTCTTTTCCTGGCCAGTTACAAAAGGAAGCCTGGGTCTATGTGTTTTATGATTGGCTGGAGGAAAGAGGAATGGAGATGCAGCGCTGAGGTCTATGAGACATGCAACACTTACAGCCAGAGTGGGCCTGGAAACACAGCGGGAGCTGGACCTACGCCAGCATGTTAAAAGAAAGATTTTCAGGGAGAAGGCAGCACACAGTGTAAATTATGGCAGATGGCTTTCCAGAAAAAGGACTGTTCAACTTGCTTAACTTTGTTAGGATTATTCAGCCCGGAATTGGGCTTTAAAGTGAATCTGCATTATATTTCACTAGTCCTTTCAGAGCGCTACTAAGTGTAAAATTCCATCTTTCTGAAAAAAACAGACACCCCTAATCCCAACAGTAGGCATTCATTTTAAAGGACACATACTCATAATCAAGTATAACTCTGTGGGTAATGCAAGTGATGTTTGGTATATGCTGTAGTACATTCTGATTAGCCGAGCCAGGTCGGTATATCGCCAATCCACACTGTACTTCGATATTTGATATTGAGAAATTGTAGTAGAAATAGTCAAGTTTACATCTGAATTAATTTGGATTTTGGCACTGTGTATTTTGTGGACAGGAATAGACAGGAGAACTTGTACTTTCAAACAAATATATTGTTTAAGAAACACTGTTGGGAGTTTTTTTTTTTACCTCTCTACATGTCCAATAATCTTTGAGGCAGAGATAGATCTAGCGAAGCAAACTAGACGGGATTCCCTTTCATACTGAGCATTGCTGTTTTGCATATGCGTACGCTGCACTTCCAACAGTGGAGTCTGACTGGAATCTCCCTCTCTCAGGAACTTCCAGGAAGAATACAGACTGTTCTGCTTAAGCACAGCTGCCTTTTCTGTTTTCCTGCCACATCTCACTACTAGGAATCCCATTCCCTTCAGCCACTAGCATCAGCAGCACCACTGGCATCTATTATGATGATGTTGCCAGCGACTGATCTAATTCCCTGCTACAGCCCTGGAAAACTGGATTTGTTCTTCCTCTATATAGGAACTCAGTTCATCATAAGTCTGTAAGGATGGTGCTTCTCCATCAATGTCAACCTTTAAGCATAATGTTCCATGCTTTTTTTTTTTTTTTTCCCCGGTGTTCCCTTAGATGGGCCTCTTGCTCTTTTAGAGTCCTTCTGTGGTTGCTGAAGCAGCATGTCTGCATGGGGTTACAATTATATAAAGCACAAGACAAGTGCTAGAAAGTGCAGTAATACCACTAAAATGGCTATGATACATTTGTAGTGACTTTTTGACCCCCACCACTGACCTAAACAATCCAGCCGTCCTCCTCCACTGTACTTACCAGAAATCCAATGAGCATGGTTCTACTATTGTTTACATTCAGCACCGCAATGCTCCCTCTGCTGGCTGCAGGTGTACATTACACATGACATATAGTGCCATCTCCCAACCAGGAGAATCTGCCCAGGAGAGGGAAACTTGCATTGCCGGTGTCGACAAACGGGAGCAGTAGCCCTCAGATCTTGATAAGTACAAATCTTTTTAGGGCGAGGGTAGGATAGCTTAAAGGAGAACTATGAGGTGAGTGTTTTTCACTCACCTCATAGTTCTAGCCGACCTGAGATAATGAGACTGTCACAGGTCGGCTCAATAGATCGGGAAGTGAGCGAACACATACTGTCGCTCATTCACTTCTCGATCCTGTCCCTGCAGAGAGCCGTGACTGCCACTCACGGCTCCCTGCAGGGATCCCCCCCACCCCTGTCCGATCCTCCAGCGCTGACTGGCGGAACGGACAGGGAGGGGGCGGGTACAGCTGGCTCTGCCTCTAGATAGGCAAAGCCAGCTGTCGCTCACGCAGCTGGGCGGATCCATACATAATTGTCGGGATCCGCTTCAGCTGCGGCGTCTCGGTATACCACGAGTAGCAGCTCGCGGTATAAAGTGGCGTCTCAGTATACCGCGAGCTGTAGCTCGCGGTATACTGAGCTTAGGGTGACGGGAGGACGCTAGTTTGTGTCCTCCCATTAACCTAAGGAGAACTATGGGGAAAAGCCTTAATCCCATAGTTCTCCTTTAAGTCAGGGGAGGGCAGGGGACAAAAGGAAAAAGTGCACTTATTCTTTAAATCAAACAGCTAACTCATCCCATACAATTATTACCTTTTGTATCACGTGCCCCGTCTACTAGATTCTAGTCCTAGCCCTCCTGTATTGAAATTGTATTCTAACTGTACTGTCTCCCTCTATTTTGTAAAGTGCTGCGCAGACTGTTGGCACTATAAATCCTGTATAATAGTATTAGCAAGAAATTTTAGCATCCAAAATCCCTTTAGCCTGGTTGTCTGCAGCTAAATGCACATAAATGAATACTTCCCGGATTATTTTCTCTTACATCGAGAGGTACTTCACTTTACACGCATTTGTTTAAACTTCCTAGATTAATGTTTCCTGTGTTATCATATGAGGCTCGTGTTCATGAGGTCTAATTGCTCTTTGTGCAGTGTTGCTGAATAAAGACTTTTGGGCTCAACAAACTGCCAATTAGACATGTGCACAACAAAAAAAAAAATGTTTCCAGACGAAACAAATGAAAACTAAAAACGTTTTAATTCGTTTCGTCAAAGGAAACACATTTTTATGTTTCAGATTCGGAGGCAACGAGCCCCGAAACTCCGTACTGAAACCGCAGAACGAGTGGCAGCCATAGCGGCCGCCGGCACGCTCTGCACATGCGCGCCGCCATTTCGGAGTAGATCTTGGTATAGACCAAGATGGCAGTGCCTGCATGTTCGAGTGCCGCCATCTTGGTGTATACCAAGATCTACTCCAAAATGGTGGCGTGCATGGGCAGAACGCGCTAGTGGCCGATCTGGCCAAGGCTCGTTCAGCCTGTGACGTCACCGTCGTGTGACGTCATAAGCTCCTCCTCCAAGATGGCGGTGGGCATCCGCAGAACATGCTGGTGGCCAATATGGCTGCCGCCATGTTCTGAAAACAAATTTATGTATGCTCGAATATCGTTTTAGTATATTCGGGCATATATTAAATTTGTTATTTCGGAATTGGGCGAACCCCCGAATCAACTGATTCCATGAAGCTCTCCACGCACTGTTGTTGTGCCAATCTAAAGGCCACACGAAGTTTGGAGGTCTGTAACTATTGACTCTGCAGACAGTTGGCAACTTCTACACACTGTGCGCTTCAGCATGCGCTGACCCGCTCTGTAATTTTACGTGGCCTACCACTTTGTGGCTGAGTTGCTGTTCCGAGTTGCTTCCACTTTGTTATAATACCATTAACAGGAGACTGTGTAATATTTAGTAGCAAGGAAATGTCATGGATGCACAGGTGACAACCTATCACGGTACCATGCTTGAATTCACTGAGCTCCTGAGAGCGACCCATTCTTTCACAAATGTGTGTAGAAGCGTCTGCATGCCTAGGTGCTTGGTTTTATACACCTGTAGCCATGGAGGTGATTGTAACACCTGAATCCAATGATTTGGAGTTGTGTCCCAATACCTTTGGCAATATAGTGTATATTTACTGTTGCTATATAATATTATATGTCAGGAATTATTACAGATTTGCAAAATTTCTGGAAGGGCCACTTTAAACATGAATATGGGGAAAAAAGATTGTCCCTTCATGCGTTTCCACATGTATTCATTTGCACCTTTTCTTCAAAACATTTCTGTTCTAAACCTTTTGCTTTTTTCAGTCTTCCTTGTTTTATTTGTTGTTCATGACTCAGTTTGCATCCTCAATTTAACACAAAAATTGCTAGCTGTATTATAAGGGATATGGACAGAGAGTGGACCAAACAGCCCAGGTGTCTTCACCTTACCTGAGCAGAAGTCATTGTGCAGAACAAGAGCATTGCATGCCGCTACTGCCCACAAACTGGACAAACAGACCAGCGCCTCATTTGTATTCTACGGCCAGAGAAACGGCAGCTGTGCAGGAGAGATGCATTGTCACTGAATCCCATTTTCATCATAAATACATTTGCTGCTTTATATTTCCAGCTTAACTGTGAGCGCCAGTGAAATGGCAACAGGTGTGTAAATAGGTTTAGCTTGAAATAATGCAGTAGCTGTGGCTTAATCATAATCTAGCTGAGTTTCATTACCTTTGTGCTCAGCTTTATCAGGAAATGTGTTTCTAAAAGCATTTACCACAGTTACCTTTGTACTGTACTAAAAATTACACCGCATAGGTGTCTGGATTATCTCAAAATAGAGTAACATAGTGAAGCACTTTTACCCATCAACGGTAGCGGTGAGCTCATCCTGAACTCCTGGCATCACCATTAGGTCTGACATCAACAAAAACAGATACTTAAATGTAAATTGCAGTATTGAAGCTCTTTATGCTTTCTGGATCATAGACCAACTTGTGTTACAACCAGACCTAATTTTTATAAAGGCTGCATAGGTCTGCTCTTGGGCTTCAGGCTTTCTCTTGTTTTTTTACTCATGGCATCCATAAGTATAGATGGGACCACGGTGGGCATGTACAGCAGCATGACCCAGCATCAACCATAATGTGGAAAAGCTGTGCGGTGCCATGCACTGCCACATAGTGAATATTACTGGGATGTGGAGGAAGTTCATTATTAAATCAGGTGGGCTGCACTCAGGGTGGAGGAGGCATTCATTAAAAAACAACTGTACTGAAGGTACAGTTGTCTTTTACTGTAGATCTTTACTGTAGGAGGTTTTTAGCCGGCACTTATGAATTACTCGTCGTCCTTGTATTCATCTGGACACCGAATGTGGCTGCTACCAGCGTTACCGCTCTCCATCCTGCTCTCACCAGCCAGCACGAAGCCACCATATCCCGCTCCACACCAGTCTCCTTCTCCATACCTCACTATCCTGTATGTCTCCTTGACATACAGGATAGTGAGAGCAGAGCAAATCTCTTAAAGGGCAATTTCCCTCAATTTGGGATTTTGATGTGTCTTTAGGACAGGAAGTGAAGGGAAATTTTCGAATTACCACTCATACAGCAAAAAAGTAAATGTCAGGAGTTTTCACCTTTACCTATTCTATCCAAAACTAAATAAGGAGTTTATGGGCTATACAATATAAAGTGAACATGTGTAGAAAGTGTTTGCACACTGTTCTGGATCCCAGTAAAAATTTTTTGTTCAAGGCTTAAAACCAGACATAGCAGTCCTGCTAACGCCTTTCAGCCAAAAGAGGCCTTAATCATAGTTCAGATCATGCAGACTAAAGTTTTTACAGATCTTGAACAAGCAGTAAAAGTAGCATTAAGCTCTCAATCCTTTTTTCAAAAATGATTCCAGATCAAACAAATATACATTACCCAGCAAAGGATTTCTTTAAATTTTTTTCCCCCAGCACTTAGTCATCATGTTTTCATGCTCCACTCTCAGCTCCACTCCCTTGAACTTCCTGTCCAGTACAAGAGCACAAGGAACTGAACAGTCTGCAGCAGCTGTCCATTTACTCGTTTGTAAAAAGGAGGAGGGGATATGAATGGATATGAAAAAAAAGACTTGTTTGTAGTCCTGTCCTATTGTGACCTTCATGGCTCCCTCCATAGATACAGTAGAGGATAGGCAACCTAGGACAGGAAGTGTGTAAAGGTGAAAATAAAGAAAACAAAACCTGAAAAAAAGAAAACTAAGGATTGAAAAGCTTTCATGCATTACACTTTTGTCATTGGTTTAGATGCACTTTAACTTTGTTGAAGTGGGATGCCTGCTCATTACACATGCAAACTATAAAGCCTGAGTCAGTCTGTACAGAAGGCCTGGTGTGACTGACCTCTACCTTCTAATACATTATAGATTTTTTTAAATGCGGAACCTATAGGCACAATCAGCAGAATTCAGCCACTGTCTTCTAGTCCCAATGGCCTCTTTATGTTATACTCTGGTTAGACTGAGGAAAAACAGGCGTCTTCTTCTCTGGAGCCGGGCAGAAGTTATGTCCTTTTCTCAAGGTTTGAATAATTACTGTACATTGAGACAGTTCTAGCAGGATCTGTTATCTGAAACTTTAAGCCATCAAGAAAATTCCTTGGAGTGTCATGAACTGCTTTTAGAATGTACAGAATCTTTTTGTAACTTCACTTTAAAAAAAAACGTGTTTTGCATCATAAATTCATGATATCTTTTCAGTATGATGAAAATTATTCACAGTCTCGGGGATATGACCCCAGTGTCTCTGTTGACTTGAGCTATTCATGCCGAGATTCTATTATATATATTTTCCAGATGCTGGGTACATTTTTTTTTTGTGCAACTCTTTTATTGATCTGTGCAGTAGTTCAAATTAATCTCCACTCTGCAGCAGTAACACACTTTTCTTCGAGGGAAATATATTGTGGAGTTGTAAAGTATCTAATTTTGTGAAGTAGGAGGACACACAAGTCCAGGTACTTACACAGGCAATAAAACTCGGTCATGTTTAAAGGTGAATGGACTGTGTGCTAGGCGTATTGTGCTTCATTTCCAAGGAAAGCAAGCACAGTTGTAAACTTTTTTTTTTTTAAATAAGAAGGTGATAAAGTACACCAATTTCTACATTTTCTATTGTATTATATACATTTATTAAATCTACCCACACACAGAACCCAGTTGCTGCATACTGAAACAAATAGAGCTGAAATTGTACAATTGGCTGATAATGGTTGGAGTGCAACCAAGTGCAAAAGTGACATAGGGATGATGAAACATTCGAAAGGGGTGAATGAGGGTTTGGGGAACTTCAGCCTGTTCTATATTGATGTCTAATGGCAGGAGAATGATACTCCAAGCAGGGCAGATTTCATCTCTCTGCTGCCCCAAGGCCAGGTTCCTCAATGTGCCCCCTACCCGCCAAACCTCTCCTACCACCCCACCCCCCCCCCCCTCCCAATAAAGAATGGCAACCAGATGGCGGGGGCGGCAGGGTTGGTTTGAATCTTTTTTCTTTATTTTTTTAAAACCTTTTTATCACTTTTTTTTTTTCACCTAACTTTTTTGCTATCACACACACAAGCCGCTGTGTGATAGCATTTGGAAGTAACAGGTTCCCTTTATTGAACCTGTCATCTCCAATACAGGAGTTCTAGGACAGTAGATGGGAGATGGGAAGGCTGCGAGTGCACCTCTCAGTGTTTACACAGCGCAAAGCGGGGAACAGACATTCTCCATTCTGCTCCCTGCTCTTCTTCGTAAATTAATGTATCGGGGTCCCGGGTTTCCCAGAGGAGCAGGGGACCCCGAAAACCATAGCAGGAAGGAAAGGGGCAGCCAGGTGAGATAGGGGTGGACTATGGGGGGGTGGAGTGGCATGCATATTACAAGTGATCTTGGTGACATCGCAGGGATCACTTGTACTAAACACCGGCTTCGTCACTCTACATTTGGCACTGGTTGCCCGAAGCAGGGCTAAATGTAGATTTAAAAAAACCTAGCTACCCACCGGCTGTACTGCCCCTCTATTCCCTGCTGCCCCAAGGCCCGGCCTCAGTGGCCTTCTGGGAAATCCAGCCCTGACTCCAGGACAGCAGCTCATGGCTTTTTCAGGCTTTGCTATGCAATGAACAATAGATGCATTTGGTAATGAGAGGTTTGTTCTAACGTTCTGACCAAAGGCATTATGATACCTATAGATATGAGGAGACTGTCACAGAATGCATAAATAAATGCACCAGCATCATATGACACCTTCATAAAACTTTTATTATAAAATAACATGGACTGGTACTGGCATACATCTCTTTTTATAAGTTCGTTGATTAAAAACATTTGGAAAGAGACCCAGCTCGACCCCCCTATGCATAGAAGAAATCCCTGTACCTGATCCTGTTTAGACAGCATGCAGCCACTGATTCTTGTGTATGTTACTGCTGACCAGTTTTTAGGGGGAACCCTCTTCATCAAAGTGTCTGTGGAGGTTCTCATTCATCCAGGTCATGGTATATCTGTAAAAAACAAGTCAAGGCAACTGGACTTGCTGTATTTTTCTTGAAGACATGTCACTGGTCATCCAACCAGCTTTCTCAATTCAGAATGTGGATTGGAACAACATTCACCATATTTATTACCTCTTCATCAAAGCTCTGATGCCCTAATAAAGACGGTCTGCCCTTAAAATGGGTCAGTGGTAATGCACACAAGTGACACTGCCTGCATGCTGTCTAAGTAAGAGCAATTACAGGGATCTCTTTTATGTACAGAGGGCCAAGCAGGTCCCTCACAAATGTTATTAATAGACCAGACGATTTTATAAAAAGATGCCTGTGAGTACCAGCCTGTTATTTTATAATAATGGTTTTCTAAAGATGTGATATGATGCTGGGTGCTTTCTGTTTTATCCTGTAGTGTTTCTAAATATTCCCCGTACTGAGGAAGCACTAAAGCCGAGGATACAGTGTATTAGACAGACAACTGTGAATACTCATCTGAGAGGACACTTTTTAAGCTTTTCTTTTTCCCTGCAGCAGGATTGTACCTTTTTTTCCACTTAAGAGAACTATGGGGTTATTGTTTTTCCCCATAGTTCTCTTTAGGTTCAGGGGAGGACATATATTAACCTCCTCGGGGGACCCAAAGCTCAGTATATAGGGGGCTATTGCCCGAGATATGCTGAGGGCGCTGCAGCCAGGACGGAGCTCGACAATACTGTCCGGATCCGCCCAGCTGCGTGATTGACAGCTGGCTCTGCTTATCTGGCTCTCAGCGCTGGAGGATCGGAGTGGGGAGGGGGGAATGCCTGCGGCGAGCGGTGACTTACAGTCACCGCTCTCTGCAGGGAGATGATCGGGAAGTGAGCGATCGACGGTATGTGTTTGCTCACTTCCCGATCAATAGAGCCGACCTGTGACCGCTTCTTTGTCACACGTCGGCTCTAACTATGAGGATGAGTGGAAATCCCTCCCCTCATGGTTCTCCTTTAAGTATTGACTGTTTGTATCCAGAAGAGTGTTGCCTGAACAAACTATTTCATGATTATTGGCACATCCTGAGGCCCCGGCCAACAGATCTATGTGGAAAAAAGTGTCAGTACAGGTTTGAAGGATTACATTTGACTGTTATTTCCTTGAGCAACCATCAGGGCTGTTTGCAGCATGTGAAAGCTAAATCCAACCTGAGCATTCCTGTTAATGGCTGCAGCTAGGCTTAAAGGAGAACTATGGGGTTAGGGCTTTTCCCCATAGTTCTCCTCAGGGTAAAGGGAGGACACAAACTAGTGTCCTCTCGTCACCCTAAGCTCAGTATACCGCGAGCTGTAGCTCCCGGTATACTGAGACGCCGCAGCTGAAGTGGATCCCGACAATTATGTCGGGATCCGCCCAGCTGCGTGAGTGACAGCTGGCTCTGCCTATCTGGAGGCAGAGCCAGTTGTACCTGCCCCCTCCCCCATCTGTTCCGCCAGTCAGCGCTGGAGGATCGGAGCGGGGAGGGGGGAATCCAGTCCCTCCCCTGTCACGGCAGAGAGCCGTGACAGGATCGAGAAGTGAGCAAACGCCGGTATGTGTTCGCTCACTTCCCGATCTACTGAGCCGACCTGTGACAGTTTCATTGTCACAGGGCGGCTAGAACTATGAGGATGAGTGAAAAGCACTCGCCTCATAGTTCTCCTTTAACATTTCAGATGGGTAGATTGTGCCTCAGCTGTCATCAGCAGATAGTCATGTATGGTCATCAAAGCCATATTATGAATGTATATATGTATATGTCCAAGGCTGCAGCACTTCAATCAATTTACAAAGAAAACAAGATATAATACCAAAGTGTTATTCATATTGTGATGTGTATCTGCCTGAGAAAGGACATGTACTAGACCACAACTGTTGCAATATGGAAATATTCTTTAGTTTTCTTTGAATAAAAAGTTTGGAGTGCTGCAACCTTGGACTCTTCTATATACAGTATATATTGTGGCTATTTGGAATAGCCTTGTTGTACGGCACTCATTGTATTTAGCCCACGCACTGTTTACCCTACAATTTACTAGATACCATTATATTCTGTGTGTGTGTGTGTGTATGTATATATACATTTATATACATTTTTATTGTTTTTGCTTAGTCTGGGAACATATGAAAGTTTAGGGCCAGGCTAAAAATCAGAGACTGAGGCTCCTTGTTTTAAATTTTTCTTTAGGCTCCGCTTTTTAACCCCCAAGTTGGTGGCACAGAGCAGGTGCAGTGGGCTCACTTTATATGGTTTCCTCTTTTCATAATTCACAAAGGTGAATTTCAGATATTATTATACCTGTTTAGGATATGTCTGCCAAATGCTGTTGCAGCCTAATTAAAATTCATTATTGATGTACTGCCAATCAGGATTAATTAAGTCATCAGATTGCTAAAATCCAGATGATTGCAGGCAAAACAAGCTTTTTTTTTTTCTAAGTGCCAATCTTGTTTTGTGCATTGCGATGTGATTGCATTGATGAATTCTAAGAAGTTTAAATGCACAATTAGCTCCCAGTTAGCAGTTCTAGCAGTTTTGGAATACTTACTTGCGGTGGTGTCGCATTTTGTTTTTTAAGACCCCTGTTCGGTCTACAGTAAGGGGAATACTGTAACAATTCACCGCCCCTGTTGTGGAGTAATAAAACTTGGTATTGCCAATAAATTAAGTATCTTCAGTTTGAGGGATCTGTGCTAATTTGCCTAGAAGCTGAGCACAGCTGGATCAGCATATTGCACATATTGATTTTGTCTCCTAGCAAAAATACTTGTTTGACACCATATAACTTTGTAATATTGGCTAACAGGCTCTGCTTCACTGGGTTATATCCAGCCCCCTAGCTACCACTAATACATAATGCTTCACTTCTCTGTCAACTACAGAAAGCCTTGGCAGCATGGTGGTGGTTTAAAGTCGAACTCCAGACAAAATGTATTTTAGCTGTTTTAAACAGGGGGGATAAGTTGAACTTTCCGTGACGCTCATATTTATCTGTAACCCCATTGGGGTGATTTCTCCCCACTTGTTGTTCCTATGAGACTTCTGCACGTAAAGGTGGTGTCATTGTTACCTGGACAGAAAGACACAAACAGGAATAAAAGCAATGTGAGAAGTTCAAGCCTTAGTCGGTGTCCCTGTTAAAGAGATGTCCCAAAACTTCCTGTCCTGACAATTAAAAACGTGGCAGAGACTCTAACCCAGCCTTTCTCAACCTGTTTAACTGAGAGGAACCATTTAAATAAGGCTCAGGTCTCAGGAATCCCTGTAACCACTTCAGGACCGTAATACGTAAATGTACGGCGGGCCACTGAAGTGGTTATACCAAGAACACAGCTGCTGCTACAGCCATTTTCTTGGTGTAATTTTAAACAGCCGGCGATGGCTGTTAAGATACAGGCGATCCAAGATCTATGTAGACGCCGGATAAATTTGTACTGCGCAGCAGAATGTGCTGCTTTCACCCCCCTCCGCCGCAGCCGGCTTCCCCAGGCTCCGCTGTCCCCCTGTGGCACAGTGAGACTCCCCACAATGATCAATGAGATATCAGCAGGCTTCAAGATTACATCACTTCCGGTGTCAATGTTGACATTCTCTGGCTCTAAGAGCCAGGAGAAAAAGCTGGGAAAGCAGAGATCTGCTTCCTCAGCTTCTTTGGGGTCCCTAGGGGACATTCGGGGTCTGAAAGACCCCTGATGTCTCCATAAAGAGGACCTGTCATGTCCTATCTGCTATTAAATGGGGGCTTATTAGCCCCCTATGTGATGGCAATAAAATTAGTCTAAAAAAAAAAAGTGTTTTAAAATATATATATATTTTTTAAAAATGCAAAAAAAATCTTTTAAGTCCCCCGCCCCCCATGTGTACACACATACATTCGCAAACACGTGTTGGTGCGCCTCCGTGTAAAAAGGAAAATTGCGCTACACATGTTACATGTCGCCGCGGACATCAGAGTCAGAGCAATAATTCTAGGGCCATCAATCACTGGTAACATTAAACTGATGAGCGGTAAAAGCTTTTAAAGTGTCCCCTATGGGAAATTTTTGGTATTGTAGTTTTTTGCGGCTTCACAGGTGAACGCAATTTTAAGGCTTGACATGTTTGGTATCTATTTACCCGACGTGACCCCGTCTTTTATATTTTACCAAAACATTGGGTATTATATTTTGCTTCTGTGCACTAAATTTAATTTTAGTGTATGTTATCCTAAAAATACCGGTTTGATAAACATTTGTGCAAATACCGTACGACATAAAAAATTGCAGCTAGCATTTTATTTTTCTACAGGGCCTCTGCTTTCAGAAAATATATCATTGTTTGGGGGTTGAAGCTATTTTCTAGCCAAAAATTCAGATGTTTTTCATGTGTGTGCAAATTGTAAGAAATTGCTCTGGACACCAAGTGGTTAAAATAAAGTAATCATGGATCAGTGGGAGGAATGCCCTGACTTTGGTGATTGGGTAAGAATGCCCTCTATACAGACAGCTAAAAAAGATAATTGGTGTCATGCCACTGACTGGCCAAGTAGCATAAGACCCTGAGTCATTCAGGCACCATCAAACGGAAGGCAAATAAGTCACAGATCTAGCAACCTCTGGAGCAACCCTGGGGTTCCATAGAACCCTAGCTGACAACGATTGCTCTTACCCTTCCTTGCTAGAGTTGGACTTTAATGCTTAGCATTGTGGCCATTCGAATATAGGGTTCTAGGCTTATTACTAATCATAGGTGCCACCATTGTGGAGTTTTTGTTTTTTCCTAAGTTTTTACTTTATTTTGAAGATATAAACTCCAGGAGTCTCATATTGCTCCTTGCTTTATTACAGTATAAGTTGATAAGCAAGTATGAAGCCTGTGTGAGGTTAGAAATTCCAATCACTGGGTTAGTGACTCCTTAAAGGAGAACTATGGGGTCAGGGCTTTTCCCCATAGTTCTCCTTAGGGTAACGGGAGGATACAAACTAGCGTCCTCCCGTTACCCTAGGCTCAGTATACCGCGAGCTACAGCTCGCGATATACTGAGATGCCGGAGCGGATCCCGACATCGATGTCGAGATCCGCCCAGCTGCGTGAGTGACGGCTGACTCTGCCTATCTAGAGGCAGAGCCAGCTGTACCCGCCCCCTCCCTGTCCGTTCCGCCAGTCAGCGCTGGCGGATCGGAGCGAGGAGGGGGGAATCCAGCCCCTCCCCTGTCACGGCGGAGAGTCGTGACAGGATCGAGAGGTGAGCGAATGCCGGTATCTGTTTCCTCACTTCCCGATCTACTGAGCCGACCTGTGACAGTCTCATTGTCACAGGTCGGCTAGAACTATGAGGTGAGTGGAAATCACTCATCTCATAGTTCTCCTTTTAAGCACAGCGATAAGCCAAGAAACATAACTGCTGCAATAGCAGTTTGCCAGTTCCCTCATCCCCCAACCCCCCCTTCCTGAATGACCAGCCCTGAGGGAGTCCACTAAGCTGAATGTGTAGGTGAACAACTCTTGACCATGTCTGCATGAATAATGTATGAAATTGCAGCCACAAGATTAACTATTTTGTTTATTGCGTTGATGAGGAAGTATTCATGATGCAGTGGGCACCTTTTGTATGTCTTAGCTACTATATATTTAAAGCTGAACAGGTAGATTGTAGCTCTGTATCCATTAACACACAAGTACATTTATTTATAATGCAAGCAGTGCTAATATCTGAATTGGATTTGGTATCAATTTATTGCAATCCACGACACAGTAGAGCTTAATATTGGGAGATGGAGAAGTAGCGCAAGAAGCCAGTTAGCTTTGCTGTAGTGATCATGTGCTAACAAGGGACATGCTGATAGGAAGAAAAAGAAGAATGACAGAGACATGAACTTATCAGTCTGCTGCTTCTCCTTTAACAGTCTTGTCACAAGCTGGGGGAGGGACCTGTAAGTGTTACTTAACTGCAGCAAAGAAGAAAAATCAATAGCTCAAGATGAAATTTACACACAAAAGTTAATGAGTCAGAGAAGTCACTCCTGCCCTTCCCTCCATATGGCTTCTTCTGTGGTTTTATTTAGGAAGTTTATGGACGGAGGCAACTGTTGCCCTCTTATTAGAAGAAAGGGTCCACCTTGTATTAAATGTTTGCTTGTAGAATCATATTGGGGGGAATTTATCAAAACTGGAGCAGACACAATCTGGAGCAGTTGTCCATGGCAACCAATCATCTTCTCTCTTCAACAAGTACCCAAAATGAATAAGAGATTATTTATTTTTCTCTTCGATGTATTTTTTTGGTATTTTGTCTGCCTACTGCCTAACATACCTACTGAAATGTTTATATATAATTGATTCATTCTGATCTAGTAACTAATTTTTCTTGTTAACCATGGCGGAGTAATGACGGTAGTCATACAGTAACTAAATTGTGTGTATGGTATTTGATGTGATTTACACAGCTCTAAATAATGGGATTGCAAAGCATTAACATTGCTTTGAAGGGAAAGCTAAGATAATGTGACTATTGACATTAATATCTGAAGACTGCATGTAGCTTTTAAATATTCTTCACAGGAAATCTAGCTCCTAACCACAGTTTACTAATTTGCAGTGACAAATATTTTTGGCTTTTGGGTTTGAGCTGGTTAGCTTCACTTAAATATGTAACCTTCTGTGACTTTAGTCCACAGACTAATGAACTGTTGAGCGTTTTCTTGTCAAAAGTTCACACTACAGTAACTGGACAGATCCCTCGAGGCTTTGGTATTGCATCAAAGGCTTACCCAGCATCACGCTAGAGGAAGTCATTTAGAAAATAAGAAACATTAGCTGCAACAGCTGAATAGTGTGGCTATGAAGAATGCAGTCTGAATTGCGCTTTCTGCTGATGGAAGCTGTGGTTGCTTCATTTTGCTTCATTTTGCTGCAGTCTGATATGGTTCTCCAGCTGTCTATCTCTGTATTGAGTGACACAAGCTTTTAAATGTGTATTGGCATAAAATGCTTGGCTCATGCTGCCGATTCTGTTAGGCATTCAGAAAATGCTGGATTGTTAAGGCAGTATGCATCCACTAAGAAATCTTGGCCTTGTCATCTGATTACCTATGTGATTTCTGTCTTCTGAGTTTGCTGCATACATTCATACATTCCATATGTAGTTCTGAGTGCTTTCAGAGGTAGGGAGGGCACAAGAGCCAGCTGGGCCGAAATTAGTTATGAAAAATTAAAAATTTAATAAAAAAGTTTAGCCCTCGTTCACACCTGAACGTTTTGTAGCGCGTTCTACGCTAGACGAACGCTCTACAAAACGCTCAGAAATATAAATCCCATTGTATTCAATGGTCTCGTTCCCACCTTGGCGTATTTCCGCCCGTCCCTAACGCGCTACAAAACGGCCCATGCCTGAAAAGGTACAGGTACTACTTTGGGCCGTTTTGTTGCGCGTTTCCATTGGGATACAGCCAAGTAGCATTCAAAAACACGCAACGGTCGCGTGACTTTTTTTGCCGCGAATCGCGGTAAAAAAAACGCGCGACGGTCGCACATATGCAATACGCCTAGGTGTGAACGAGACCTTACAGATTGTGCGTTTTGTAATCAGAGAACTTGCAAGCTGTAACATCAGTACATGCTATGGTTCAGGGGTATTCAACTTAAAGGTTGTAAAACCTTTAAAAGATTAACTATTTAACGGATTACTGTACTCTCAAATAATACTGCAGGCCTGAAACAATAAAAAATACAATGTTTAAAGCTACACGGTCCAGTTTAGTATTTCCCTTATCTTCCAAAAATCCATAGAATGTTGCTAATGGCAAGCCTCAACCTATAGCTAAGAACAAGAAGGTTTTTTTGGCAGGACAAAATAAAAAGAAAATGTTCCAGCAGTTTAAAAAAAAAAAAAAGCAGCTCTGGCTGTAATATTCTCCTCGGCTCCGACGCTGTTCCCCATTGATGCCCTAAGTCCTGTCCCAAGTCCAATCTTGTGATCTCATGATTAATTGCTTTTTACATTGCAAGTCCCAAGAAACTGGTTAGAGCATAAAACAAATTGGCATACATCACCTCTGATCTGGTGTTATGAACTACATTTCCCATGACTCCATGGGATTCCAGGGATAAGTTCAACGTAATTGTGGGTATTTCTTGGGCTGATCTTAGTTTGCAAGGCAATGCCCACCTAGCCAGAGCCACACCACTCTGTTCCTTCAATGCTGACATTCAACACTTGCTGAAACTACACTTGGGCAGTGAGGGGACCAGTCACCCTGATGATCAGAGAGTAGCAACTAGTGTCCGTTCCCCTGGACAGGAAATCACAAATATTGAGCCACTGAGTAGTGACTTTCAAGAATGATGTTTCAAGAAAGATGCTTCCCTAAATAGAGCAAAGATTAGCACACTGTACACATGGGATTAGGGATGATAGATTTTGCCTAGAGCTGGGCTTTAAGAAAACATTTTACAGGAAGTACAAACATCCTTTTTTTTCGGCACAGTCAAGCAAATATCTCCCTATGCTTGAATAGTGTGACCTTGAAAGATTAACATCACATGAGATCTGAAAAGGTAGAACATTTTTATCTGGCATTGTGTTCATTTTGGTTTATAATACAGAGATGATTAAAGATGATCAGGAACTTCCTGTCATAGCCTCATAGTAGGTAATGTGAAAACATCTGGCATGCACATGAATTCCAATATGGACCTGTGTATTTTATAGAAAATTTGTTATGTAATCAGGCAATTAAAGGTAAAGTTGGTAATCTTTTTGCTTGAATGTACTTTTCATCCCAATGATAACTGCGACTCCCTCCATGGTTTGGTTACAAGTAAGCCTTGCGGCTAGAATCTGGTGGCACCATAATGCTGACTTTACTGGACCCATATCATATCTCTCTTAGGAATATACAGTGGTACCTCGGTTCACGAACTTAATTTGTTCCGAGATTCTGGTCGGGAACCGAATTGGTCGCGAACCAAATCAAACTGTGATCAGACCGTGATCTCAACTAGAGGAAGCCACGACCATGTGTCAGAGCAGGGAAGATGGCTGCGGTTGTGTTAGTCACCCGATGAGGAGTTCGCGAACGGAAGCAACATTTTGCCAAACTTCCTGTTCGCTAAACCGAATTGTTCGCGAACAGAAGCGTTCGTGAACCGAGGTACCACTGTATTCTAAACGCACTTGAATGAGAAGAACCAGGGAATAAATGAACGTCAAGCCTTGGATTTCAGGGTGCAATTTCCAGTGAATGGAAATCTTACCTAAGTCATGGTTGGCAACAAACACTGGGCAGAAATCAACTTTAAAACATACCATTTGGTGGAGTTATGATGCAAGATTTCTCATTCTTCTCTATTTTCTGTTCTACAAAATTCCATCTAGATCAAAACTTGATGAATGATGAAGACAAAGCTTGCTTTTCCCAGAATTTGAGTGGAATGCTAAAATGTTTATTCCAAACTCATTAAACAGTTGTTATTTGACAGTAACAAACAACACAATGCAGAAGGTCTGTGGCTCTGGTTAATGCATATTAAATGGAAGCATGCTTCATAGATTCTATCATCACAAAGGTTACAACTGGCTCCCATCCAGCTCTGCATCTATTAACCAGCTCGGCTTACTGCTTATTAAGACTTTAAATATATACATTTCTAATGAATTATAAATGTCATTGAAAACAAGCTATACATTCTAAAACAGCTGCATTTATTTTTCTGTGAATAATTAACGTGGCAGTCCTGTTTTAAAGCTGATGTGTAAATGTTATGTTGCATGCGGTTTTCAGTTCTCATTAGTCTCCTGTATCATCTGTAGTAGAGAGAGAAAGGGTACTGCAGTTCAACAGAAAGCACTGTTGCTATTTAGCTAATGCCCCTTATTTCAAGGCATAATTGCATATTAATACTTGTGAACCTGTGTAACTAGATCCAGTGTTTGATAGTAAAGAGGGCTCTTATACAGTACACTCCTGACTGGTCCATAGGAAAATACTAATGCCTGGCATTTGTTAGTGTTCATTGCCAGCCATCATTAAAGTAAGTAAGAAGGAAGGCATGGCATAAACTGCTCTGGTTTACCATATTCATGACATTTTTCAGGGCAGCGTTTCTGATGGTGGCAACAGTGGACTATGCCACTGTGCTTTAGTCAACTTATTGTCATTGATTTTAGGCTAAAACACTAGGTTACAGATAATAGAACACCCTATTCCAGGCATTCCCAGTAAAGAAAATGTAATTTTCACACTGTTCAGATAGAGCACAGGATTGACAGCCTCCCTCACTGCTGATCCTATGAAGAGCACAAAACCATACCCCCAAACTGCAGACAGGTAGGCAGAGCTTGGCCTGGGCTGGTCATCATTTTCTGTGAGCTAAACAGAGGAAAACACCACCCACTTGTGTTTGCAGCTTGCACAGATTAGGGCACTAGCTACAGGTGCAGTGGCAGGAGTAGCTGTCATTGCTGCTTGTAGACTGTACTATGCTAATATACACCAGGGGCATTGAGTGTTTAGATTCTACTGCACCAATCACACTTTGACATGCTTCGAGGCTCGCTGCATTTGGGCAGCCCACTTATTTTGCATGAGGTGCCAGTGTACCATAATGCACAGAAAGACAGACATGCAATTATTTTGAATGCAGTGCACTACAACACACTGTTGGTTCTCATACTGTATGTGCATTGTAGTGCGTTACAGTTCTTGAGCGTTCTGGTACAAAGCTAGTATGTTGGACTACATTGCCTAGGTGCTTTGGGGTGCCATTCAAAAAAAATGACAATGTACTGCACTGCGCATAACATGTTTACATTGGTTGTACTGATATCAGTCACCGTCATGTTGATAAGGAAAGACATTAACACAAATTCTACTGGGCCCTGGGCTGCAGTTTTCTTTTTGTAAGTAAAAGAAATACATTTTAATGTAGGTTTAATGGTTTCAAGAACTTTTAATTTTTATTTTTTTAAATAGCATGTTCAATTAGACCTTAATTCTTTTAAATAGCATTTCTGGTCTATATGATATTATTATGTGCTCGAAAAAGTTATTTTCTATTACTTGTTTATGTTATCTGCAGCCCTAACAGACAGATATTCATGCTTGGTGAATTCCAGCCCAGTGGGCAGTGGCGGGTTATGTGTACTCCATTGATATCTTTGGCCCTGTTCGCACCTTAAAATCATTATGAATTCCCTACACGGCTGTGAAAGACTCAAACAGTAGTGCCAGAGCTGTCTTCAAGAGCTCGTAGTTGACCCATCTTCCTTCCTCGGCTGTCAGTGAGCCTCTCTTCATGGAGAGCAAAGGGTTCCCCGTACTGCAGTCTAAGTGAATGGTGCAGCACTGATTAAGTGCGCCACTGAGAACTGTAAAAAAGAAATGGCACAACTTCAAAAGAAGTTTCCTAAAAAGACTGAATGATTTGGAAAGCAGGCCACCCTGACTGGCAAGGGCGCTCCTCTGGGATGCATCTTGTCAGCGAGAAAGATGGCTTTTTGTAAGTGTTATTTTTTTTTTCCATCCAAACACTGAAATCTAGAGAGGAACCCAATCACATCTGACAATGACTGAAGACTGCGAGGATCTCCTGTAAGTATACAAGTCAAATAATCTGTATTTGTCACTGCCTGAGCACTGCTTGGATTTTCCTGCACACATTACACCACGTATGCTGTTGCAATATAATTTTCTCTAAGTGTCTTTTCTGTGTCTCTTTTTTGCCCTTTAAACTTTTTTTAAACTGAAATAATAAAGACAATTTTAGGGGGGAAAAAACTTCTGTGTTTTCTATTCAGCCTTATTTAAATGAATTTATTTCAAGATGATTCGAATGCAGACATCTCAAATATGACTATGCTATTAAGGGAAGTGTTTTGTAATTGTAATTCCTTGGTATTAAAGGGGAACTAAACTGCCACCTGCATAAGGAGATCTTGCCTTTATGTGCAAGTATACACAGCATATTTGTGATGGTTGACTTACTTGCTAGTCTGCTTTCCTCCAGTGCTTACAGATCCACACTCACTGGTAAAACTTTGTCTGCCATCGCCATCTCCTCTGTTTATTCTGCTAGAGCTGGCGTCTGCCCTCTTCAGCCACTCGTTGGCCACTGATGATGTCATTCCCAGCACATGTGATGGAGCTACAACATCCCAGCGCATGGCTCCATTTTGGCATTATACAAGTAGTGATGAGCCTGGGCTTGGAGCTGACCCAGTTTGCCTGAGTTTGCCCAAGCCCGCTCAAAACTTTGACTGCCACCCTCTCCTCATTTTTTGTAAATTGTTTAAAGTTTAATCTGCACTGCTTAGCCATTTCTTCATATTCACCAAGCAAGGTTGAATTAAGGGCCTTTGTGCATAAAGCAAGTTCCGCTTATAAATAAGCTGTATCTGATCTAAGAGATTTTAATTTTGTATTTTCTGTACTGTCCTTTTTTGTCAAAGTGTATGAAGTGAGAACTGTCTATATTATGCCACAGCAAACATTTTAAGCTGTCATTTCCCATTGGTCCTTGGACAGCAAACAGTCATTTCCTAGTGCTTATTTGAATATAACAGTTGGGGAATGACCATTTTAATTCCTATTGGTTTCGTTGGAGCAATGCAGAGACACCACATGTTCGCTACTTTGATAATACATTTTACTCTGACAATGCACTGTGCCTTGTGCCTTTAATAGCCACTTCACAATATACTGTTCCATTGTGGCGCAATAATGCAAGTTATATATAGACAACCCAATCATTTAGAATGCACTGCTAAAGCATGGCATGTGCTTTGTGGTGTACTGCAGCAGTTATTTTGCCCCTTACTGTACTTGCGCCTTGGGATGCCGATCTAAATTGCACAAAATGCAATGCATGAACGCATATTGACCCAATGCATTGGTGTGAAGCCAGCCTTAAAGTCAACCTGTGTGAGAGTAATTATAAGAGGAAGGTATTTACATGTATGGCTATGCACACTTAGGCAGTAATATTCTGTGCATTTAGGAATACATCTAGCTCCTGTGGCAGGCTTTTCCACATTTATTTCTCCTGTGAAGAAGGACTTTTATAGAGAATGTCCGATTTTAATGCAAGAATGGAACTTATGTTGCTGCAATGCTGGAGAAATGAAGCCCATTGACTCGGTCATTCTCAGTTCCCAAGCTCAGCCCAGAAATATAGGAATGGGAGCTCCAGAATTCAATGGAAAATTGGGTTTTGGCTTTACATACCCTTTAATTAAGAATCCAACACGCATTTCAAGACCTGCTTATAATGAGCAGGGTAGGAGGACAGATATGGGAAGTTTATTGTAGAACCTAATGACTGGTGTTCCCCCAAACAGTGGTTAGTACATGGTTGATTTCACTATGCTTGCTAAAAAGTATTGTCAAACGCTAATACCTTATTTATGCATAATTTGAAGTCTCCGATTATTCTTTTCTTATAAACAGATTGATGTTTATCTATCGGTGAGGCTGCACATTTTATTCATCTTGTTGAAAGCAATAATTGCTGATATAACTTAAAGAGCGCTAATGAGGCATAAAAACCCAACTAAATTCATGTGACTTTACTCTGTCAGCATCATTTCTCTTCTGTGAAGAAAAAAAAGAAACACCGCAAATTGGGCTTAGTGCTGAAATTTTGGCAAAATGTGTTTCCAATTGTGTCTAAATGTAAAGGAAACATTTTAAATCCTCAGGGACACTTGAATTTAGAAGAGCTCTATCATAATAAACTTGCTAATGTACACCGGCTGATTAAGCTTTCTTACATAGGCTTGTGAGGCTCACACATTTCTAGCCGATGCCAAACAGCTTGTAGGGAATGCTAAGACTTATAGTTCCCACAGTATCTGGTATCCACACACGTGTGTGTGTGTGTGTGTGTGTGTGTGTGTGTGTGTGTGTAATATATATCTATATAGATATAGATCTATATCTATATAGATATATATTAGAGGTGCACCAAAATGAAAATTTCAAAAACGAAACCTAAAAATAAAAAAATCAGACCGAAACAAAAAAAAATTTCTAACCTTTTCAAATATTTTAGATTTATTTTTTATAAACTTTTTATTTTTTATATCTTTTTATTTATTTGTTTTTTTATAAACTTTTTATTTTTTTATATCTTTTTATTTATTTGTATTAAATATTTTTTTTTTTTTTACTTTACTGTCGGGGGCTCTGGGGAAATATTAGGGATCTAAACAGTCCCCTGATATTTCCCTATTAAAATAGAAAAAGAGATTGAGAACACAGAGTCCTCAATCTCTTTTTCTGCAGCCCCTGTTATAAATGAACAGAAAGTCTCTACTGAGTGTTCCTGTTCATTCATAACCTGTGGCGATAGAATGTTTACCATGTACACAATCATGAAGGAACAGGAAGTGATGTAGATCATTTCCCATTCATTCATAATTGGGGACACAGTAAGCATCCAAACATCTTGGAAAACTAAGCACAGATCTTCTGTGGATGTCGGCTGCCTCAAATCCTTCTGTCTTTTCATGTAATCCCAGACCGACTCGATGTTCAGATTAGGGCTCTGTGGGGGCCGACCCATCACTTCCAGGACTCTTTGTTCTTCTTTGCGCTGAAGATGGTACTTAATGACTTAGACTGTATGTTTGGGGTCGTTGTCCTGCTGCAGAATAAACTTGGGGCCAATCACACGCCTCCCAGATTGTATGGCACGATGGATAAGTATCTGTTTGTATTTCTTAGCATTGAGGACACCATTGATCCTGACCAAATCCCCAACTCATTATCAGAAATGCAGCCCCAGACTCGCACGGAACTTCCACCATGCTTCACTGTTGCTTCAGACACTCATTGTACCGCTCTCCAGCCCTTTGGCGAACAAACTGCCTCCTGCTACACCCAAATATTTCAAATTTGTACTCATCAGTCCAGATCACCTGATGCCATATTTCTGCCCCCCTGGTTCCTATGTTTTAATGCATAGTTGAGTCGCTTAGACTTGTTTCCACATCGGTAGCCTGGATTTTGGGCTGCAAGGCTGCAGAAAATGGCAGCAGGTACTCTGAGCTGGTTAGAACTTATTAAAATGTATTAAAAAGTGTAGGTGAGAAACTTCGATGGCACATATACACCATCAGCCAGTACCCATATATACTTCAGTTGGCATTGATTCAACAAGGTGATGGAAACATTCCTTAGAGAGTTTGGTATATACTGACATGATAACATCACACAGTTGCTGCAGATTTGTCGGCTGCACATCCATTGTGCAAACCTCCACCAGCCTGAACTGTTGATACAAGATACAGGATGGCTCCATGCTTTCATGTTGTTTACATCAAATTCTGACCTGACCATCTGAATGTCTCAACAGAAATCGAGACTCCTCAGACCACAAAGCATTTTTCCAATCTTCTATTTTCCAATTTTGGTGAGCCTGTGCGAATTGTAGCCTCCGTTTCCTGTTCTTAGCTGGCAGAAGTGGCACTCGGTGTGGTTTTCTGTGGCTGTAGCTCATCTGCTTCAAGGTTCAATGTGTTGTGTGTTCAGAGATGGTCTTCTGCATACCTCAGATGTAACAAGTGTTTTTTTGAGTTACCGTTGCCTTTCTTTCAGCTTAAACCAGTCTGGCCATTCTTCTCTGACCTCTGACAACAACAAGGTATTCCTGCGCAGAGAGCTTTTCTCTTTTTCAGACCATTCAGTTGAAGACGGTACCTAATAAAGCGGCCATTGTGTGTGTGTGTGTATGTGTATATATATATATATATATATAACTTATATGTGCTGATCTGTTGGCTTCTGTTTTGGTGGCTGGTATTTTTATTATTCTGCCCTCTTTATTTTATTGATAAGGGACTTTTGCACTGCGTACTTTGCTCTTTATTTTACACCATAACTGTAAGAGAATTGTATTGCAGAGTAGTTGGGAAACACCTAGGGGTATTTGTATGACTTAGTTAAGAATAGCAAAGTAAAGCCAGATGCTAGCTTTCTGGATTGCTGTCCTAGCTTGTGTGTGTGTGTGTGTGTGTGTGTGTGTGTGTCCTTTTTTTCTTTGTAGGTTTAGTTTGTTTTATGACATATTGGAACACCTGGGAGCTTTCAGAATTTTACCTTGACATTCAGGATTTTTACTTCGCTCCTGTGATTTATCCCCAGCATCTCAGGGTTACATTTCAGTGCCCTACTTTTTTTTTTACAGATTGTGTGCTGTCATTACTTATCTTTGTACACTCTTTTTTTTCTCCCTCTCTCTCCCTCTCAGCCTCTCTCCCCCTCTCTCCTGCTCTCCCTCTCTTTCCCCCTCCCTCCTGCTCTCCCTCTCTCTCCCTCCCTCTCTCCCCCTCTCTCTCTCCCTCTCTCTCTCCCCCTTCCTCTCTCTCTCCCTCTCTCTCTCCCTCCCTCTCTCTCTCCCTCCCTCTCTCCCTCTCTCTCTCTCTCTCCATCCCTCTCTCTCTCTCTCTCTCTCCATCCCTCTCTCTCTCTCTCTCTCCCTCTCCTTCTTTCCCATAGATATTGGTTTCCATAATAAAACATTTTCTTTTATGATTCATATCATATATTTGTAGGATTATTTTTGCTGACCTTAAAAGGAAGTCAGAATGTGCACGGAATATGTTACAAACTGCTAAGGTTGCAAACTAATTGCTGTGAGGAGTGCTGCTAGTAACCTGCCATATAGACATTAACAAGACCTAGTTAACATGTATGTAAACCGTAGCATAAAAAACTTTTATTTTCTCCCTTTTGGTCTGTTAAAAAATAAATGTTATCATATCTGTTTTATAGCTGCAAAACAAAAGTTGCTCTTATCTGAAATTCAGAGCCATCCTGTGACCTCTGCACACTTCCTGAATTTAGCCCTCCTACTTCTCATCTTAGAGCTGCATGTCAAGTAGTGAATAAAGTGGGAATGGTTGAGTAGTTTAGCAAAGTAAAACTAGGCAGGGCTGATACCACTCAATCCACAATAATGCCGTGTTTTCTCCACCTACAATAAACAATTAGGAGCGGAGTGCATTTTCAGAAGATTCACAGGCTTTTTTCCTCACTTACAGTGTCTTTTAAAGGGGTAAAATATGATGGCATGTGCATGTATTGCATAGATGTACTGCATATGGTTTTTTTTTCCCCTTTGACCTACTTTAAATCTCCACTAACCTGAAAAATACCTAGTGCACTAGATACAATGTAAAGGACAATTCTATTTCCTACTTTGTTTGCCTAAGAGATGGGCTGTGAAGTCCGGAGTGCATGTATACATATGCAAACATCTTCAAAAGAGTTCCAGCTTCTCAGGGCAGTTCTTTGGCTTCAGAACCTGGAAACAGAATGAGCTCAACTCTGCTGAAGCAGATTTTTATTTTCATATATGTAGTCAAGATTTTACAGCCTGTCTTTCCTTATAGCAAAGAGTATGGAGAGGGATCAAATTTTAGAGCGGTAAATGCAGTGGCGTCACAAGAAGGGTGCGGCCCGCACCCGGGTGACACCATTGGAGGGGTGACACCAAAATGACTGACAGTCATTTTGATGTCACCCCCTCTAAAGAGTCGGTAACTTGGTCATGGACCGGGAGCCCGACAGTGTCAGGAGAGCGAAGGGGAACCGGCAGCATACCTAATACCGCCGGGTGAACGCCCCCTCCTCTCTCTGCCGGCGTCCATCACCAAGATGGCAGCCAGAAGGCATCAATCAGATGATTACATCACAGCGGGGTGTCACCTGGTCTCCGCTCCCCATGACACCCGGCCTTGGGACGCCTCTGGGTAAATGGCACACTAGGTGTTTGGAGGACAGGGTAGTTGTTGTCCTATAAATATAGGATTTCTAATTTTGTCCAGCCAACCCTGAGACTAAAAGAGCCTAGTCAGATGGCACTGAGCAGAGTGACTTCCTCTCTGCTCTGGAAACACAGGAGGTGGATGCTCGTTTGGCACAGCAGCCATTGAGAGAACACCTAATATTTATATCAATGATTACAAGGCGTTCGCTGGTTGGATAAGGGGCGGTAACATCACAATTCACTTAATGTCCAGTCAGAGAAAGCCTTGTAATTATTGATATAAGCCTTCTCTGGCCACTATGACAATGAACAGCCCCCTGTGTTTTCAGAGCAGAGGGGAAGTCACTCAGCTCGGTACCAGTAGATGAGCAGGAAAATTGCTGTAAAGCACTGCAGTAGCTCTGGCTACTCCAGTGATTTGCAGGATCCCCGGAGCCTGCTCAGGTATGACAGGTATGACAGAGGGGAAGTCACTCAGCTCGGTACCAGTAGATGAGCAGGAAAATTGCTGTAAAGCACTGCAGTAGCTCTGGCTACTCCAGTGATTTGCAGGATCCCCGGAGCCTGCTCAGGTATGGCATATGCATACTTACATTCGGTCAAGCTAGGCCAAAGTAAGTATGCATAGATATCTATACCTGGAGATCTTTTTTTAAATGAGCCCTTGTGACTTTTTCAGCTGGCCAAAATACTTCTTCCTTTTATGGGATGGTGTAAGTGGTAGCCGGGTAACAGCTGGACCTGCACGCATTGACTAGCTTTCACTTTGACACGTGTCGTGTAATGGAAACCTTTTGTGGTGTCAGGTCTTTTTTTTCAAGGGCTAATTGTTATCCTTAATGTGACACAAAACATCTGACACAAGAGCTCACTGATGCTGCGCTTGAGAAAACAACTGTTTTTCTCCCTTTTACACAGCCTGAAGAGAAACATATTGGGATGTAATTGGGATTGATGCTGCAGTGACGGCAAAAGATGGTTGACACATCTGTTGCCAGAGCTGATGCTTTACGAGAATAGGGAGCATGGAAGAGAGAAGCAGTTGTTAGGTTGACTGCAGGATGAATCTGTTTTTTGTTTGACAGCTGTTGTCAGGCGTCTTGTTATTAGTGGTCTCTTGTAGTTGTCGGAGGCTCTCTCGCTTTATAAACTTCAGTGGTGTGTTCCAAGGATGCAGGGCACCACAGCCGCCTCAGTCTGCTGGGGTTCCCTTGATTTGTTTTTGCAGATGGATATTTCAATCAAGTGCATTCTAGCAAAAATTGATTTGCCTTTTCCCTCCAGGAGAGATCTGTCTTTCTAAACGAGAATATGTACTCTTAGCGGCAATGTTTTTTTTTTAAGGTATTCGCAGAGACAAAAGATTGCATGTTAGGAACAGTTATCAGTAAAACATAGTTTTTATGTATATGTGTATTTATGTACATGTACTAAGGATATACAATATTTTATCTTTTTCTGCAATTGCTTGGTACTAGGGATGGGTGAATTTGCCTGGGTCTGATTTGCAGGGAATTAGTCAAATCCTGTTCCAAACTTGCAGAAATCCAAACTTAGCAGTGGATCCCATTGAAGTCTAGAAGGGGAAAATCTTGAAGTCTTAAAGGCAAGCTGTTGTCAAACAGGGTAGAGAGAGCTGGGCACTGCCGTGGGGAACATTTAGCAAAGCAAAAACAAAATTTTAGAAAATACTATACAGTGGGGAGAGATTCCCATTTGCTGACACAAACATATAGGTAATCCTATTGTTGGATCTCTGAACTGTGAATGCATGGGGGGGGGGGGAGAGACAAGAATATGTAGCCCAGCACACTGCAATTCACAGTAATTCAGTGTAATATAGCACAGTATAGCATGTATAGTAACTAACTCTCCCTACACAGACTCAGCTGTCCCTAAACTACAAGTCTTCTCTGGCCACTATGACAACGAGCAACTTCCTGTGTTTTCAGAGCAGAGGGGAAGTCGCTCAGCTCAGCACCAGTAGAGGACCAGGAAAACTGCTGTAAAGCACTGGAGTAGCTCTGGCTACTACAGTGATTTGCAGGATCTCCAGGGCATGAACAGGTATGACATATTTTTACTTACATTAGGCCAAAGTAAGTATGCATAGAAATCTATACCTGGAGATCTTTTTTGAATTAAGCCCTTGTGACTTTTTCAGCTGGCCAAAATACTTCTTCCTTTATGTGATGATGTAAGTGGAAGCCGGATAACAGCTGGACCTGCATGCATTGACTGGCTTCCACTTTGACACGTGTCTTATAATGGAAACCTTTTGTGGTGTCAGGTCTTTTTTTTGTCCAAGGGCTAATTGTTATCCTTAATGTGACACAAATGATATGACACAAGTGCTCACTGATGCTGCGCTTGAGAAAACACACTGACAAATGGCTGCTGGAAACCCTCCATTTTATATAATAAGGGAGCTGGCACACAACAAAATCCCATTATTTGCCCAAAAGTTGTTTTCAATAGTTTTAAATCTTCAGCTGTCATTAAAAGAGTATATGGTGAAATGGCCTGTCACATGGACCCAAAGTAACTGTGCCAACACACACTATGCAAGTATGACACCCCTATTAATATCAGAAAGCTGGTCCAGAGCAGTGCAGCTGATGGTGGAGCAAGTGCATGTAGGCAGAAAGTGGTTGAGTAAGGCTAAAAGAGAAGAAATTAAGAAAAAAAAAACCAAAAACAATATAACTAGTGTTTACGAGGAAATAAATGGCAATTGTTTGATACACATGGCTGTAGTACATTGAGTGTAGTGCAGTTAGGCTTTAGATCAATTTATGGAGTTTTTAGTTTTATTTTTGTACCTATTCCTGTTGGGACGTTAATAATTGGTGCCTCAGTCCCTCCTCCTAACCTCCTTCCAATAGCAAGTGTTACCTGGCTTTGCACCCCTCCCACCCATCGGCCGACATCTGACCTCTCCTAACTATTGGAACCATGTTCTGAAGGAGCTGAGCTCCATCCGTGATGCCCTCAGGTTTATAATGCAGGGCATTGCTTTATTTTAGATTTATGATGTCGGTTGGTTTATTGTACCCACATGTATCTGCTAATAATTGAAATAACATTTTTGGATGGATTGACTGTTAAGCTTATAAATAAGTTAAATCTAAAATGTAAGACAGGAGTATAAAGACATTTGAAATACTTTGCATCCAGATCGACAAGTGATACAATGTTAATAAAATTAGTTTTGAAGTAGGCATGTTATGCACAGGTTTTCTGGTTCTAAGGGGATGTTAAGAACTAAAACTGTCAGAGGTCCTTGAGACAAGGACATGAAAACCTTTTTAGGATAGAGGAGAGGTTATATTTTAATGCCAAAATCACAACATCGAACTACTCTGCCTAAAGAAAATACAGGATTACCCAGTTTAGGAACTTTGCCAAGCATGCAAATAATGGTTTTCCAGCTTCCTCAAGTACCATTAAGATATCATGATTGCATCTAAAGTATGGTAACTATTGGCTTGCATGGAGTGAATGGAATAAATGAAGAGTCAGTCAGAGTGAATATTATTTTAGGGATTTAGGTTTATCTAATAGAGGAGTGTGGATAATATATGATATTGTACTATAACATGATTTGATCAACTTTTCACAAAGAAATATCAATTTTAATGGTTTGAATTTTAGCCCCTGGATCACAAGCCCCTGAACATGTTACAAAGTACACCTGCCACTCTCCCGTTTCAATTTTCCCAAAATGTTTTGCTTGGTGGCAAGCATTGAGCATATCTTCATTAATAGCTGGCTGGTAGAAAACGAAAAATGCATCTGAAAATGTGTTAAACATATAGACTTGCTTTGGACAAAAATGATGGAACCATTATCCAATATTTATTTGGCAATCACTGCAAACAAGTAACTTCTGAACCTGCTTAACAGGTAGTTTGACTTACTCTTCTTGAGGAAACTGCTTTGGCGGTGTCAGGTTTTAAAGGGTGCCTTCAGATTGTATGTTTCAGCTCTATCTATAGATGGTATTAGATCAGGGCTTATAGAAAGCCACTTCAGAATAGTCCAATGTTTTTTAATCATTTGCGGGTACTTTCAGCTGTGTGATTTGGGTCATTATCCTTTTGTCGGAACCAAGACCTATGACAGAGGCAGAGCTTTCTAAAACTAAGCACTATGTTATGCTCTAGAATTCCTTAATAGTCTTGACATTTCATTTTGCCCTGCGCAGATTCAAGGCAACGTGTGCAAGATGCAACAAAGCAGCCCCAGAACCTAACCAAGCCTCCTACATGATTCCCAATAGAAGTGGTGTTCTTCCCTTTTAAAAGCTTTATTTTTTTCATCTGTGATCATATAGTTGGCTCCAGTTGTGTCTCATCTGTCCAAAGTCTTTGTAATATCCCTTTCGCACCCCCTACCGTTGAAACCCCAGAATCCAGCGGATGTTGGAACAACTGGTAGATGGCGCCACGGTATACAATCCAGAAGATATGTTGTCGGCGCCAAATTTTTTGGCGCCAACGTTCTAAACGAGTGCGAGCACACATTTGTGCGCACCATGGAACACGCGCATGAACGTGCGCAGAGGTGCGCAGCCATGCACAATTCCATGTGCACATGTGCAGGTGCCCGTCCAGAACTCCTGCTGCGCAGGCTGGTTCTGGCTTCCTGACAAAGTGAATACTCAGTTTAAAGTGGAAGTTTGCATGAATATATTCCTGACTTTTTACAAAATACAGTAACCGTTTAGTTTTTAAAAAAAATGTTTAGAATCATTTCTTTAATATCCATAAATATTAATGAAACTTCTTTTGAATTAAACATTTTATGAAAATAATAATAACTTATGTATTTATAAAAATTTACTTCTGTTTAGTGTTCCTGTAATGAACAGTTGTGTTTCCCTACCGAATTCCTCGATGTGCCTTCCCCACTGCAACCCCTCTTCCTGGAATAAAAGACCAGATACTGAATTTAATTACTTTACTGCAGCCTTAGACGGTATATAACACACAACTCACAGCAGCACTTAAGACACAAGAGATACTACTTTCTTTGCCTCGAGCCTGTCATCCAACCCTGCTAATAAATGTCCAAAAGACTGTTTGGAAAAAGAATTGACAAACTGGTGGGATATTCTAACGCTGTGTAAATACTAAGAAGTAACAAGGGTACCATGTAGCCTTAGGGTCAGTAAGCAGTGTGATTTTTTTATTTTGTTTATTCTGATTTAAAAGCTAGATAGTATGAATTATCTGAAACGTGCAAATAACTAGATGAAACACATTGTAGAACAGCAAGATTTGCCCTTACAGAATGAATTAGAAGAATTTTCTGACAGAGTGATATAAGGCAAGGGATGATCAGATAAATGAAAAAAGTTGTATTTTGTATTCATATTTTATTTTTTTTAAATCTGAAAGGTTTGAATGAGTTGGGATAGACTATGTGTTTGGGAAAATGTACAAGTGGAAGAAGGATAGCATAGAAAATTTTGGAAATTCGTAGATTCGGAGCATCCGAATTTCCGAAATATAACATATGCGAAAAGCATCCGAATCCGAAATTTCGGATTTGGAACGAACTTCGTCCAAATCCTGTGCATGCACTGTTAACATTTAAACGGATAAAAACAAATTAAGAGAAGGATTTTAATGTCCCTTTAATAATAAAGACTAGAGCACAGCAACCAGAAATGACAAATGTGCCAATTCTGCTACCCTACCTCAAGTTGAATTTTTGAGAATTCGTCCGAATTCCGAAACCGAATTACGAATCCGACACGAATTCCGTATAAGATCCGAATACGATTCCCGAAACGAAACACATATAGGATTCGAATTCCAAAAACGAAATAAACGAAATCCGAAACTAAACTAATTTTTAGCCGCTGCACATGTCTAATGGATAATGAACAACATGAAAAATAAGTAACAAAGGAGTTACTGGTGGGAAGAAGAAAGGAGTTGAACAAATTCAGGGACCCTCCATAATGCAGGTGATGAGAACAGCGATTCAGCATAGTAATGTACAGGAATGAGATGCAATAGGGGTAACAAAAGGGGGTAACACAATAGATGAGTTCTATTGAATGAGATGCAATAGGGGGTAACACAATAGATGAGTTGATTGTCAGAAGCATGGTTAAGAAGTAAAAATGTAACAGACCGACCAAGAATTTTAACTAGGGATGCACCGATACTTTTCGAGTACCAATGCCGATACTTTTTCATGAGAACTACCAGGGTTGCAGCGGTTGCCGCTGGGACCTGGCTCTGGCGCTCCACCACTGTCCTGAAATCATTAGTCAACATTGTTTTAGAAAAGCTGTCACATGAAAATAAACAAAAATGTATCAGTTCTTGAGCTCCAGGTGGGGTTGTAATTTAGCGGGCAGGCACCTCTAAGTCAGCTAAATTAGGACCCCACCTGGAGCTCCTCCCACTGGACCAGCACGCCGCTGACTCGTCCCTGCTCTCTCCGGTGATGTGATGATCGATCACCGGCACACGGACACAGTGAGTGAGGGCAGATGGGGGGGGGGAGAGAGATTTATTAAGCAATTATATATGTATTGTCTGCACTGTATTAGCAATATATACTACATATAGAGTATATACTGCTAATACAGTGCAAACAATACATTTACAATTATACTAACATTAATGTATTAAATGATCTGTATGTAGCCCTGTACTATGGATCATTTAACCCATTCATGTTAGCAGAGGATCATTGTAAATGTATTGTTGCAGGCACTCTATATGTACATGTACTATATACTACATATAGAATGCACTGAACAATAGATTTACAATTATCCTCTGCTAATATGAATGGGTTAAATGATCCGTAGTACATGATATGTAGCCCTGTACCCCCTTTTCCACTTACAGAGCTAGGTTATTTTTCTTTTAAATAAATATTCATGTAATTTTATTGGTATCTATCTACCAGTAGCTGCCTCATTTCCCACTCTCGGCTTATATTCGAGTCAATACTTTTTCCCTGTTTTTTGTGGTAAAATTAGGTACCTCGGCTTATATTCGGGATGGCTTATACTCGAGTATATACGGTAATTTATGGAAGGAATTAAATGTTGCTCTCGCAAGCAACCCCCAATCAGTACCAACACTTTATCGTTTTAAATACGTTCTAAGAAGTTGAAACTCCAGAGGCATTATAATATAAAAGATGCAAAAGATCTAGAAGCAGTGAATAGGAATGTAATAATTAAGGTGATCAGTATAGAAGTAAGAGAACTAGAAGCTCTAGCTATTTTAAAAGAGCTGTGCATGGGAAACACGGAACTAGTAGATTAGATAGTTGAACAAAAAAAAGTTGTAAGCGCACTCCTCTAGGGACAATTGGAAAATGTTAAAAGACTAATGAGGGGGAGCGGTGTGCAGCCTCCATGAACAGGGAGAGGAACCCCGTATATAGACAAAAAAAACAGAAAAGGAAGCGCTACTACCCTATAAAGAAAGTGTGGTCACAATAATGAATGAACTGTAATGGCTAACTCTCAGATGTAAACATCAAGGAAAAATGGAAGTAACTCACTGTTGGTAGTTCTGTAACTGTCCAGAAGGTGGCGTAGTACTGCCCGGGGGGGGCGGGGTTTTGGGGGAAGTGGTGGACAATAATGCTTACTCAAATCAGTCTGGGGTGGATGGTAGCTGTGGGATGTACCATAGGGCGAAACGGCAGAACTCAGCTGGCCAGGCTGAGCCTGCTCGAATCAATGAGAGAGCGGCGGAGAATGCCGCTGCAGCACTGTCACTGCAGCCGCGGCTCACTGGCTCTATCTGTCAATGGGAAGCTCCGTGGGATGACAGTGTGACGTCAGTGAGGGGCTGGGAGGCAACTGTCCAATGGTTGGCTACGCGTTTCGAGGCCGGTGCCTCTTTCTCAAGCCATACAAAGAATTCAAGAACGGGCGGGAAACGAGATCGATTTATTTAAATGTGACAGGTGACAGCATAGATATAAAAACAAAAATACAAATGTATACATCGCAATATAAATGAAGTTAAAAAATGATAAAAAACTTTTTAAAAGAAGGATTGTCTGTGCACGGTTGTCTGTGCACGGAAATACTTGATTGAATGGACTAATGCTCATAGGATTGTGTGTAACAGACAATCCTTCTTTTAAAAAGTTTTGTATCATTTTTTAACTTCATTTATATTGCGATTAGACTTCTAGTCCTCGTCCACAAGTTGCCATAAAGTTCTTATAACAAAAATCCAATAGACTAATATATGTTGAGTTGGAACACATCACCATGATCCTATATGTTTAGAACAGTGTAATGAATACGACATCTTGGCCGCAAACCACACCTCCCTTTAACTCTGCACCAACCAGGAATCGACACGGGATGTGCACCCGCCCACCTGTTACATTTAAATAAATCGATCTCGTTTCCCGCCCGTTCTTGAATTCTTTGTAGCCAACCATTGGACAGTTGCCTCCCAGCCCCTCACTGACGTCACACTGTCATCCCACGGAACTTCCCATTTTACAGATAGAGCCAGTGAGCCGCGGCTGCAGTGACAGTGCTGCAGCGGCATCCTCCGCCGCTCTCTCATTGATTGAGAGTTAGCCATTACAGTTCATTCATTATTGTGACCACACTTTCTTTATAGGGTAGTAGCGCTTCCTTTTCCATTTTTTTAGATTAGATAGTTGACACATTCATTAAAGGGTTAGTGGGGAATAACCAATGAGAGTTTAAAGTCCAAACAAACACACATTGCTTACATCCCAAACGCCAATTCCAACCAGATCTAATCCTGACTGCTTCTCGGGTGCAGGCCAAAGAAAAGTGCGGCCATCTCTGTATTGCAAAAATCCAACAAAAGCCACACTCCACTGGGAATTCACCGGAATACAATCACTCCTTTCCGAAGCAATAATAAACATACAAATTCAGTTCCCCATACTGGCCATCAGATTCTCATGAATTTCACCTGTTGGGCTTAATCATAGAGCATAGAGGAAGGTTTTGTAGGAATGAAAAAAAGAATAAAGAGGTAGTAGGACAGGTACTGGAATCCCCATTTGTGCACGGTTTAATATTCAGGCTCCGCCATGAAAATAATTATAGATAAGTATTCTATTTTAGAACGAATGGAGTTTCCCAAATGAAAACCACAATTACTGTTAGAATGTCGTTCTTCCAAGAACATTTTTTATCCTGCTTCTTTGATATTTTATATTACTATGGTTAAAAAATGTAAGTAAATTTAAATCCATTAACTATTTGAAAATCAAACTCAAGGCCATCCCTGGCGGTTGCCTCAGGCGACATCTCACTAGGGGGAGGCCAGGTGGTGGGGGGTGGTATGGCGGTGGCCAGAGTGTCCCTGGTTTCTAAGAGCTCTAAGCAAACTGTGATGCTCTGTCTGGCATCCTGTCCAGCTCACTAACATCACCGGTTGCCAAGAGCTGAGTGGTATTCTCTGGCTTGCCCCCCACCGAGCTCCTGGCAACCAGTGATGTCATTGAAGTGGACGGGACACCAAACAGAGCCGCTGACAGCGCGGTCCGATATCCACTGGCACCTCCACAAGTCCACCCCGACGCGACAAATGTTCCCTGTTAGCACTCCAACCTTCCCCTTCCTGGAACGATATTGCCTCAGGCCGTGAAGACCATGATCAAGCATACATAATGAAAACTAAATTTTTTGAACAAAATTCCTCTGTTGAATGGCCAGGTTAAAACCCTTTAAAGAATCAAGAATTCTTATAACCACTCCAATGTAATATCATTGGTAGTGTAAACACACATTTCTTTCTGTCAGTATTGTCTCATAAATTAATTCTTCAATAAGGTGTGTTTGCAGTTTCCACTAAAATAATTATGAAACAAAAACACCTTTATGTAGTTTTTATCTGTACATTCCTGCTGTGCATCTTCTTTTGTGTACCATGCATTGTATTACCAACTGTCCATGACTTCTGCAGAAGGTCTGCAAAAAATGTGTTAGGATAACACTGGCAATTTGATCTACGGTATAAATTATAATGCCTTGTAATTACATGGCACCTGGCCACCGAGGAAATGCTGCCATTGCACAAAAATCCACTTTGAATTTGCATGTTTTAACCATATTCAATATAGGATTTAAATACTTATAGACCATTGAGTCTTAGAGATCATATGGATAATAAGGTCACATCCATACAAGTCAGAGACTGGGATTTTAAGGAGTTTTACTTTCTAAAGTTTTCACAAAGCATCAAAGATCAACATCCAGATTCAATATAAGAGCTGCTTTTGAATAGGAAAATTATATTCTGCATGCAGAAGGGAAATCAACTTTGTGAATATTTACACATATAATGCAATTTCAGTGCAATGCGTGATATTGTCTGATTAGTGTAAAACATTTTTTACTTATTATGTAAGAGCATGTTGAATTTCCTCCTGCATTCACCAGTCATTTTCTGCAACGGGAAAAAACATTGTACACCTTTCCTTGCCTAATATTTCATTCTTAAACAATAGTCACTTATAAGATAAAGCTTTAAAGCAGGGGTGGTTAACCTCTGGCACTCCAGCTGTGGTGAAACTGCAAATCCCATGATGCATCTGTCTCTGAGAATCATTGTGTGTGTGGCTGTGAGAATTTTGCAATGCCTCATGAGATTTATAGTTTCACTGCAGCTGGAGGGCCGGAGGTTCCCCACCTTCTGCTTTAAAGAGACAAATAATACATACTTGATTTAGATTAGTCAGAGTATTGAAGCAAGAGTGTCAGCTTAACAACCAAACAAAAGGCATTTGCAACATAAGTCAGCAACTGAAGCCTCCATGTTCCTTTCAGGGAAGGTTTATTTAAGCAATGAAGTCTAACATAGCAGAAATCAATAATTACAAAATTCCCTTAGCAGAGCTCCTTAAATACATGACCAGTGTACATTACTATGTAGCTGGATCCACCCTTGTACTTGATATCATAGTGACTTATAGTAAACATCTTGCCACGTGATGCAGAGCCCAACCATTCAGCCATAGGAAACTGAAAAGTGATGCAGGTAGGTGCAGATACCTCTAAATGGACTAGCATTAGTCCATTTAATCAAGTATTTCCGTGCACAGACAATCCTTTTTTAAAAATGTTTTAATCATTTTTTATATTGCGATTCATATATTTGTATTTTTGTTTTTTCTATATTTATGATGATCCACTTTCTTTTAATGTTTTTACCTTTTTTATAAGAATAAAAACGTTTTTAATGCTTTCCATACATATTTTTTATATATATCTCTAAAATATAATTTTTATAGACATTCTCATAACATTTAATAATCTATAGCCCTGGTTTTAGACTTCTAGTCCTCGTCCACAAGTTGCCATAAAGTTCTTATAACAAAAATCCAATAGACTAATATATGTTGAGTTGGAACACATCACCATGATCCTATATGTTTAGAACAGTGTAATGAATACGACATCTTGGCCGCAAACCACACCTCCCTTTAACTCTGCACCAACCAGGAATCGACACGGGATGTGCACCCGCCCACCTGTTACATTTAAATAAATCGATCTTGTTTCCCGCCCGTTCTTGAATTCTTTGTAGCCAACCATTGGACAGTTGCCTCCCAGCCCCTCACTGACGTCACACTGTCATCCCACGGAACTTCCCATTTTACAGATAGAGCCAGTGAGCCGCGGCTGCAGTGACAGTGCTGCAGCGGCATCCTCCGCCGCTCTCTCATTGATTGAGAGTTAGCCATTACAGTTCATTCATTATTGTGACCACACTTTCTTTATAGGGTAGTAGCGCTTCCTTTTCCATTTTTTTAGATTAGATAGTTGACACATTCATTAAAGGGTTAGTGGGGAATAACCAATGAGAGTTTAAAGTCCAAACAAACACACATTGCTTACATCCCAAACGCCAATTCCAACCAGATCTAATCCTGACTGCTTCTCGGGTGCAGGCCAAAGAAAAGTGCGGCCATCTCTGTATTGCAAAAATCCAACAAAAGCCACACTCCACTGGGAATTCACCGGAATACAATCACTCCTTTCCGAAGCAATAATAAACATACAAATTCAGTTCCCCATACTGGCCATCAGATTCTCATGAATTTCACCTGTTGGGCTTAATCATAGAGCATAGAGGAAGGTTTTGTAGGAATGAAAAAAAGAATAAAGAGGTAGTAGGACAGGTACTGGAATCCCCATTTGTGCACGGTTTAATATTCAGGCTCCGCCATGAAAATAATTATAGATAAGTATGTAGGTAGATAACAGTTTGGTTGGAAGGTCCACTACAATAATAAAGGATACCTTCCCACCACAACCAAAGGTAACCTTTAGAAAACCCCAAGATGCGAGAAGTTATAATGTACAAAATAGGGTCAAAAAGTCTCTACCCAAAAGATGGGAACTATCATTTGCAACTTTTTGAGCCAAAAACTCAACCTTACAGCGGACCATTACACTCAAAATTCAAATTCTACCAATGCATCCCTCTCTCTATGATGATTAATAATAACATTGACATGTCGGGTGTAAAATGCTGTGATTTTGAAATACTTACACTTGCAGAGCATTCACTTCCTGCTTTGAAAGGGCAAAATGACTTTAGCTTGGCAAAGCAATGCCCACTGGGATTGCTCTGTCATCAGCAGAGCATTGCTGGGAAATCTCATCTGTAATCTCATGAGATCTCAGGGAAAGGCATTCTTCTCCACTGAGATGATGTGCACGGTCACATAGTCACATGTCTAGTCACATGTGCCAGAAATACAGGAAGTAATAGGAGAGCTAGTAATCTGCCCTCAGTAAACATGGCCACTGCCAGAAGACTGGGGAAGAAAATAAAAATAAGGTATGGAAAGAATACAAAGCCGGCAATTATCTAGAAGTATGTGTTTGCAGATCGTCATCACTAAACATTTCTAAAGGTGTTTTTGTTGTTATTTTAAAGATGAGTAAAGGTCCGCTTTTATTGTCAGGTTAAGAATTTTGGGGCATCTCCCTATGTAGCATAGAAAACAAAGTGCAAGGAAGCGATGGGCGATCCTTTTCCATTAAGCAATCTATAAACCGTTGCCGCATGTGGTATGTCGGACACACTGGGGGTGATTTACTAACCTAAACACACGCACGCACCAGGTGTGTGTGATTTTCACACAGCAAAACGTATTTATCAACCAAAAAGTCTCTAAAAGCATATTTCCACTAATGCCATATATGGAAAAATCATGCACATGATGCATATATAATGCTGCTTCACAGTTTAGACAAAAATGGTTAGCTCATGCATTTACATTCCTGCATTCATCAACGCAAGCAACATAACATAGAGTTAATTTACACCACATTACCTTGCAATTCATTGCAGGGCTTTGCACAACACACCTGCTGGGTGTGTACACACTACAAAGGTGTTTCGATTCCTCCCATAGATCATGCTGGGAGGGAACACACTACAGAGGTGTATACACGTTCGTGGTGTGTTTAAAAGGTTAGTAAATCAACCCCACTATGTGCTGTTTATGTGGGGAGGGAAGGGAACATCACAAGTAACTTACTACTCTCTTCTGAAACATGTTGCTAAGGTACATGAAGAAAAACCTAGTGGTATGGGAATCTTTGGAACCAAAAGAATTAGCAGGTCTGTAGATGGAGGCCATCAGCATTGGCGACTCTGTCAGCATGAGACCTGTTTGATTTATAATCTGTGGAGTTTAGTTGCTAAGGGTCTAAAGGAAGATTTAAAACTTCATGCAGTGGTCTAGATTTGGGAAAAAACAATAGGAATGTTGCATGGTAGTATAGTTTAGAATAGTAACTAATTGGACATTTTATAGGATTATCATAGATATACATTTAGTTTTGCATATTAGTGATACCGTATATTCATGATACCATATGCTGAAGATTGTAGATTGTTATTGTCGAATGTAACCTAATATAATTATGAGCGCCAACAATCATCCCACGTTCAAAGGCTGTTAAATCGCGTTGTTTACCCATATCTTCAGAAAAAAATCACTTCTACTGTCATGGTAAACAACCTGCTTCCCTATTTATATCACAAATCAGAAAGCTGGGGTTTTTTGGGCAGCCGGCTGACAACTTACAAAGCAAACATTGTTTAGAAAATATTATTTTATTTGATATAATTAAAAAGGTAATTGATTTCATAAAATTGACAACATGATTCCCCTGTAAGCTCACTCCACAATGATTAAGTACTTCATACAGGAATAACACTCAGAGAATTATAAAATAAGACATGATTGGTAGACATGGTGAATAGAACATTCATAAACACAATACATAATTGGTATGACAAAATGGTGTTGGAGGAGCTTGGTTTTCTCAACGTGACGTTTCGCGCTAAATAACACTTCTTCAGGAAAAGGAGAGGGAGGTTGTCTATACAATTTAAGAAAAATATATGGATAATATAAACATAATTGAACTTCTAGCACAGCCACTTAAACTTATCTAGTGGTATAGTAAACAGGTGAATATATCACCTACCCTTGGAGTCTGTGTGCGTCCCAGTCGTTCAACCCGGCTCAGGCGGTGAGATGGTGAATGTGAGAGCATAGAGAGGGGGGACAAGGGAGAGGGAGGAAAGAAGGGTGGAGGCCCTGAACCCCAGTAGAGGCAGACCGAATCAAGAGATGACGGAGATACCTTTTTAAAAAACAAAACAAAAATTAGAGGATACCATTGAGGCCTCAGAAGGAATAATGAAAACTAAATGTCAGTGGGAACAACCCACTGTACCATATCGTCCTTGCTAGACATCGTGGTTCAAACGGGTACATACCAGTGCTAGCGAATGGTTAGAAGTGGATTCATTTTCCCTATTTATAATGGTCTGGCCCTCTAGCAAATTCAGCGCGAAATTATAGCTAATTTGCCTACAAACGTCAGGTGGTCATAATAATCTGGCCACTCAGTGTATATTACAATTTTACAAATATATATTCATCAAGCAATGGGTAATACATCCAGAATGCCCCCTGAATGACAGAAAAAGGAATTCTTTGCTGTTTTTTTTTCATCTCTAATTGCATTCGGCATTAAGTGCCCTTGCCGTGATTTTAAAAGCATTATCTCTTGCTCTGAAATGCCATCTGATGATGACTTCTCCATTTCTAAAATGAACATCGTCAAGGGCATTTTAATTCTACACTGTCATTCTAATCATAAGAGATGAGGACATAGTCTTTTGCGACATTGCATATGGAATGTATTCATGGTGTCACTGTTATAATTTATTGTTTATTAATTGTATTTGTTAAACAGGATCCTGTTACATACTGTATGTAGCATTTTAGATAAGCTGTGCTACATTTTAGCGGTGAATACATTTTTTTTTTACCTAAAGTGGCACTTCACCTGTTTTAAAGAGGTAGTTAATCTGATTTCTCTTTAATTTTTTTTCTTCTTTTCTTCTACTGCCACAGATCAGCAATTTAATAATGGGAAGACACAGGCAGTGTTAGGAGTTTAGAGAAGTTTATAAAATACTAAAATGTCAATTATGGTTTAGGGCAATTTTTATCATCATTACTCTTTTCAAGTCAAATTAGTTGCGTTCTATGTGGACATTTCAGTGCAGATTTTTGGCACTGGAAATTTTACACATTGTGGGGGTGATTTACTAACCTAAACACACGCACGCACTAGGTGCGTGTGATTTTTACACAGCAAAACGTATTTATCAACCAAAAAGTCTCTAAAACCATATTTCCACTAATGCCATATATGGAAAAATCATGCACATGATGCATATATAATGCTGCTTCACAGTTTAGACAAAAATGGTTAGCTCATGCATTTATATTCCTGCATTCATCAACGCAAGCAACACAACATAGAGCTAATTTACACAACATCACCTTGCAAATTCATGCTTGGCTTTGCACAACACACCTGCTGGGTGTGTACACACTACAAAGGTGTTTAGATTCCACCCATAGATCATGCTGGGAGGGAACACACTACAGAGGTGTATACATGTTCGTGGTGTGTTTATAAGGTTAGTAAATCAACCCCTGTATGTCAGTGCCACTAAAGTTAAACGAAATGTATACAAAAGAATGGGGTTTTGTCTGATGTTATTGACCACAATATAGTGTACATGAAATGTATAAAATCCAATTTTTATTGAAACCTGATAAAAATCCATAAAATCATAAAAATCCATAAAATCATAAAAATCCATAAAATCATAAAAATCCATTGGTGGTGATATCACACAACTATATTGACCATCGGTATATTAGCTGACATAGGGTGCCCCCCAGACCTACTACATATTGATCAGAAGTATTGTCTCATATTTTTTTTCTAAAAATCATCAAATGTAGCCAGTAGAGGTCCAGAGAGAGTCCACACGTCCTTTGCCGGCCCCAACAGCCAACCATGAGCCCAGCAATATAGTGAAGGCACTCCCCTCCACACGTCCGACAGGCAGTACCAACCCAACCCACCGCAGGTGGGAAGGGAAGTCAGCAAGGAGTCAGCATCAATCTATCCCCAAAAACCACTGGGGACATTTCCCCAGAGATTGACATGAAATCAGCGCTCCTATACAGTATGTCCCCAGTGGTTTCTGGGGATAGATTGATGCTGACTTCCCCTCCTACCTGCGGCAGGTGGAGTTGGTGCTGTCTGCCGGACATGTGGAGGGGAGGGCCCCCACTATATTTGAATTTTTTTTCCAACAATATGGGACAATACATCTGATTGGTCAATATAGTTGTCTGATATCACCACCAATGGATGGTCAGACGTCTGTCAGACGTGTTGAGGGGAGGGGCCCCAATATATTGCTGGGCTCATGGTCGGCTCTATGGGCCGGCAAGGGACGTGTGGACTCAATAGATTTCCCCATAGTTATGACTACCACTTATTCCATACTGCGTATGTGCGATTTTAGACCTGCCCACTATGATGCCGTGCTTATTGATTTGCGGGCGTCATAGTGTCTGCGTGTATTTATATGGAGGGTGCTTTGCATGTAGGTGAGGAATTCCAGTAAAGCAATAAGATCATTTTGTAGGTGTAATGACATTATTTTTTTTTTTTTTTGTATGTTGAGTCAAAATGTAATTCTGTATAAATGAGTGCCACATAAAACTGTGCAGTGCAAATCCACTTGCATACCATTGTTACATGACAGAAAATGAATGGCAGTAAGGAATAAAGCACTGGTACACCCACTCAAAACGGCCACATCAATTTTTAAAAGCAAGAAATCAATTTACTATGTTTGATTTTATTGGCGTATGCCTTGAGTGTTGTTGTGTGTATACAGTATATTGCATATGTCTGTGTAGGTTCTCATTCCTCCAGGTCCTGGTATATCTGTAAAAAGGAAAAAGGTCAGGATTCAGCAGTATACCTACATCTAAAGGAAAAAAGGTCACTCCTTTGAAGTCAGTCTAAAGAATTGGATTGAAAGAGGTGTAAAAAAAAAAAGGCCATTTATCTAAAAATGGAGAAGCCAAGTTTCAATAGAGGTGGGGAGGGGGTGAGACATCTGTTGTCTGCCACATAAAATAATGTTTTAACACCTTTATCTGGGTGGGTTAATAACTGCTGCTAGCTCCAATCATGCCAATGCAATCAACACCTTACCCATGCTGGTTATGATAAGATTAGAGCAACATTCACCATATTTATTCCCAGAACATTTTTGTACAAGTCATTCTGAATTGAGAAAGCTAGTTGGATGACCAGTGAAACATCTTCAAGAAAAATACAGCAAGTCCAGTTGTCTTGATTTATTTTTTACAGATCTAGTATAGTCCATAATTGTCACCCTGTCCCCTACACCCCAAGCAGCTGTGCTGACAAACCTCTCACAGGCATGGTCTGTTGTCGCAAGTATATTGGTCCAGAACTATCATGTACAGCCAATCCTGGAGTTAGTGCATGAAGACAGGAATGATGAAAAAAGGAAAGATGCAAATCATAAGCAGTGAAATGCACAAAGGGATGTAAAAGTTGTGAAAAAAGCTACATTGCTGTTTGATGCACAGGAATGTAGCCAACTAAATATCATCTTTTCTGAGTTTTGATCTACTTTACCTTCTTTAGTGAGTCAATCTTATCTAGGCACCAGGGACAACTACTCCCAATGATAGTGGAAAACTCATGCTGACTAATGGACTACTCAGATTTGTCCAGCTCATCACAATATCCTTGCTTTTTTACACAGCTGTATGAACTCCGCTAAACATTGTTTCACATATTGTAAAGCAATGCAATTTTTGAAAAGTTGTAACTATCTGTCACTAGATTTCAGTTTGTGGTTCTTCGTTTGTGGTTCTTCGTTTAGGGTCCCTTAACATCTTCATGATTGTTCTATTCAGTCTGGGATGCTCTAACATTTGATAACATTGGGTAAACTGTTGCATGTTTAGTTCGTATAAACCTTACTGTAGTCTAAACAACAAAACTAAATAGAGAAATACTGTTTAATGCTCTACACAGTGTAAACTACACAGTTGGTCAATTTTGGATTGGGCCCCCCCCCTAAATTATGGATTGCCCCCCCCTTTTTCAGGTCCAGAAGCAATTGCTCCCCCTGCCCTCTTTGGAATTGTATACTTCACTATGACCCCTTTAGTAAAAATATGTTCTCTTTTGTGGTATGACTCTAACTGCTATGTAAATTTAAAATGGTATATGTGGCCACTTATCCTACTCAGGACATATTATCTGAAAAGTCCAGAAAAGAATGATCAATGGTAATTTTTTTGCTCTAAATATGCTTGCGCTTTAAATTGGTATGATTGGAAGCAGTGGGTCATCTTGAGGTGATTGGAGATATGTGTTTACAGGCCAAGCATTCTCAGCCCCCTTTACTGTATGCTCCTTGCTATGAGGACTTGTTCACGCTATCACCGTTAGGTTGCTTTGCCTAAGGCAAAATAAACGTATGTCTTATGATTTCGCATTGCTGTGTTCTATTAACCCCTTCATGACTGAGGCCCTTTTTTCATTTTTTGCACCCATGTTATATTCCACATTTTAGGCCTGAAAATGACGTAAAACCCCCCAACATTATATATTTTCTGAATGCCAAGACCCTATAGAATAAAATGGTGGTAGTTGAAAATGTTTATGTTGCGCAATATTAGCGCAACTCCTTGCCCCTTCTTCGGGACGCAGAAGCGATCTGGCGACAGGTAAGTCGCCAGGATCGCTTCTGTTGTAAAGCCGACAGTCGGCTCTACAAGTTTAAACAGAGTCCCGGCGGCAAAAGTCGCCGGGAGTCTGTTTAAACAGCCCCGATGCTGGCGACGTACACTGTACGTCGTCAGTCACGAAGGGGTTAAAAAAAAATGGGCATGTAGCAAGGCAATGTAAAAAAAACTGCATGCCGGCATGGAGCATTTTTGCTCAACACAGCATTTTAGCATTAAAGTGGTATTAAAGTCTTATTTTTTTACATATATGTACTGCTAGCAAGTAGTAGATACATGCAAAAAACATTTTAAAAAATAAAAAAGTAACCAAATAGGTAAAAACTTACCTGTGCCTCCACTGCTCGCTCCTGGCTGTAAAATCCAGCTTCCCGAACGTCCGTACCGCTGGGTAGAGGTGGGGAGCCTCAGTGGAAGTGAATGTACAGCTGGATGTCGGTACAACTCTCCTCTGCTACCCTTGACTGGTCCCGGGTAAATGGGACAGGAAGTTTGACTGGCAGGTGGATAAGCCTAGCCGCCTCCATCACGTGCTTAGGGCCACGGTGTTGGCACCTCTGGAGACCCTTTTAGATCCTAATGGTTTGACATTTCTGGATTATTGGCGATATTCACAGTTACAGCATTTTCATGCATCGCTCCCTAGACCATTACAATCTTTAAGGGATCTGAGTCCTGTTAAAACTATGTTTCTTTCAAGTAGTAGGCCTGCCAGGTGCATCTCCCGATTTTATAAAATTGTGTTGGAATTTGGGAGACCTGAGTTTCCCGATTTTCTTGACTAGATGGGAGAGGGACTTGGGCAGCCAGCTGACTGTTGAACAAAAACGTATCGTGGTGCAGTGCAAATTAAAAATCACATGCACATTTTGCACAAGCTAAGGCATTTGCTATGCTGTAAACAAGCCCTTCAAGAAAGAGGTTAGTTTCCCAACAGAGAATCATGTAACAGGATGGCATAGTCCAGCAAAACGAACACTCTGCGTTGTTAATGGTGCAGTGTATTAAATACAACTCTGATTACGGTTAACACGGTGGACTTGATGTCAGTTTAGCAATAGCGTTTCCTAGATAGCAACAGCAAATCCTTAAATGATTTTACTTGTTGCTTAAAATTGCTCTATCTGTACACTTCCAGGTTGAGTTGCATGTCTTTGTTACTATTGAGGGTTTTTTTTCCTCCACTGTCTGCCATTCTACAGTACAGAAAAGTGTAGATGGACACTGGAGATGCTTGTGGTCTTCATATTAACTTTAATTATGCTTAAAATAAAAACCAAGATGATGTTGTATGTCCTAAATGTAGTAGTGAAAATGATTCAAAGCCAGATTGGTTTACAAATGATTCTTCTTTTTTATACACAAACACTCAGAGTCTTTTGTGCTTGTAGCCTTTGTTGGCGATAGCGTTTCATGTTTGAAATCTCGTTATAAATTAATTGTTTTTCTTCCGGACTAAATTTATATTCATCTCTCCCTTTTACACACTACAAATCGCCTTAGCCTGATGCAGAAAAATGAGATTCATTTTAACTCTTGAAATTGATTTCAGCACAGTGAACTGCTTCTGTATAAATCACCGCAGACTCCATGCAGGAACAAGGATGGCTACGCAATATAAGATGAGGTCTTTGTTTATTTCTCTGCCGTCTGTCTGCTCGACAAATCAGTTCGCATTAATTTTAAAGATACTGTAAGATGAGTAATTGCTTCCTCTATTCTTTGCTTGAAATGATGGCTAAAGATGCAGTTTTAATTAGCCCAGCAATTTATGTCAAGTTGATGGTAGCACACTGCTTGTTTGCTGGTGGTTTTATAATGTCCAAATTGTCTGTTTAGCTTCAACTTATTTCAGGTGACGCAGACTATGTGCCATCGCTGGACTTGGAGAGCTATGGGGTCCAGCAGAGGAAAAGGCGGAGAAATCAATCACAGTTTAAATATTTCACATAGACTCAATGGGCAATTAGTGTTTTGATTATTAAAGGTTTTCTAAATGCAATCACAAGATAAAACAATGAGGCCCATGAGTACCTTTGGTGGACCAGGCTTTGCTCCCCCATTCTCTGTCTCTTAATGCAGCGGCCAATACAAGCACAGGTAACCACAGACATCTAAAGACTGGGTGAAACTGGCTTTAAGCAGTTTCACATCAATGTAGACACTCCAGGCCAGTGGAGAGGAGACAACTGTTTCCAATAGATGTATGAATAACTGACCCAAGCCTACTTTTATGGCCTTTATGCAGATGAATAAGGCTACTTCTATTCACTGACACAAAATCTCGTGTTGTTATCATTGCACTGTGGATGGTAGCCATGGTTGTTGTGTATAGGCTTGAAGCCTGGAAAAGTACTCTTTTATAGATCCAATAGTTTAATTACAGAAGCACTAAAGCTTCCCCGTTTGGCCCCTTGTAACATAGTATAGGAACATTTTCATTGGCTTGCTGGAAATTGAATATAACTACAAAATACAGCCCATAAAGTCTCTCAAATCCTTATTCTTCGGGTGCTGTGAGCTCACAGAAGGCATGGTTTTCATAGTACACATTGGTTCTCCCCACCAGAGGTTCCTTCAGAAAGAGTACCTTACCATGAGCACTACAGCTCTGGCTCAAGTAAAGTCTACTGTGTGTTTTGTGTGACCCCCCCCCTGGCTTTCTCAGTACATCATCCTGCTGAATCTTCACCACCTTTCCACCTGTGCCTTTCCCCTCAAAGAAGCTGTGATTTAAAAAGTATTGAAGCTAGTGACAGACCAGGAACATTTTCAGGAAGACATCCTATTCCTCTCACAGATTTCTTGTAAATAACTTCAAGAGGTAGACCAAGGAACTCTGCCCTTGCCATCTCCCCAACTGAAAATGATCTACCAGCCTGAGAAACATTCTTGTTCTCCTCTTAATCCTTGTTTTATTAGAAATACGAAAGGAAATGCACTTCATTCAGATTTACTATTTCAGCCCAAAACAATAGTTCTTTCAATTGCACAGTTCCTATCTGTCTGCAACATGCAGGCCATGCCCCCTTTTTTTTTTTTTCTTGCCTGGTTTAGATATTCCTCCTATGTTTTATGTGGATTATCCGTAAAAGGAAACATTGTCTATTTAATCTGATTTCATCCACACTGCAATGAATCTGCCCATCACAGTTTAAGATACAATTGTGAGTGCCATGTCACAGGTTTATTCACCTAAAGCCATTAATCACGGCCAAACAATTCTGTTTTCATCAGCACATGCAGGGATGAGCGAATGTCAGCAGCTCAATTTGTTAACACTTTGAAGAAGTTGGCAGAGGCAAACAGGTTTTTTTGGCCGTGCAATACAGAGAAGATTCTTATCTAAAGCGAGTTTGACCTTCAAAGAGACAGCAGAGGTAGACAGAACCATAGCAACGGCAGGCGGGGGGCAGTCCAGAGAGCCGGCAGCCACATGTGCCATGCATTCAGTTGTATTCCATTGTAATTATAATCATATTCAGACTATGTGTGCTGATATTAGTCTGATTGTGATGTAAATGCAGCATTGCTCAGCGACAAGACCCTATAAAAAGTGAGAAATACAATGATATGATAACATTGTCAAGGTCAAAGCTGCTTAAAAGTTTCTTTTCACAGAAAAATATAATGGTTGGGAGATAATGTAAACACTGTTCACCCTGCATACATCCTTTTATTCCTGGTTTATGCATGCCACCTGACTTTTTTTTATTGTGCATTCTTTATTCGTTTTTAGTGTTAGGTAACTTTACAGAAGACAGACAATTTTCCCAGCAGGCTCACTGCTGCAATCCATCGCTGGTCCTCTTCTGGATGTTATTAGTTGGTATTTATGTCAGATCTCACTGTTTCAGTATCCAAGCCATATAATGAGCCTGAAGCTTACTTGGCCTATGAGAATCTACCAATATCAGACTGCACTTTTAGACATTTAAATGCATGGAATGCAGATATTTTTCAAATGGCAACCTAGAGCAAATCTGTGATGAAATGGCAATAGTATTTATCCTTTAGATACACAAGTGCAGTGTTACCATGTGTTGCATGCCCCTGAGGTTAGCATTTCACCTCAGGGTCTGGTCCCCGGCAATTGTAGAGCAATGTGAACAGTGGGTCATTGGAGTAAATTTTAGATGCAAACCAAGAAGTTAATTTACTCTCAAACAACATTCTTTGGGGAGAGGGTTAGGGCACAGGACACCCATGGTGTTGCAAATTCCAGAACTGAGAGGCAAAAAAAAGTACTTGCCGACTTCACAGATAATCTTTAGGCCAACCCAGCTTTCTTTGAATAGAGCTCCTGGATTTAAGGTACTAGATGGTGCAGCTACTGGATCCTTTGAGAGATATCACTATACTGTAGACATGTGCGATTCGTTCCGAATCGAAATTCGGACGAATTTTCGGAAATTCGGACATTCGGATGTATCCGAATTCCGAATTACAGACATAACGAATGCAAACGAATCCGAATTTCCATTTCCAAAATTCGGTAGCGGTAGTTCGAACGTTCATTTCGTTTTCGGTTCTTATTCGTTTCGTTCGTTGAAACAAAGTGACATTAGAGAAGGAGAAAAATATTTTTCCCCCCTCAAATGTCACTTTGCTGCAAATGTGCACATGCACATGTCTACTATACTGCAGTCAAGGACCAAGCTTCTATCCAGCTTCTTAGGCTCCTTATTCAGGCTAAAGTTCCTTCATATGTAGACTCAACATAGGCCCCCGAACCCAGGCCTCTGTCCAAGCACAGGGTAATTTGCAGAAGAAAGAAGGCCTGGGAGAATCAGACATTCAACAGCATCCCTCCCCCAGGCAGGAGACCTGGGGGAGGACTGACTTTCCAAGGTCACTCTTGAATATTTATATATTCCCTGCAAATCGAACCCTCATTCCTATCTAGCAAAAGCATTGCTATTGAAGAGGAGTATGCTTAGTACATTTAAAATAAGTAAGTCTGTTATGGAGTTAACAATGTGCAGTTCTCAAAAAGTAACAAACTCAATCTTTAGCTACATTGTTTAGTGCTACTTAATGATCGCATTGTTACTTCTGACGCATTCACAGAATGTCCTAATTAAGCTTTATAAGTTTCACTTGCATTGTTTTCCTTGTAATGGTAGAAATTGCTTTATGACATGTTACGGTATTATTGATATATGAGGCATCTGAAGCTTCTCTAGACACTTTTAATTACACAGCGGATAGATATCTTTCTTTGGAGGGGGCGTGTGTACAGAGATCATAGTGCTATTAAATACATGAGTTTGGAGAGCTCATTATCTTCAGCTTATTAGTTGTTTTGTAGTGTCTTCAAAAGCATACAATTAAACTTTTTCTCTGCTGTTTTTCTAAAGTAATCATAAACTACGATGAGGTGGTTATTTTTACCCCCTCTTTCTTGGCATATGCAAATATTCTGTGAGCAACTTTGCTGAAGTTGAAGAATACAGATTGAATTTGTAATAAACTGATCTGCCTTCCCGTACGACAGATAAAGTTTGTGCATTGTGGGTCAATCTCTTAGTTGTGTGGCCCCGATAATTTTCCTTGAAAGGATCAGTCTACATTAAAGCACAACTGAAACTTCCCATAAGGGCCCCATTCACACCAGCGCAGAAGCGTTTCAGCGCGGTTTCCACACAATTTTTAAAAGGCCATTTTGGGGCATTTTTAGTCTCATTTCAGCGCTGAACTGCAATAAACGAATGTCCCAAAACGTGCTGATCAGCGCGTTTCCATTGAAATCTATAGGGAAAATGTGCTGATCAACGTGAAAAATGTAGCTTAGGGAGCATTTTGGGTGGAAGGGGGTTTGGATTGTGCGGAGCCGCAAGATTACATGAATGATCCTCATAAGAATGTATGGGATTGTTCATGTTGGCGGTTCAAGGTGGACAAATCCGTGCGACCGAACTGTCCTGGTGTGAACGGGGCCTGAAAGTCAATGAATCAAAATCAGGATGCAACCCAGACAGCTAATGGTTAAAGCTCATGTTCAGGAAACATTACCCCCCTCTTACACCCTTTTAACACATTTGCAATTTTTTTTTTCATTCTTTCCTTGTGAAGAAAGGTTAGTTCATAATTAGTTCAAACTTATACCTTCTCTGAAACAAATACCTTGTCCTTCTTTGCGGGATCAAGGGGGAGGCATTCTGGTGATTCTCATAGCCTTGGACTGGGCAAGACAGATGTGGTACTCTGATCTGATCAATCTTCTGGGAGACTTCCTGTGGGCTGTTCAAGATCGACCGTGTCTCTTACCTCAAGGGCCGGTTTACCACCCTGCTTCATGGTCTCTGGTTTTAATGACATGGCTGTTGAAGTCCAGGTCTTGAGAGACCGAGGCAACACTTAATATATTCTGTGCTTGCTTTATGCTGAGTTTTGGGTCACAGGAGGGCATTACTAAATGTCCTCCTGTGACCCTAAAGACAACTATGTCCAAAAAAGGTTGGGCCATAGTTCTGTTTTAACCCTTGCAGTAGGGCTACCTCTGCACTGCAAGGGTTAAGTGCTCGTTTTGGTCTAGGATCTAAAATAAAAAACTCACCCAATCCTCGGTCCTCATATGTATTAGTATAAGTTCATTGACTTGTATTATAAGTGAGGACACTGAGGGACATAACACATTCAGAGTGGCGGGGAAGAGAGCTGAGTGGCCCCTGCTGCAGGACTGAGGTTCAGGTATATCTTTTTTATTATATTTTAGACCGTAGACAAAACCAGCACTTAACCCTTGCAGTGAAGGAGTAGCCCCACTGCAAGGGTTTTTTTTTTTCTTTAAGGCCTAGAACTTTCTAAGGTGGTTTTGACCAAGTGGCTGCTGTGGCCTTTGGAAATCCATAGAAGTCTGGAGTGCCTTATTTGAGTAGAATGGGTTGTGGGGGGAGGTCACAGTAGTAAGGGGTCCCTCTGAAAATACCCTTGTCATGTTAAAGCTCACTCTACTAGATCTGCAAGTGCCTCTTGGGCTCTTTAGCCTCGGACAACTGTTTCCCAGATTTTCAAGGCTGCCAGCTGGTCTTCTGGTCATATGCTCTCTAGGTTTTCCCTGTAATGTTTAGGCCTCACTGAGGCAGCTTTGGGGAGTGAGGTCCTTTAGGCAGCTCTTTGAGCTGCAAACTGCTCCCAGTTCTATCTTCTCTTTCATGTGGACCTGTTAGCTTTTGGTTACTATTGTCCACCCATTAGACTTCTTTTGTATATCCCAATATTATCTTAATCTTGTGTCCATTAATGAACGAAAATGGATAAAAGGATTTTTGCACGTACCATAAGATATGCTTATTGGAGTTAATTAAGGGACATTGGTCCCACCCTTCTGTGTTTGTAATATTACCCCTTGTACTGCTTTTCTAAAAAACTAAAGCATGCTGGGAGAGGTAGTGGTTATTTCAGGTTGGTCACTGGGTTTTATGTTTGCCAGTGTAGGCTGCAGTATAACACAATTGTCTCTGAATCCTATGTGCCTTACTTAAATCCAAGAAACTTATTTTATGGTGAATACAAAAATCCTATTTTTTTTTGTGTAATGCCAGTGATCAGTTAGAAGCGGGTGGGGATATGAGGAACCTGGAGATCAGCTTAACCCTTTGCTGTCTGTCTGCATCTTGAGTTAATTTATTCACTTAATGGAAGCTTCAGCTGAAATTAAGCTTGATATTTTGGCTTGATACTCTCAGACGTGTTAGTCCTTCTGACAAATATCAGTTTTCAAGTGACAAATCTCTTGTACAATGTTCGGCTAGAATAGGGTGGAAACTGGTGCATTAGAATAGCAAGTCATTGGGTTTCCCTCTTGCAAAGGAGCTGAGAACCAGCAGGGGCCCCAGAGCAGGCAATGTTCCTGAACCTCTGCCTACCCAACGGAGATAAATCAAATGCACAGCATGTTATGATTTGTGAGCTACAGTGAACACACCAATATGGCTGCCAGTAGTTGCAAAGTATATCATGCAGCAGTGATACATAGATAATTGATATAGTTTTGAGCTGTGTTAGGGTATCTGTTATTTGCCAGTATTGCATGATAAAGATTGCTAGGTCACATGGTTTACTTAATTTTTGTATTTGGAGACCCCTTCCTACTGTGGTTGCGGAGCCAATTGTCCTTAATTTTAGAAGCCCTTTGTTCAAACACTTGCTGTTTTCTCATTCCACGAACACCCACAATGGCTTTGTCATAACCGTAATAAACATTCTGTGTAATAATACAGTGAGTGTATTTCTGGCTGTAGTACCTATGTGCACTATAAAGGTCAGAATAACCTTCCTGGTGATTGTCATCTACAATGGCTTATGATGGTATCAGCAGGTAATGAATACATGGCATTTATTAGCAAGGCATTTCCCTGCTTTTTCCTTTCTGTTTAGCACATGCTCCACAGGCTTTGCCTACTAATAATGCCGAGCTCCATCCCACAATGCCAAATTAAATTTCATTCTACGCACACAGAAAGCGTTTTGGAAAAATAATATTTTGTGTATTTAACTCTTTTTTTGGATTAGTTGAGTATGTGCAAATGCATAAGACATTCGATAAGCTGCCCTTGATTTATTTTTCCTTAGTTACATACAATTATGCTTGAAACATCCTAAAAGCTGTAGGCTCACTCTGCCATCTGACAGCAAAAGCTCAAAAATGAATGTCTGAAGACAAGTCATCTTACTTCTAGTTGACTATATATAGCAGACAATAATATGGATGAATAAATGGGGGGGGGGGAGAGTTTTTTTTCTGCAATCACAAGTGTTGAGAGTTATTCTTGTAATATTTATCTTAAAGTAATTTTATAAGACAAAACATTTTTTCCATTTTCTTAAAAAAAATGATATTCTCTATTGCTGATGACTGTATGAGTCAATGAAATCAGCATCCTTCTCTAAAGCAGGCCAGCCAAAAACTGCAACACAAGAATGAGTAGCCCATTTTGTATGTATATATCTATATCGATAGATATATCTATATCGATAGATATATCTATATCGATAGATATATCGATATCTCTCTCTCTCTCGATATATATCTATAGATAGATAGATAGATCTATATCTATAGATATATACACATACACACAACAGTTGAATGCCTGTATACATTTCCCGGATTCTTTAGATTTTTCTTGGTTGAACCTAGGTGTGACAAATAATTGGATATACCAGGCAAAATGCTATTGCTTTCCCCCACTATAAGCTGGCATACGCATCTGTGAATTATATGAAGTGAAAGTTACTGTCTGCCAGTCCTTTAAAGAAAAGTAGGGTGGTTTTTTTTTGCCTGTTAGAGTTTCATTTTGTAGCAGAAGTTCTACTTTCTAAATCCTACTTGTTGACACATATTGTGACTTGCTGTCCCACCGTCTCTTGCTAACCCCCCCTCTCTCATCTGTGTTTGGAACTTGCTCTTTTTGGAAGTCTGGCTGTGTGAATTCTCTAAATGCTCAGACTTTACTTACCCACAACCTTTTTTTTCTAATTTAGCAACGACAGGTACTTGAGTAGAGTTTATACAAAATATTAAGTGTACTTAACTTGGTGCTATATACATTTACTGCTCCTTTTGGTTATATCTAGAGTTCTCCTTTAATGACAAACATTTTTTTGTTTTGTTCTTCCTTTCTCTCACAGATTTTTCTTCCTTATATGTTTTATTAAACTGATCATGGTTTTCAGGATCCCAAATGTAAAGCCCAGTTATCCTAAGAAACTCAAATCCCATTATTTGTATCTTGGATACAAATTCAATCTCATGGAAACTGCTGTGATGGAAAGTGTGCTGTTTTTGATAGTCATGGCTGATCTCTGGGCTCTGCATGGGTGGAAATGGAGGTACTGAGGGCATGACATGGCAGGCTGAGAGTACTGAGGGGGCAGGTTGAGAGCACCAAGGGATGACGAGACAGCACACATAAAAAGATGTTTAAAAAAAAAAAAAAATGTCTTTCCTTTTAGATGGTTCTTTGATGAAGTCCTTTGTGCAAATTGCCAGCTATTCTGACTGTCCCTCTAATCATCGAGCTTCTTATATGAAAGTGACACTAAACTCCAGAGTTAAATCCTAAAAAATATGTTAAAGTTCCTTAACTATTATCAAAACAAATTCTTATTTGTGTATCACTCGGCTGTAGATCCTCAAATCATCTCTATATTGGTGCTGACACTGTCCTTTCTTCTGGAGGGGGGCTACTTTAGTTCCCCATGGTCCCTGTGTATGTTGTAAAGTAGCCACCACTCCAAGCTTTGATTTGAGGATATACACAAATAAGCTACATTTTTGTTAGCATTCAAGTACATTAACTAAAATGTAGCTTATTTGTGTATATCCTCAAAACAAAGCTTGGAGCGGAGGCTACTTTACAACACACACAGGAAACATGGGGAACACAAGTAGCCACCCTCCAGAAGGAAGGACAATGTCAGCATATACAGCAAATTAATGGCCAAATAAAATACATTTGTAATAGTTAAGGTACTTGAACACATTTTCAAGGTTTACCTTCTGAGTTTCCTGAGTTAAGAGCACTGAGGGTATCAGCAAAGGCTTCGTGTACTGAGGGTTGACAGGACAGACTGAGAGCACCGAGGAACAATGAGACAGGCTGAAAACACTGAAGGATAACAGTACAGACTAAGGGCACTGAGCTACAATGGGGCAGGTAGGCTAAGGGAACTAGGAAATGATGGGACAGGCTGAAAGCACCTAGGGACAGCAGAACAGGCTGAGCATCAAGGGTGCAGCTTGAGTGCACCAAGGGATGATGGGACAATCTTAAAAGCACTGAGGGGTGATGGGAGAGGCTGAGATGGCAATGCAGACTGAGAGCACCAAGGGCCAATGACAGGACAGGCTGAAGGAACCATGGAGTGATGGGACAGACTGAGAACATGTAGTGACAGTAGGACAGACTGAAAGCACAGATGGACAATGGTGCAGGCAGAGAGCCCTGAGGGATGATGAGGACAAGAGCGCTGCTTCCCAAGCAGCCTGCACATCTTTGGAGGAAAAATGGAAAAAAACGTAAGCATTTCCATGGAGGCAAAGCCTGCCTCAAACAGAATACCACAGCGAAAAGCCAAACACAATATAATTAACAGAAGAGGAAAATGAAGGATTGATTAGTCATGTTTCCAAAGGAAGCAGTTGATTAGCATGTGTTAATTGGAAAAGATGTTTATGAGAAGTAAAAAAGCATCCATAATGAATGTTGAGAAAGGCTTATGCCTGAGTGAGAGAAACAGTCCAATGATATGTGTATTTATATGTTCCTAATCCTCATTATATGTTGTTTCCTAATGCTTACAAGAATAAATGGTTAGCATTTGTAAAGTACACACTGTTCCTAAATTTTTACTGTATCTTTTAAGTAAAAGGGACGTGCTTTCAGCATGTTATGATTATACGTTGACAGGTCTACATGATTGTAGCAGGTAACCTGGGACACACCAGAGCTGGACTGTGAATTAGAACTTGATCCCCTCCTGGGATAGAAATATGGGAGGTGCTATCACTAAACTTCTTTTGTGGAAAAATTAAAGAACCTTGAATATTTGCTTCTTTGCTTAACCAGCTTTTAGGTTTGATTCACTAAAGTAAATGTTTACTTAGAAAAGTGAAGCAAAGTTCAGTGCAATCATCCAGTGATGTGCAAGGAACCTATACTTAGGATCACTTCACACTTGTCCGCTCTAGTGCATTGCTTTACCGTACCCAGGCTAACCCATATTATTGCACGTTGTGTCAAGGCAGCCCAATAATTTGAGTAATTTGTTTGTTGTTATTTATTATAAGAAGATGGAGAGGAAAAATTCATCATAAATTATGTTATATAATAAAGAAAAAAATTGCAACCAACTAATGTATTATTGTATTACTGTACCAATTTATTAAACTGTATAGTCTGCTCTGTAAACCATTTTATGTCCAAAGTCTAATTAATTATTGGGAAATAACAATTTATTGGTGTTATTCTGAAATCTTTCTCATGTTGAGTTGACCCCCCACCACCACCACCATATGTTTTCAGTACAATTTTCTTTCAAATTATGTTATTGAAATTGTGTGAGTTTGTTACCACCTCTCCCTCAAAAGGTTCTGTAAGCTTATTTGCAACTCTATCATTATCAGCCCATATATCATAATTTTTCTAATACTGAAAGCTGCTTTGCCAGATAACTAACTAAATTAATGCAGCTTTAAGGAATTAGACCGTCATTTCAAACATCCATCAACGTCATCCACTAATTATAGTATCATTTGTCTGAATTATAATTTACTCGATCGCTTTGGTTGTCTCTCCAGTTTATCAAATGTATTTATTGTTCAGTGCAGATATTGGGCAGTAATTGCTCACATGCGTCACTAATTTTTCTTTAACACTTTAAAGGTGGTACATGGTGCTGATTCATAACCAAAAAAAGTGAACAAAAAAAACGTGTTATCTGCAGTTGCTAGCCATGTTGCATCTTTTTTTAATGCTTTTTAAAACTGCAAGTTAGCCTATGACAGATTGATTTAGGGGCTTATTTACAAATCACAGGTCTCCATAGCAACATTTCAATGGGGACCTATCATTTTTTGGCATCTTGCACTGGTGACCTCTGGGTTATGTTGCAGCCTTAGGTGAGCTCTCTTTACCATATCACCCCTAATAAGGAATGGAACCTTCTACTGAGCATGATATCGAGCATATCATATCTAGGCTCCTTCTGAAAATGTTAGTTGCCTGCCTTCAATGCTTTCTAAATCAGAGACAAGCAAGTAATGAGCAGATTTCCAGGTCAAAGCTTACTTGATCTACACTTGCTCTAAAGCTGGCCATACACTAGTAGATTTTCGAACAAACGTACCACCCAACATTGCCATCATTTCATTTTAATTTCAACATTTGATTTAGGAATGAACGGAGTTTTCGCGAAAGAAAACCTAATTCACTGTTAGAATTTCATTCATTCAATAAAACTTTTCCTTTCTGTTCCTTCCACTTTCTTTGTTCCTGTGGTCACAATCGTTCATCAACTTGACCCCATCAACTAATTGAAAGACGAAAGAAAGTCCTTTTGTATGAAAGTTCTTTCTAAAATCTGAGCATTGTATGACCAGCTTAAGTGAGTCTAAGTCAATGAGTCAGTAAGTGCTAATGTCAGTCATTGGACTAGCATGACAGTAGAAGGAGAGGTCAGCAGTTGAAGCCTCCATATTTCTCTCAGTAAAGTTTCCTTTAACCATTGGTGGTCAGTCTGTCACTAAATCAGTTGATGGTCACATCTTGCATTCAAGCTGCTTGAATGAAAAGAGTAACCAAAAACTCTAGTGCTTCATCTTTGATGTTGCCACTGCTCCCCTGCTGCTTGTATTGTGCGCCAAAGCTACTTACTGCTTTTCTATACTGGGTGGCTGGGGCTAAGATGATGGTTTGGGTGGATGAAAACACTTAAAGTAGTCCATAACTTTCTAAGGCAGCAATCAGTGGGGTGTTTTTACAGTGGAAAAGGAATCATTGCTGAGCATGGCACTTTTACTGGGGCTGCAGCAAAAAAAAACAAAAAAAAAAAAAGCCCCCCCACCCCTTCCCCCAGCATTACCTTTAGACAGTCATTTGTTCCATTTTTCTCTGAAATATATTAGACAGGCATATTATCGACGATGTCTGTAATATATCCTCAAGCTGTGTCTTTTTCTTGTTGGGTTAGTTACAGCATCTATGGGATGAAGAGAGGAAAGCAGTCAATTCTTTATAGTATGTAGAATGTATCCAGTGGTATGAAAATAAGAATATGTGCCATATCCATGTCCATACTAGAACAAAATACTTTTTTTTTTCATTAAAGTCTGGTGATTTGTGATCATCCTTATTATTTTATCTTCATATATTATTCTCTATAATGTATCACAATTGATTTAGAACACTGAAAGATGATTGTATTTCAAGATTGTTTTTCCACTTGGGGATATAATGAAACAATAAAAATGTGGCTCAGGAGCAGCAGATCCCTCCCTTGATATGATACAAGAGGACTGCCTGTCCCCTAGCATCTATATTAAAGGAGAACTATGGGGTCAGTGTTTTTCCCCATAGTTCTCCTTAGGGTAACGGGAGGACACAAACTAGCGTCCTCCCGTTACCCTAAGCTCAGTAAACTGCGAGCTACAGCTCGTGGTATACTGAGACGCCGCAGCCGGAGCGGATCCCGACTTAGACGACGGGATCCGCCCAGCTGCGTGAGTGACAGCTGGCTCTACCTATCTAGAGGCAGAGCCAGCTGTACCCGCCCCCGTCCGTTCCGCCAGTCAGCGCTGGCAGATCGGAGCGGGGAGAGGGGAATCCAGCCCCTCCGACTGTCACGCAGAGAGCCGTGACAGGATCGAGAGGTGAGCGAACCCAATATGTGTTCGCTCACCTCCCGATCTACTGAGCCGACCTGTGACAGTCTCATTGTCACAAGTCGGCTAGAACTATGAGGTCAGTGAAAAGCACTCACCTCATAGTTCTCCTTTAACAAAGATTTGCTAGGGATAATGGAATGTCCTTTGCTATCCTTTTGTCACTCTGTGTGTGGCTGCTTAAGCTTTTGGTATCCGAAATTTTCAGTTGTACAGGAAGTTCTTATTCTGTTTGCTGAATACCTTGTACGCTACCTGCTTTTTTTGTCTAAATGTTAATGTAAACCATGTTCTGTCACAGGAAATGGTTTGCATATGCTAGAACTGTAAAAAAAAAAAAAAGCCTGGAAGGCTTATTCCACCCACTGGGATCTCCACTGGGATCTCATGGGATCTGCACTGGAGAGATCTGTGTGCTTACTTTCCCAGGACTGATGGAACCAGTACAAGCGGGTCCTATTCTCCCCATTGCATGTTTTATAATATATTATATAAAGAATGCCAAGGAGCTCTTATCTCTGGAGTTCCCAAGTCATAAGAATCCACAGGGTCTCTTAGTACACCAGATTCCATTTGTATACACTTTTAGCTTGTATGACCATTAAAAAATATAAACAGCGTTCTACTTGTGGGGGGCCAAAATGACTTCTGATCTGATTGATCCAATTAGTGTAAGTATCTGGCAATCTGAATCCCTTTTTACATGTACTTGGATGTGCGCCAGTGCACAAATCAATTTATACACAATTGTGTTTTCCCTGTTTCCACATCGTTGTAATCCTTGTGATTAAACGGATGAAGGGATTAATGCAAATCATTGCTTATAACATATGTATACACTTAGTCTACTGTGTAACAGCATATAACTAGCTCCTTCTTAACAGCTTAACTTTGGTTGTACATATATCCTCCATGTACTACAGAAACTGCTTGATAAACTAGTTTTTAGATAAAGTTATGATCTGAATGATTGTGTTAGGTTTTAATAGGCCAGTATTGTACTGCCACAAAAAGCATATAGGTGGAAAGGAAGCACTACCGGCAAATGTTTTTGCCAGTGTTGTAAAAACACCACGTGTTGTGTTACAGCAAGGGTAGGCAAACTCCAGCCCTCCAGCTGTGGTGAAACTTCATGTATCTGCTTCTGGGAGTCAGGCCTGTGGCTGTCAGTGTTACAATGCCTAATGGGTTTGTGTAGTTGCACCACAGCTGGAGGGTCAATGTTTGCCTACTCCAACATAAAAGATCCAACATAAAACATGTACTTTGTGAAAAATGATTTCATTGTTTTATGTTTCCATTCTGTTCTGTACTGATGACTCCCACACCCATTATTTATTGCGCCATGTCACATCTCGAAATTTTCCAATTGGGGTCATAAAGCAAATTAAAAAACCTGGCAGGATATTTTATCCCCCCCAAAAAATGCCCATATGTGGGCTTAAAAGTAGTCTGAAAGGTTTGAGCAGTAGCAGTATAGGTAGCAGAGTCAATGTGGTTTATTGGCCTAGCTGTACTGAGTTCAAGTCGTAAAGCTTTATTTATAGCAAAGAAAATATACATTTAGATCAGATATGTTCACATTTGGCCAAACTGGCAACTCTTTGCCAGGACTGGTGATTGGCATGTGGAGTAGGGAATAATTGTCTGGGAACAAATCTTTTGAGAACAACTAATCTGGTTGCGGTTATCTTACGAGGCAACTAGAAACTAGGTAGTCTGAGAAGATACTTCATTTAAAGTTAGGACTTTTGAGCAGGTTGATTGGAAGTACATCTTATTGTTCCTTTGTTGCCTTCCTTTTCTGTAAGAGGCTAAACAAAATTGTGTTGACTTTTCTGAGGTCTACCCCCTCATAGCTATCACATTAAATTATCATGCATTGTATCACTGGAGCTTTGGTGCTACAAGGGTGCTGAGATGGGAGCAATGTCCCCTACAATAAAGCCTGAATGCCTCTGTTACATTTGTAGCAAAATATTATATTGTACTAAGTGGTTGGAATGTTACATATGCAATAGAAATGTTAGTCTTCCATTTTAAATTAAACTAATCTTTGGCAAGACCCTGACAATAAAAGCATGCTTTGCCTAGGGTGTGTGTTTGCTGAGAATTATGTTTTGTTATAAAAAGGAGATTTTAATATCATCATGAAGTGGACTTCCGACCTTAGAGGCCTAGTATGTTCACTATGCATCATGCTGAATCTCCGCAAAGGCCTACTCTCCCATTGTGCTGAGATTATGTTAATATCTCACACAAGTGCCATGTTGTTTTTCTCTTTCGCAGCCTTGCAGCAAATATAATATGATCAAGGAGAAGAGGGGCCTACAAGGTCAATGACCTAGCTTGTGCCATTACCAGTAAATTAGATCCTGCCTCAGAATAGATCTGCTGAATGAATTAAATTACTGATAAGAATGAGCTTGACACTGTTTTAAATCCACACCTGCTGCCTGATGCAGCACAGCGGCATCCATATGACTGGAATGTAAATGGTCAAGGCAAGCAGATGCTATTTAAAAAAAACATTCAAGTTTGCTTCTCTAGATTTGTTTTTCATTTTTTTATATACATTTGTTAAAGATTAAAATTTAGTTCTGGATTAAGTGGGGAGAAGGTTAGGTCCCCGATCAGCTTTTTATTTCTTTCTATGACCCAGTTGAAAGGACATCCCCTCACATCCTGTCCAGGAGACATATGTACAAGGACAAAAAATTAAGGGGATATCTCTAAGGGGGGAACATAGACCGTGATACAAAGCTGACAGAGGGTATGGCCTTACCCTATTCTTTTATTACTGTTGTGTCCCTAGTTAAAGTTAAAAAGTCTGCAATGGGATCATTTATACTGTAGTGCCAACAGCAGCAGTTATCAGTGAGTATCTCAAAACTTCGGTGCAGTACCAAATTCTTTCACAGCTTTAAAGTGACCCTATCACCAGACCATTAATTTCAACAACAATCTTCTCATAACATTATATGTGCATTTTAAATGTATTTTATGCACCTGTAAATCCTCCCCTGTATAGACACCTCAAAGCCCGGAGACCGTTGCCAGGTGCTGCCATCTTGGATATGATGTCAACAGCCCCAGCAGACTCAGAGCTGCCACTCATGTGACACTCTATAGTATTTATCTTTGCTCCTCCCCTGGCAGCTACATAAAAGGTTATGTAGGAAAGTAAGGGGAGGGATGGAGGAACTGGGCCAGCATAACCGTAATTAGATACTTCCAGAAGAGAACTGTGACATGCAAGGTAGGAGGGGGCTGTGCTAGGGAATTGACGCTTCCTAAAGTTAAATTTACTAAAAAGTTTAAAAGCATATTGCAAGTTGATAAAAAAAATGTTTTTAGAAAAAAAAGACACATTTATGACACTGTGCTTATACCTGCAATTGTATAAGTTGATAACCGGGTATCTTTAAAGTACCAGTGTTGCTCCTATACAGGGCAAACCAACAGGTTTACTTTAACAAAGGCCCCACTAGCTTTACATACTCATCTTGCCTTCATTCCACTGCCACTCTTTTTTGTGGCCAGGAGTTAGGGATGGTTGACCCTGTGCATATGCAGGGCTGAGGACCTGCTTCCTGCCACCATGTGACAGCATCCTCGTTTACTTGTGTTGCTTCATCGCTGGATGAGCAACTACTTATTTATGTATGCAGTATTTATGTAATCGAGGGAGTGTCACCTCTTTTGTCTGGGCAACAAGGTAGCTACACATGGAAGCAGGTGAGCAATTCAGTCACTGGTAAGTTCATACCACCAACAGGATTGCATGTGTGACACCAGCCTTAAAGGAGAGCTATGAGGTGAGTGTTTTTCACTCACCTCATAGTTCTAGCCAACCTGTGACAATGAAACTATCACAGGTCGACTCAGTAGATCGGGAGGTGAGCGAACACATACCGGCGTTCGCTCACTTCTCGATCCTGTCACGGCTCTCTGACGGTATGGACTGGATTCCCCCCTCCCCGCTCCGATCCTCCAGCGCTGACTGGCGGAACGGACGTGGGAGGGGTCGGGTACAGCTGGCTCTGCCACTAGATAGGCAGAGCCAGATGACACTCACGCAGCTGGGCAGATCCCGACATAATTGTCGGGATCCGCTTCAGCTGCGGCGTCTCAGTATACCACGAGCTGTAGCTCGCAGTATACTGAGCTTAGGGTGACCGGAAGACGCTAGTTTGTGTCCTCCCGTTACCCTAAGGAGAACTATGGGGAAAAGCCCTAACCCCATAGTTCTCCTTTAACTGCCTCCGGGCCGGTCATAGTACAAAAACGGCGTCTTTAGACGCCCGCTCAGACACGCCCCCTCGCGTGCTCCGCGGGAAATTGCCTTTTTTTTTAAACGGGCAGCGATGCCTGTTACCATACAAGCGATCCGCCGGCTTTAGAGCCGGCGGATCGCTTGTATGGGGTGCCGATCGGTCCCCCTCTCCGCGGTCCCCCCCGCCGTTGTCCCGCTGATCCCGGGCTCCGCTGTGCCCGGTGTGGTCTTCAGAAGCTGGAAAGAAGCTGATGGAGCAGATCTGTGCTTCATCGGCTTCTTTTGGGGGGTGACTTGGAGACCCCTGATGTCTCCATAAAGAGGACCTGTCACATATTTTAGTTCAATCTGAATTTATTAAAGATTTGTCCTGGCCAGGAAGGGAGACCCCCTTCCTGGCCAGGCCATTTTTCAGTGTTCAACGCTGCAGTACTTTGACTGACGTTTATTCTGTCATGCAACGCTGTACTGAAATGAATTTTATGAAACACCTGTTCTTCAAGTGGTTAATGTACATGTTTATTTTCGAAGTAAATTTGGAGCAATTATGTAACAATCTCTCACAGTGGATTGTTAATTATTGTGTAAGCATAGATCATACCAAAATACAGGAACAATAGGTTTTTTTTGGCTTTATGGTATGAAAAAAAGATATTAAAAAAATAAGATACATCCTACTGATTGTAGCCATGTAAGTTTTCTTTCCCTGAACTAATAGCCGTGTTTTTCACATAATAATTTAATTTCAGTTCTCCCATTTATAGCTCTGGACGGAAATCTTTTTCAAAACACAGATGGCGATTATACATTTTTCTATTTTAATATTTTCAGCAAATGCTTTCATGTCCTTTAATGGAAATAAGATGGCGAAGTGTCTGGCTATTTTTCCCTGCCTATGCTAATATAAATGCTTAATTGTTTTCCAGGGGGCTGTTTGCTGGCAACTTCACAACGACGCACTACACTGAGGGCGGCACTGCTGTTATCACTGCACATAATCACTCGGTAAGGTTCCCATTAAATTACGGCATAATATTACGCCATCCTGTAGTTTCAGCACAAAGCCTATGGTGGCTGTCAGTTTGTCTATCCAATGGGTAATGAAAATTGATGAGCTGTAAAACATGTCAAAAAGATGTGTGTGTCCAGAAAAAGGTTAATCACACCAAGGGAAGAAGGAACCAGCAGCAGCGCACGCCAGCAGCCATGCAGAGTGTAGCATAACTGCTGGTGTGAATGAGCCCTTATTGAGATGAGCAACAATGGGGGGAAAAAAAGGCATTGTAAGATATTGTATCTGAAGTTTCGTGCACTTGTTAGACATTGTTGCAGCAGGGTATTCTGCTTTTTGCCATAGTTAACTTTACGTTGGCCTTACACCTGTACAGCAGCTTTCTGTAAAAATGTTCCTTTGAAAAATCTCATCAGAACATTTGATAACGCCATCACAGACTTGAAGAATGTCATTCGAAATTTCGTTAGATCTTAACATTCCTTTTCCTTCTCTGCGATCTAAATTGATCATTGACTAAATTGATCATTGACTTAGAAAATCAAAGGATCCAGAAACAAACTTTTTGAATAAAATTTTCACAGGCATGGGGCCAACTTTAGTCATAGTCAGTCCAGGAAATGCTGCTGCTGCTATGCTTACCAAGTTTCCTGCAATTCCTTATTGGCAGATTTATAGGTGGTGCGTTTTAACCAGCGGACACTGTAGATTGCTTCTTTTGCAAGCTCTTATGCAATGGCATCCATAGGATGTGAATCAAAGGAGGACTGCACATAACTGGGCATCCTGGCTCAAAGGATGAATACCAGGATAACATGACAGGGTGTTCAGAGAAGTGGGATGTGTCCCTTGGCGTCGATTTTAAAAGCAGCATGTTCACGGCTCTCTGGAATGTACTTTTTAGCACCTATTCCAGTGCTGGCCATGATATCCACATGCTTTGACAGCCGCCCAGTAACGGGGCCAAACAACAGAAACAACCGTTTGTCAGATTAATGGGGTTACATCTCCCGTGGGATTTCCTTGGACCGGTATTGTGCTATATGTGGAAAGGAGAACATAACGCAGGGAAGCACTTTAATATGCCAAATCATAAAGCATAACCTGGTGAAGTTACCATGGGGATGCAAGTCCATGAATATGTCAAGAAGCTGATGTGTTGTCATTCTGGAGCCAAGCTGTCTGGCACTGCAATGTGTGCTAGACACGTAGATATGTGTATTTGTAAAATAGGCGTACTGCTCTACGCTAGCGTGTGTTTAACTCAAGTATTCCCGTGTTTGCATGTTACATGTAGATTTTACACATGAAAAGAGCAGCAAATTGCAATCACGCCATTTTCTTTAGTAAACTTTCTAAAGGGGTTCTTTAACTCCTTGTAGGAGATTAGTAAAATATTTCCCATTACAGGAAGAGATTTTATTCACACGTGCCCATTTTTATTTGTATTTATTTTATTTTTTTGTTGTTCACACAGACCTTTACATGTCAGTTGTAGGTCTTGCGTTATGCCTTAGCCTTGCTGTCTGCCATGATGTATTGGAAGCATAGTGGGGAGAAGGGGAGGCTGCAGCAGAAATGACAATTTATAGATAATATATAAGTCACAGGCACAAAGGGCATCCGTAAGCCCCTTTAAGACTACATGCAGCTTGTTGATTCTGAGTTTGTCATGTCTTCAGTATATTATTGCAACATGCAGTATGATGATGTGCTAGCATTTTGGGCATTCAACCACTTTGTTTACTTTTTTTGTGTTCCTGTTATTGGTGACTCTTTATCTTTAATTTTATATGGTGGTTGATTTAAGGTTATCAGTTACTTTTAGCTGCTGTCCTGTCCACTTTTTGTTGTTGATACGTTTAAAAAATGGGCTTTTGATTTACGTTGTGGTATTTTGAGGTTTTCATTTTTTTGGGGTGTATGTTTATTATTTTTTGTTCATATGGCCTTTATTTTGGATTAAACTGCTATTTATTGCAACAGGTCTCCCCTTGTTTAAAAGGGGCAATAATGTGGGGTTTTTATTTATTTTGAGGGTTTATTTTGTATTACATGTATGGAGGGCTAATTTTATAAGTCAAACTGTTTTTTTTTTTTTTTTTCTGCAAGGTTTCTATTTGTTGTAGGGGTGGTATTTTTGGGGGGTTTAGTTTAATTTGTAAACTGAAATAATCAAATTGGCTTTGTTATTGATTGCATCTGCCTGCTGCTGAGTGTAGGCTTGCCACAGAGCAGAGCAACCAATAATGGAATGCTATGGATATCTGTGTCTCTCCAGCCAATCACTAGAAGTTTCATGGCCAATGGTTCATGCTGGCAGAGAGCATAAATATCTGGGTCTGACCATGTGAGAGCCTCTTTCTCCACTGGGGCTCCTGTCTGGGGAGGTGCATTACATGTGTGCTGTCTAACCAGACCTGAAGCCTACAGGTGGCCAGATGTGGACTCAGTCAGGGTCCAGAATTGTTCCTGGGATAGAGAGCCATGGAGGAATGTTGTCTGCTGGAGGTACCTGAGAAGCCAAGATGGGCTCGGACCTCAGAGAGAAGTCTTGTGTCTCACTCAGGGGAGATCTCAAAATGTCTGCCAACTATGGTGCTTTAACACAGTGTCACCCCACTTCTGGTTCTACACTGTGAAGCTGGAAAGCATTTGGCAAGTCTGGAGTTCTGCATTCATCAGATGTCTCCAGTGCTATACCCTCTTTCCCTGTTTTGCTGTTGGTTCTAATAAAGCATCATAAAAATTCTAAAAGTGACTGGCAACCTATTCACTCCACGTATCCCACATTCCGGCTAGGGATCCATCTCTGAGATGAAATGTCAGATCCTCCAGAATCCAGGGGGGCGCTACAGACTAACAGATTTTTCTGCTAAGTTCAGGTTTCCAAATTTCAAACAGTATTCTCTATCTCCAGTTGGTGAATGAATGGGAAGCCTCTGTGCTGAGTGCTCCTATTCATTCACTGCTGGGGCTGCAGCAAAAGAGACTGAGGACTCAATCTTTTTTTTTCTATCACAAAAAGGGAAATGTCAGACCCCCTGTATAAAAATAAATAAAATTAAAAATGTAAAAATGATAAAAATTAAAAAAGAAACAACCCCCCCCCCCCACACACACATATGATATATACATGTAAAAGTAAGCACCATATTGTGGTGTATGCCATGCACATGAAAGTGCATTTGTAGAACATCACAGTGCTTGATTTTTTTATTTTCAAAATAACATTCATTTAACTGTGTGGCAGTGCATGGCAAAGCGTTGTGATGCATTGCCATGCATTGTGATAAGCTGTGTTGCGATTAAATATATGCCTGCATCATTTTATCACAACACAGTGCACAAACAGCAATGCAGATCAGGCGTTACCACAACACAGATTTTTTAACAAAAGTTGCTTACTTACAGTTTTTTACCGCTTCGCTTAAAAATTAAGATTACCTCAATACAGTTTTATCTTTTTAGATATAGTTGGAAAAGGGTATTTTGTGTGCACCGATACTGATTTTAGTGTGCTTTTATCAATTTAATTGTGTATTTTTATCGGTTTAATATTGATTTGATAAACATTTGCGCGCTTATTGCACGCAGGACCTGCAAAATTAGTAGCACCATCTTTTTTTATTCTACCGGTCCTGTGCTTTCAGGAAATGTATAGTTTGGGGGGGGGGGTCTTTTACAAACTCTAAAAGCAGCAATTGAAAACGAAACAAAAAAGGTGAAAAATTGCTAAAATGTTGTGGCCAGCCGAGGTTAAAAGTGGAACGTAGGGCTTGGCAGCAAAAGGGTTAAGATTTCACCTCTGCAAATCAAGATTTTTTTCTTTCCTCTTCCTTTTGAATATTAAAAGAAAAGCCTCAGAGCAAATCTACTGATGTTTGCGAAGGCTCTGCCTCGTGTTGATGTGTGCAGGGTGCAAATGAATTCAGCCGAAAATTGCCTGTCTCCTGGAATCGTACATCGTGAGGGGTGCATTACATCAGCCGGCTGTCCCCTATGGAGCCTTTTTATGTTTCATGTTACTGACGTCCTGGGACTTAGCAGTCTAGCCTCAACCTTCAGGCAAAGAACAGCTGGAAAAGACCAGAGTCTGGAGCCACTGCTCAAGATAATATATGTTGTTATAAAAATTAACTGCACTTTAAAGGTCAAACAATGTTAGCTGCATATGTTATGACTCTCAATATTTGCTTGGTAATAGAAATTATGCTTTATTGCCTTTTTCTGCATTCTTATCTATTGTCCAGCAGGCAGATGGCAGGACTGCTCGCTGATGGCTTTCCCAGAATTCAGTCATCTGTTTTTAAGACTTTTATTTCTCCAAACAACCTCAGATATTTAATATCTGTAATGCTTCCTTGCGATGAGCGCTGGTTCTCCGAAATTTACATTTTACCTTTTTGGACGGTTTTGTTTTATCTACAGGTGGTTGCTCAGAATTCTTTGGTGATATATAATCCTGTGATATAGTGTGTTGTTCTAGAGTACTTTAACAGGAAAAAGAAAATGGAGATTTATTATGGAAAGCATAGCATAGCTTTTATGTTTTAGATATAATGACCATTCCTGGAAAAGCATGTGGAAGTAGAACAATGCAGATATCATATGTTGTAACATGTTTTCCAGTAGGTGTTACCATTTCTGTGGTTACTGGCAGTTTTTTTGGAATGTGCTGCTATTTCTGAAGAGTTGCTCCTCTTTAAAAAAGGATTAATTAAAGCCTGTTTTTGTCACTTGGTTAAAACGGGAATTTATATTGGCTCTACTGTGCTGGATGCAAGATGACATCAATAGCAATAATGCTATTAAACCAAACATGTGCTTTACCGATGCTAGGCAGCCCCAGGGTTGTATTGATAGGCGTATATGACCAACCATATAGTAATATCAGCTATTTATGCTCTGCAGCTATTCTCTAATGCTGAGACATACACTATATTGCCAAAAGTATTGGGACGCCGGTCTTTAAACGCACATGAACTTTAATGGCATCCCAATCTTAGTCCGTAGGATTCAATATTGAGTTGGCTCATCCTTTGCAGCTATAACCGCTTCAACTCTTCCGGAAAGGCGTCCACAAGGTTTAGGAGTGTGTCTATGGGAATGTTTTACCATTGTACCAGAAGCACATTTGTGAGGTCGAGAAGGCCTGGCTCGCATGTTGGACGAGAAGGCCTGGCTCGCAGTTTCCGCTCTAATTCATTCCAAAGGTGTTCTATCGGGTTGGGGTCAGGACTCTGTGCAGGCCAGTCAAGTTCCTCCACCCCAAACTCGCTCATCCATATCTTTATGGACCTTGCTTTGTGCACTGGTGCGCAGTCATGTTGGAACAGGAAGGGGCCAACCCCACTATTCCCACAAAGTTGGGAGCATGAAATTGTCCAAAATGTCTTGGTGTGCTGATGCCTTTAAAGTTCCCATCACTGGAACTAAGGAGCCAAGCCCATCCCCTGAAAAACAGCCCCACACCATAATACCCCCTCCACCAAACTTTGCAGTTGGCACGATGCAGTCAGACAAGTACTGTTCTCCAGACACATCCATCGGATTGCCAGACAGAGAAGCGTGATTCGTTACTCCAGAGAACACGTCTCCACTTCTCTAGGGTGCAGTGGCGGCGTGCTTTACACCACTGCATCCAACGCTTTGCCGTGGAATATTTATTAGCAAGGAAATTTCACGAATGGACTTATGCACAGATGGCAACCTATCACGGTACCATGCATGAATTCACTGAGCTCCTGAGTGACCCATTTTTTCACAAATATTTGTAGAAGCAGTCTGCATGCCTAGGTGCTTGATTTTATACACCTGAATCCAATGATTTGGAGTGGTGTCCCAATACTTTTGGCAATATAGTGTATTTAACCCTTTAATGGTCATGACTATAGGTATTTGAAACCTAGATGTCCATGTCAAATCTCGCTATACGTTCATTTTACAATAACTGTCTCTGACTAATTGGGTGACTGACATGGGGTATGTAATCGTCTTGACACTAGAAGGGAAACACTTAAAACTTTACTCAATTTATATGGTGCAGTAGCCCCAAGGGCAACAATGAAGAGAGAACAGAGATCGATTAGGATTGTGGCATAAACGTGCAGAGGATGCATTCATTAGGCTTAAGATCCAGATAAGGTAACCCCTTCCCCACTGATTCTAAGTGTACTACCTATGAGTTTCACTCTTTTACCAAGGATCTCTTTGTCAAAATAGTAGGTCTATAGTTGGACTATATAAGGATAGGGACTTGGTCAAAGCTGTAACTGATCTAACCCTTGTTTCTACACCTATGATAACTTTGTAACTACACAATAAGATAAATATTGTAAAATGTTTCTGCCTAAAACTACTGGGGTGTATTGGTTGTGGCAGCTTTAAGCCCTCTAAGACCCATGTGTACCTGTAGTAGTTCCACCAATGTGGCAAGGAGTTTGGTATTTTTGGCCCTTTACAGTCAAGTATTGTGTTGCACAGTTATATCTATATTGTGGGATTCGTGTATTTTATTTATTGGCACCGACAATATTTACACAGTGCTTTACAAAGTTGCACATTCACATCAGTGCCTGCCCTCAAGGAGCTTACAATCTAAGGTCCCTATCTTGCATGCATGCATACAGGGTGAATTTAGACAGGAGCCAATTAACCTTCCAGCATGTCTTTGGACTGTGGGAGGAAACCGGAGTACCTGGAGTAAACCCACGCAAGCATAGGGAGAACATGCAAATTCCTTGCAGATAGTGACCTAGCCGGGATTCAAACCAGGGACCCCCAATGCAACAAGGCAAAAGTGCTAAACACGGTGCCACTATGTTGCCCATGTTGCCGCTGCTTGCATACTGTTATGTGATGGTATCTTGGCTGTAGCCTAAAGGGTAAGCTTTCTTTATGCAACATTTTACAACAGTTCACAAAAACTGTGAGTTTACAGTGACTACTTTCAGATTATTTGCATGGCTTTTAATTGATTTTTCTCTTGTTTCAAAGTTCCATTATGTCTGCACATCAATGATTTATTTGAATTGAAAATGGCAGAATCTATTCTGTTCACCGGAAGCAGCAGAATGTTTTGCAATATGTTTGCTTTTAATTCTAATTGTCAAAGAAAAGCTGTTAGTTCATCTATGTTGCCAACTAAAGGATTGGTTTTGCAAATGAAGTATGGGCATCAATATTTTTTTTACCTAAATGTATGAAAACACAGATGAGCACTAACTACTGTCAAGGCAGAATATGCACTAATTAAGTTCAGACCTCGACAACATATCTGAAAAAATAATTACAACAATCACCATGGATATAGAAAATCCTGGCAAGCTATTTATTGAGGCTGCGTCCTCAATGTTTATACCGGAATGGCGTTCCATGTTTTTTAATAATCCTGCTCTTTTAGAGCATGCCAAAAGAACTGTTAATTTACACACCACAAAAAGGGCATTGTTGTATTTTAGGTATAGTATTCTTTTCAACAGTTTTTAACCTGTTAGAAGGTTTAACACTTTCGTTTTAACATAAAGTAAGAATCAGCCTTATACACAGAAAAAAAAATTAAAACAGTCTTTAATTCATTTTTTAAAATTAAAGTACAAAATAAACTAATTTTTTTTGCATTCATCTACTGCAAGCAAGCAATAGATAAATGCAAAGACTTTAAAAAAAAGTTACCAAAAAGGTAATTACTTACCTCTGTCTCCGCCACTTGCTCCCGTCTGAAGATCCGAAGCTTCTCTAGCGGCCATGCAGGATGATGGGGAGTGCGCATGCGCAGTAGAGATCTTCGGCGGGGAAATGTCCATGCTATGTACACTGCAAACAGTTGCACACAGTAGAAATTCTATTTAGAAAAGATACATTCTGTGTGTTTTTGAACGTGGAGGTACACAGTGGAGGTAAATGTACGCAGATGGGAGCTTGCACGTCGGACAGACACCATGGGACAGGAATCGGAAACTGGCATCATCACTGGAGGGATTGCTGAATACAAGAGGAAGGAAGTACTGTATAGCGTTGCAGATGTACAGTACCGAACAGTGTACTGTACATCGGGCAATAAAAATACTTACCGGGACCCGCAGTGAAGATCGGAGGACGTCACTTCTGCCGGCGACAAGTCACACTGACGCTGACACGCAAGGTCGGAGGTCGCTCGGCGGTCCGTCGTAAGTACGAGTGGTCGCAAAGCAGGTAAGTCGGTAACCGAGGAATGTCTGTATACCTCATCCATTTGCTCTGTGAATGAGGGGCAATTTTACAGCAGATAAGTAAGTCTCCACTTACTTTGTTCCTTCCATGAACAAAGCAGCAGCCCAGGCTCAAGAGAAGCTTGTTCCATAGTAACTCAAGTAAAGCTCATGTTTCAGATTTCCTTGACAAATTACATTTCAGCATTGCTGGGAAAGGGTTTGCCCAGAAAGTGATTGTTTCCTTTTTTTAATGGACTTAAAGTGTATGTATTAAAGATTTAAATATATTGCAGCTTAACAGTCCTTAGATGTGGGGGTGATTATATGTTTTTTCTTTTGTCAGCCTTTTGTCCTAAGTTGCTAACGCTCCCTCATTAAACTTGCAGTGTAGTCACCTTAAGACAGGAAGTATTAGGACCTAAGAACACCTCCCTTGCTCTTCATCTGAGGAAACTGGGCAGGGCTGAAACATCACTTAAAAGAGAACTATGGGCCAACCTTTTTTGGCCATAGTTCTCTTAAGAATCACAGGGGGACATATTCTATATCCTCATGCGACAAAACTCAGCATATAGTGGGCTATTGCAGCAGATAGTTCATTGTTAGGGCTTATATATACTTTAATGCACAAGTTCACTATTTTAATAAAACCCCTGCCCCCCCTCCCTAACTCATTTCACTAGGCTTAGCAAACCATTCCCCCCAATAAATACTTCTTCCTACAGTGGCCCAGAAAAATCTAGTACTGGGCTAGCCATGCCTGCACATAAACGTCATATAAATTGAAATGGCAAAATGCTCCAGTAGTACAAGTACAACCAGCCTGCACAGCCCAGCACTAGATTTTCTACTGGCCAGGATGTAGACATGGCAGTAGGCTGTAGCCATTGGAGACAAGTAAGCACATGGAGTGAAATGGTCAGCTTAGCCTAGTTAGTGAAGGGTTCTGGGGGTATTACAATTGTGAACTGGTCCTATAAAGTTAATCTAGAACATGGTTTATTTTGTCTCAGGGTCTGAATTATGCAAATAGTTTAATGTGGTTCCATTTATGGAATGTCCACTGTGCATGTCCATGCTATGTACACTGCAAACAGTTGCACACAGTAGAAATTCTATTTAGAAAAGATACATTCTGTGTGTTTTTGAACGTTTACACCATAATAAATAAATCCACAAAGTTGAGCTTTGCCTTAAATGAATATTGAGTTAAATGGCTTCTAACTTTCTACTGGGAGCTACCTACCCAGTAAACTGGAAAATAAGCTGTCTCCTTCATGTACACACTTCATGGACTCCTATAAGCACATGGATAGCCATATCAATTCACTCAGGAATCTTCCATGTCATGGCTTAAATAGATTTTTAAGCTCCCCTTGCCAGGAATTCAATTACATTAGGCTGGAGATATCAACTCCTCACTATCAACATGCAATTTTCGTTCCCAAGGACCATTATGGTTCGTCTGAACACATCTTGAGTAGAACATCAGCCAGGCACACAAAAAAAAAAAAGCACAGTACTAATTAATGAGGGCTTTTCTCTTTCCTATCCACAATGACAAGTCATGACTTCCTCCCGACAGATACATCATCATTAAGTGGAACTAACCGATCCAATAACTTGTGGACCTAAGGGAGACCTGATTCTGTCAGCCTGCTGCAAGAAAAAAAAATACATTAAAATAAATTAGGCCAATTAAATCTGGAGGGACACATGGGGGGAAGTTCAAATGTCAGTGAATTTTTGAGTCATTTGTCCTGATGAAATGATACATTGAGAAAAAGAGAAATTGAAAACAGTGAATATCAATAATATGTGTAATTGAACTGCTGGTGCTTTGGCAGGCATTTTTTTATGTGGCTGTGTCTTTTTAAAGGACCGCTATACCAGATAAAATTATATTGTTTTGTTGAAAATAGAGCAACCTCTGCAGAAAACAAACATGTAGCATTTCTGTACATTTGAATGTGCTGTTTGATGAATTTAAGTACTGAAAATATACAAATTGGTGTAAAAAAAAAAAAAGCAGCACAAGATTACTTAAAGTGACACTAAATTCAGGAGTTAAACTATTCATAAAAATGTATCATTCAGCTGTAGATCCTCAAATCATCTCTGAATTGGTGCTGACACTGTCCTTCCTTCTGGAGGGGGTATACTTTTGTTCCTCATGGGCCCTGTGTGTGTTGTAAAGTAGCCACCACTCCAAGCTCCCTCCTGTAATGGACTAAAATCTCACGTTTAGTTAGCTAATTTGTATTGTTATTTTGTACTGAGATCAGGTATTAAGGGTTCCTTCTCAGCATTGCTTGCTTAAGTTCTTTCCATAGGTGTTTATTACAACTCAGATCAGGGCTTATATAAGACCACATCAGAATAGCCTGATGTTTTGTTCTAGCCATTCTTTGGGCATTTTTTACCTGTCTATTATGGGTCATTTTCTAGGTGGAGGACTCCATGACCTGTGACTGAGACGGAGCTTTCTAACACTGGGCAGTATGTTTCAATCTAGAATTTCTCAATAGTCTTAAGATTACATTGAGCCCTGTACAGATTTGAGACAACCCATGCCAGATGCATCAAAGCAGCCCCAAAACATAACTGAGCCTCCTCCATATCTCAAAGTAGGCACTTTGTTCTTTTCTTTGAAAGTTTTTTGTCTGTGAACTCAGAGCTGATGTGTCCAGCCAAAATGTTCCAGTTTTGTCTCATCTGTGCAAAAGGACATTTTCCTAGACTTATTTTGGCTTGGTAGTATGCTTTTTATTAAATTCAAGTCTGGCTTTTTTATGTTTTCCTTTCTAATGTGGAGTCCTCCTGAATCTTCCTTCTTTGAGCCCACTGTCACTCAAAAAGCAACAGGTGAGACACTTCTTGGGAAACCGAGTTCAGCTTGAATCTCTTTGGAAGTTTTCCTTGGCTGTTTGTCTACCATTTGATAGTTGGTAGGTTGTTTGTCTACCACACCTCTCTTCGATCTGGGGTCCATTTTCCTCTGATGGCCACATCCAGGGAGTTTGGCTGCAGTCCAGTAGGACTAAAACTTATTAATCTTTGCAAATGTCGTGACAGGAACATCAAGCTGCTCAGATATGGTTTTATAGCCTTTGACATGCTGGTATATAGTTTTCTTTCTGATCTCCTCAGATGTTTCTCTCTTTTTCGATCAATGTTCAGTGTTGGGCACATGATGATACCAAACAGTAGAGTTACTATTTTTCTCCCTTTAAGTAGACTGAAAGCTTACACGATGGAAGACATATGTGATACTAATTACAGAAAACAGCTTGAGATATCACTGTGATCCAATCATTTACAATCTTTTCTAGGGGTACCAACAAATCTGTCCTGGCCATTTTAGGATATATTTGCACCATAAACAGTAATTCATCTCTTTTCACACTTTTCTTTATTTTAAGCTGACCATACACTAGTAGCTTTCCGAGTGAAAGATCTGTAGATTTCTCTTTACCACTCAATCCGATGAACAAAAAGTATTTTTATTTTAACATTCGATTTTGGAATGAATGGAGTTTCCTGAACGAAAACCACATTCACTGTTAGCATTTTGTTTGTTCAAGAAAAAGTTACTTTACTTTACTAAGTTCAGAATTAATCGTCACTTTGACCCCATAAACTAACAAAGTCAGAAGAAAGTTCTTTCTTGCAAAAGTTTTTTTCTAAAATCTAAGCAGTGTATGGCCAGCCTTACTCTATGACCTACCAAAGCCATGCAGGTATACATGGGCCAAATACTTTTAATCTCACTATTCAGAAGGAATGAAGCAATGGGTCAATAAGCTGACAACAGATTTGTCTACATCTGTATAAAATAGGTGTTATCCAAATTTTACTGTACAAGTGGAAATACACTTTAAAGAAGCATTACCTCTTCAAGTCGAGCTATAACTTATGGGAAGTAGCAGCTTTGATGGTCACAGGCTTTTGTATATGTTATGGGCCAAAAATCTGTTTCTTGGCAGCCAGTGTATAAAGAAAAAATACAGGTGATTAAGCTAACAAAGCTCCCAACTTTCCTTCATTGGGAGGAACTGTCCCTCTTTTAAAAAATAAATTCTTCTGTCCCTCTGTCCTCTTCAGCCATCCCTCTGTTGGGTCTGGTGTCTAGACGTCAATAAAAATGTATTATTTAACTACAAAAATGTTATATTATTCATGGAGACCATTGGCGCTGATAGCTGGCCCATAGCGCAGCCATTGAGTCTCGTCTTCCTTGGCCGTTTGCTGTTTTTTTCTCATCTCGTGGCCCACATACCACTATGATCCAGCTATATATATTAGGTACCCTATTGATTACAATGTTCTTTTTCACATGTTTATTCTGTGTTTATGGCTTACAAATCTTATATGGTATTTTACTTCCTTGGCGGGCTTTCTTGATGACGTCATGGAGCGGTGCTTCAACCTCCTTCCACACTCTGAGGGGTATATATGTAGTATTTAATGTTTCACTTATTTGTCACATTTCTGCCCTGATGAAGGGACCCTGCGTGGCCCCGAAACGTTGGATACTGCGACATGTGTGACGTTTTGTCCAAATAAATGGACGTTACTATTTGAACATCATTTATTGAGTGCTGGTGATTCCTATCTTACATTATTCATCCAAACTCTAAGTTACTGGGGTGGAATTGGTAAAATAGGCAAGTTAATCATTTTGTGTGCATTCATTTTAGCTCATGGGGGAGGGGCATTGAAGGGGGTGCATGGCTTGTCCATATATTTTGTCGAAAATGTCCCCCTTTCTCAGAATGTTTGGAGGTATAAACTTATTGTATTTATGTCTAAAATAGTTTTAGTCTGGAGAGGAGTTTTATCGCCAGAAAGCATTTTGGAGTGTTCCTTTTAGCGGCTCAAAGCTATTAATATCTTGCTGCCTATGCATATGATAAACAGAGTTATTCCTTCTCCAAATCTATATCCTAATCTATTATGTATGAACAGCGTTAGAAATTAAGAGGGAAAGCAGCGAAGCCAAATAGATTTCTGGCTTAGGCCGACAAGATGAATCATAAATGATGTGCAAACCCGCTCACCAATCCCTACGCCGCTGCGTAGATCCCCAATGCACTCTGCAACTAATAACTCCTCTTATGGTCTCGAGATGCTTCAGTCATTTAGAAATAATTTAGTCGTCTTTACTCAAGGGTGGCCAGTATCTATTTAGTCATTTTCTAGAAATGAAAATGCAAACAGAAAGCCACATGCCCGACATCTGCGTTTTACTAGACGTGGCTCAGTTATGCATATTTTGTTTCATTTACAAACAGGATTAAACATATTCATTTGTTTGTGTTTTTATTTCAATTTTAATGTGTTTTATCTGTTTTTCTCTCCTTTTTTTGGATGAGACTGAAATGTTCTGTTTCCTCCAGTTGGCACTTGCAAGTACAATTGGAAAAAACATTGACTGTCGAAGACACTTTCTGCATATATAAAAGTCATTTTGGTGTCACCCCTCCAATGGTGTCACCCGAATGCGGGCCGCACCCCCCGCATTCCCCTTGTGACGCCACTGTCATTTTGTTCTGAAGCATTTGTTTCTAAGAGGGTAGAGCAGCAAATTACACACTGGGTGGAATTCTAGGAGTTAATTAAAGTGGACCTATAGCTAAAAATCACATCAGCATGTAGCTTTGCATGCTGATATGAAATCATCTTACATTCATTCGATAAACAAACATATTTTCATATAACATACAATTTCTTGTTTTCTACATCCTGATTTTCTTTGGCAAAAGTGATGTAATCGCGCCCAACCATTGCATCCTGGGAAGGTCACATCATCAGTGCATTGCTGGGAAATCTCATTTGTAATCTCACGAGATCCCAGGGAAAGGCATTTTTCTCCCCCGAGATGATATGCATGGTAACATGTCCTAGTCACATGTGCCAGAATTCCAGGAAGTTAAGGGAGATTGATTAATCTGCCTTTAGTAAAAATGGCCACTGTGTGAAGAATGGGGAGGAAAAGAAAAGCAAGGTACAGTATGCAAAAAAAAAAAAAAAGTTTTCAATTATCTAGAAGTATGTGTTTGTAGATTGCCATTACCAAACATTTCTGAATTTGCCTTTGTTGTTATTTTGAAGATGTGGGCAAGGTAATGTTCCTCTTTAAAGAGCAAATCAACACATTATTGATTCATTTTGGTTGGTTTTGATGTTTGTGTGTGCGCTGTTGTTTCGGACCCTAGCAAGGACTTTTCTGCTTTAATCAGTCACCCCATTCCTGGCTCTTTCCTCTCCATGTCATAGAGTCTTATTTCTCCCACAACAGAAGAAGTATTTGCCCCTGAAGGATTCCCAATAAGATAAAATTGCCTAAACGTCCTAAGTGAGTGAGTGATGTCCTCTGGCAATAGGTTAACAGACATGGAAACTTGGGGACAGGGATCTGGTCATACCTTTATCTTAGAGAGAACAAGCTGTGGATTAATTCAGGCCACTAAGATCGACCCAAAATAGCGTTATCAATTTTAGGTTGATTTACCCTTTAAAACAACAAAACTGATACTTTTCCTATACTTTAGGGTAAAGTAAGAAGGTCACTAAACTTCCCACCTCCCTAGCAGTGTACACTCTCCTTTCTTTCCTCCCACCCCATTCAGCTTCCAAGATCAGGGAAAGAAAGGCCTTTGTAAACTTCAAACCAACTTGGTGTTACCTACACAGAGCTAAGGACACCTTCCCTTCCCCCCGTTGAGGCAGGGATCGCGTTATTGATTTTAGGTAATTTACCCTTTAAAACAACTAAACTGACACTTTCCTTTCCTTCACTGTAGGGTAAAGTAAGAAAGTCACCAAACTTGACATCACCCTAGCAGTGTACACTCTCATTTCTTCCTTCCCAATGTAGCAAACCTTGTGTATTTTTCCATAATAAGTGGAATAGTGTTCTGTAGAACAGTAAAACAAAAGTGATGTCAAAAGATGTGCAGTAAGATGTTGCAGACAATTTACTTTAAGTTGAATCTTTTTTAGTTACAGTAAATTAAAAAATGATTTAATAGATTGCTGGATAACTTCCATTTAAAGGAAAACCTCAAGCTAAAAACAAAACCTAGTAATAACTAGATAAAGTGGAAAAACTATTTACCTGTATATGGTCTTATTACTTTTGGAAACACTGTTCAAAATTGAAATCAATGTTCCATAAAGTTTTTGGCATGTAGTAGAAAATTAGGTGTGTTTCAGACATCATACCACCTTTGGGGGCCATCTACTTCACCAATGATCCATCCACCCAATACTTGAGTACTCCTTTGTCAACTTTCTTTCACTATGGCTAACTTTACTTGGCTCAAATTGTTTATAGCTTTGATACATTACAATCTAAAAAGCAATTCCTATAGACGTGTTTTCTTTAAAGTACACCTCAAGACAAATATTTTTATTTCATTTTGGATAGAGGGTAGAGTGTTACAGCTTCGGTTCTTATTCCTGTCTTGTTGATTCGTACAACCCATTTCTTGAATGATCATTATGTGGACAGGACGTGAGGGAAAATCACCCCATTGGTGGTCACAGATAGAATGATGAACCTGACAGAAATTGTGACTCTTCCCTATTCCAATCCATAAGAAATGGCTACATTTGGCCTTTAAGTTGTATTTAACTTAGTTTATTAACCTCCCTGGCAGTAATCCCGAGTGTGGCTCGGGGGTCATTTTCAGTACCAAAAACGATAACCCCGAGCCACACTCAGGATTACACTGTGCGTTGCTTACCTTGTCCATGAGCCCTGCTGTGTCCTCTGGCCGATGCTGGCATCTGTCTTCTGGGTTCCATCCCTTGCGCGCGCCCGCATCGCAGGGGGGCGGGACCGGCGGGAGATTTAAAAGTAAAAAAAATAAAAATTAGATAATCAGACCACCAGGGAGGTTAATACTATTCAAGCTTTTCATGAGGTATTAATGTTGGAAATACAACGACATAAATTATGTCTTTTGAGCTGTAGATGGTTCTGTAGTGCAATGCTAGCCTATGCTAGTCTCTATGTTCATGCTTATCTAGGCTATATACAGGAAGTTCTCACTGTATGCTCTATAATGCTGTATTTTGTTATAACGCTCTTCTAAGTAAGTCAAACTTAATTCAGCATTCCTCAGCATCTCAGTGCTTCATCTAAACACATAACCAGCAATAATCACTTCCATTTAGTCTTTATTGACCCTCTCCTCTTGCTCACCTTTCCAATGGGAAAATTGGCAGGGCACAAGTCCATCCTCTGAGGATTGGCAAGGCACTTGCATAGCCATAAACAAAAGCTCTATGAACTCAACAGATATTAAGAACTACCTTTTATTGAAATGTTTTTTTTACTCAGCTTGTGTCTACTTTCAAAGTAAAAGCCGGTGAAGTTAGTTCCTGCTCATCCTTTCCTTTTGTGTTTTCCGTCTCATGCTGGCATTCCATCATGTATTTATTGCTAACATTTCCCTTATTCCACCATTTGTGTCCAATAAACAAACATTCTTACTTTTGGTAAGCCTATATGTCCCATACTTTACAATGTACCATACCACTGTTGAGTTATGATGTGTGCTTATGAATGTGCTTATCCTTTCTGGAACACGCATTCACTATTTCTAAGTTAACTCTTTCACGTTAGTCTGTGCTTATGTGTTTTCTTTTATTATGTTAAACCTTTAAAAAGGTTTTAATAGACAGGCATTGAAATCGAAGCGATTTGCACCATTCACTGCAGGAAGTGGTTCAGCTCACAAGCAAAAATTAACAAGCCGAGTGTATTTTAAATACGTTTCCTGCTGATTTTTGTCCCCTTTTAGACTAGGTTCACATAGTCTAAACACAGGTTGTGTTGTGGAAACGAAAGGGCGTTAAACACTTCTTGCTGTTTATATGCTTTTTTAATAAATGTTCCCCTAACAAAAGCTGACCATACACCTATAGACTATCTGCAGATTTTCTATGGTCAGATGGAAAAAGTGCAACAGATTCCTCCATCTACGCTAAACTGTGTGGATGAAGGAATCTCCCGCTGGGCCAAGCTTCAGTATGTTGCTAGTCAGCCCCACTTGCTAAAAACACCTGAACAATGCCTGCCCATAGAAAATCTGCAGAAAATCTATAGGTGTATGGCACGCTTTACTACACCAGGGAACTGTTTGTGCCACTATATTTTGTTTGGATTCACTAGATTTTTCACTCTTCCACTTGTTTTAATATTGTATCATTTCAAATATTGCATTATCTTGTGCTGCATTTTTATTCTTCTCCATTTTTTCTCCTTTTTACCAGAACACCACCATATTTTGCCTGTTTATACAATAAAATATTTTAGGACTTATTGAACACTGCTGCCTTATTAAAGTAGAAGTATGTTCCTGCAGGGATTAGATCTAGGCACCTCCAATCTTCACCCAGTGCATTAGGCTGAGCTCATGGTCAATACTAACTGAGAGCCAAACCGACCTCTGTTCTAGGCGTGCTCTTGCTGGGCAAAATGCTTATTGTGTTTTTCTTTAAAGTCTCTTTCAAGCAATTTTGTGGTGTTTTACCAAGTAGTTTTTTAAATCTTGAATGAAATAAATTAAATTGAGACATCAACACAAAACAACCGTATAGCAAACAGATCTCCTGACAACCTCATTTAATCAAAGCTCTGGTTGTCCTCAAATGTTCAGTATTCCAAATACTTTTTGTTCTAAACGATCAAATGTGACCAAAACACATTTTATTCAGATGTAAAACTGTCGCTGTGTCTGACAAAGCATCCAGAAGTGCCTTTAGATCTGCATCCACTCAGAATAACTGTGCCCATTGGAAACACAACAAGCTGTGGTGTTCTGAACTTATTTAGTAAATTCTATTGTATTGTTTGACTTGCATTGCCTTCAAAAGGCAGGTTTACATTACCTTAGCCTAACAGGAACTGTCGGGTTGCAGGTAATCTTTTCTAAATAGACAAATTCCTGCTTACATTCGACTGGCCATAGATATAACATGTGTCCAATTAGATCAGTTTTTCCTCCATAACAAGATAGAAGAAAAAACTGAATGGACACTGATGTCACAAAAGTGATTGTGTTGCTCAGATTAGCAGGGAATCTAATTTTGGTTAAAGGAGAACTATGAGGTGAGTGAAAATCACTCATCCTCATAGTTCGAGCCGACGTGTGACAATTAAACTGTAACACGTCAGTTCAATAGATCAGGAAGTGAGCGAACACATACCGTCGCTCGCTCCCTTCTCGATCATCCCCCTGCAGAGAGCAGTGACTGTCATTCACCACTCCCCGCAGGGATTCCCCCCTCCCCGCTCCGATCCTCCAGCGCTGACTGGAGAAACGGACGGAGGAGGGGGCGGGTACAGCTGGCTCTGCCTCTAGATAAGCAGAGCCAGCTGTCACTCACGCAGCTTAGTGGATCTCGACAGCATTGTCGGTATCCGTCCCGGCTGCGGCGGCTCTGTATACCGTGAGCTGTAGCTCGCGTTATACCGAGCTTTGGATCACGGGAGGAGGTTAGTATATGTCCTCTTGTGACCCTAAAGAGAACTAATAGGTGTTTAAAGTCTTACAGTTGGTTTGTAAGTAGTAGGTGCAATTGTGTGTCCTTGCCAGCAAGCTGTAGAGGAGAACCATTGCTCCAATCAGCAGGAAGCATGAGCTTTGCTGAATGGAGAGCTCTGACTCCGCAAGTGGGTGTGCCAGACCTCTGCTAAGAGAGACCACTGCTTCTATACAGAGAGCAAAAGTTCTTCTCTACAACATGCTACAAAAGGCTTTTCTACTCAGGCTGTAGTTGCTTTCTAAGGAACGTTAGCTGCAAGACTTGCTTTTTTATTATTGTAACTGGAATGTACTGTATTTTGCTGATTAAATTGAATGTTCAGTTGGGCTTCATATTGAATCTGTAACATGTTTGGTTGGTTTGACAAGAACTCTAAACTTTAAAAAGGCTAACTTCAAGAAGCTGTGATCCTTAATGCATGATATCAAATGGGAACAACTATTTCTTACAAAGAGCACTGAGGCTAAGTGGGCTTGCTTTAAGGATGTAGTAATCAATGGCATTTTCAAGTGCATACCATTAGCCTAAAAGAATAAAAGCTAAACCTGCGTGGCTGAATCCAAAGGTAAAACAACTTATTAGTAAGAAGAAGCTGGCCTTTAAAAAAAATATTTAGTGGAAGGGACAATATTGGCCTTCCAGAACGACAAGGGATGCAATTTTTACGCCACTTAGCTCCCAGGCAATTTGTTCTCCAAGCCCTGTATGTAAAGATAAGCACGGGAGGTTGATGTAATATACGCACCTGTTCTGCGGTCCGTGGTCGGCGCAGGGAGTGACTCACTCCCGTGCTGTCATCTGACTCCTCCCTCCTCAAATCTCAATTGGCTGGCGTTCGTGCAAGAGGAACACCCCGGGCAAGTCTTGCCTCACCTCATCTCTGAACTCTCTGGAGCCTGTAACTTTACTGACAGGCACTCCGATCATCCCTGGCTTCAGTGTCACTGACCAAGCTCCCCCTGAGACCAACTAACTGAATGCTGCAATTGATCGTCCTAACAAGCTGCGGAACCGCAAGTATAGTTCCCATACCTCTGCATCTGTTGTTTGCCACTCTGTCAACAATAGCAACGGACTGCTGCTTCTGTTTATCTGCCAAGCTGCCTCAATAGCAACGTACTGCTGCATCTGTTGTCTGCCAAGCTGTCTCCAATAGCAACATACTGCTGTATCTGTCCATTTGCCAATAGCAATGTACTGCTGCTTCTGTTTGTCTGCCAAGCTGTCTCCAATAGCAACGTACTGCTGTATCTGTTTATTTGCTAACTAAGCTGTCTCCACTAGCTGTCTTCAATAGCAACCGTAGTGACACCGGCTGCTGAACCGCAAGTATTTTTACCTGATCTTTTCAAACGTTATCATAGACTTATGCTTTTCTTTTGCTGGAAGTGAGGTAACTTCTGCAGCTTACATATATATCCTTTTGCTGCTATCACTGAGGTGATATTATCTTATTGCTGGACTGATTGCCCACTCCTATCTGACTCCTACGCTCCTTAATTAAAAGGGAACTCTGAAGCAACACTTGTCTGTAGCTGCGATCCAAACTGAACCAGCCCGGAAGAGTTACAGTTGATCACTAATGACAGGAAGAAGACTGAACTATTAAATACTTCTCCACAGTATTTACTCAGGAAAATGTTGGGTTTAATGAACACAACTAGAATGTGTGTAGCACTGTGAGGAAAATACCAAGGTTCACCAAGGACTAGCAAAACGTAATGTGAATAAATCCCTGGGACCAGGTAACTTGCACCCGTGGGTACTTAAAGAGCTAAGCACATTTATAGCAAGGCCATTGTTCCTAATTTATAAGGACTCCATACTGACTGGGGAGGTACCAGCTGATTGGCGTAAAGCTACTGTTGCACCAATATTTAGAAAAGGTTAGAGATCTGTGCCTAGACATTTTAGACCAGTCAGATGAACATCCAGAGTATGGAAGTTATTTGAGGGTATGATAAAAGACCATATTCAAGAATTTTTATATGGATATGATATAAGTGAAAATCAATATGGCTTGAGGAAAAACCATTCGTGTCAAACCAACCTTCTAGCATTCTATGAGGTGAGTGATAACCTATATGGGGAAAAGCAAAGCATGTAGTATTCCTTGATTTGGCAATTTGGGTGGATTTTTTTTCCTTCCAAACCATCAACATATAATATACATTTTATAATTAAACATATCTGTTAGAACATAAAAGATATTGGTTGAATGCTGTCTCTTTTTATGGGCTATGCTGACAATGAAAATGGCAAACTAATTCCATAAATCTATAAAGTAATTATGTAAACCTCAGATTTCCCCTGCCTTCAAAAACTTTAATTTCTTTTTCTTTTTTCCTTTTATTAAACTTTTATAGTTGAAGTTCATTTGGCCAGTCTCCATTGTGAGCTGTGGATAAAGTTGCCAAATATAATGACAGCTCAACTTAGAGCTGGAGACAGCTCTGCATTAGTTAGCCGTGGAGAGGACTGCTCTAGAAATTTGATCTGTCACACTTTATTTAAAATTAAACCTAATTTTGGTGATTGCCCGGGAATATGCTCTGCTCTTCATACTTAACGGAAATGTTTGATCTCTTCCAAGGGGCTAAATACACTTGGATGTGTCCAGGTAAAAGGAATTCATTTTCAAGCGTAATGAAAAATAATTATCTTGAAAGCAGCCATTTGGTTTGCTGAACCCACATACACTCTATTACATGACTGTAGGTGTCCTCCAATTAAATATACCATTCCTTCCTTTAAGGTAAACTAGAATGGCTCTAATTTTCATCTTGGCACCTTTCTGCCTATTTAATAAATCCTAGTGGCTTCCAATATTGCTTTCTTTACAATGGTCCAGCCTACAGTAGTAAAGTTCAGGATTCACATGTTATGAATACCTCTTCTTGTAGTTCTCTGGCAGTTATATCGTACACTACAGAATTCTGTAACAAAAGGCTACAGTCCCATCCAAAGGCCTGCAGAAAAAAGGTGTACATCTTCGTATAATAGGTTATATGAATGGCACAATGTTCTATGGTACAACTTAAACATAGGTTTAACACAGGACACAGTGTTAAAGGTAGAATTAGCCTTTAAAAATGGAGAAGTATGACCATAGATGGTATGGTGAGGTTGGAGAGAAAAATAACTCCCTAGGCTCCGCTTCACTCATATCTATATATTGCATTGATGTTTGCAATCTAGGGAGAAACTGCTGCATGCTGTTATAATAAATTGCTATATGATATCTGGCAGTATCTCTGTATATATCAGTGGCTCTGGATGCACAGTTGGGCCATGAGGCAAAAAGGGAAAGCTATGCAAGACTCCGCCCTGTGTCCATGTAAACCTGTCATGAGAGAAATATAGGGGTAGGGGATCTCATTGCTGATCTCCTCCTCAAAATGCAGGTTATCTGGACAGACAAAGCCATTTAGTGACTGATTTCATTTGTTACCTGAAGTTGGTCATTAATTTGTTACATGAAGGTGTTCTTTTTGATGATTGGCAGTTGTAGAGAATGTACTGCAGATGTTCGGCTGCTGTCATAATCTGTAGCGAATGTATAATGTTACAAAATTTGTTTAAACAGCTTTATTCTAAGTCTTTACAGATGATGGTTCTTCCACAAGCAGTGTCATAGATTCCTGTTATTAGAAAAGTATGTGCTTGACTAGGAGGAGACGGGGCTGCGATCCCAGGAATAATCTATATATTCTTGGCTTACTTGCCTCATTAAAAGCAGTCTTATGATATAAAGCTGGGGTCACCCTTGCTCAAAGCCTGCATAGTTTTTCTGTTCTAGGGAGGTTGTGGGGTGGAGGATGAGGTACATCCCATGAGGGAATTGATGAATGAAGAAGGAAATTTTGTGTGTCAAAAGGGAACAGTTACCTGCAGCTGCTAAATGGCTTCTGATGGTTTTATTACAAACAGGCAATGTAGGTTAAAATTAATCAGAGCCAGAACATGACCACAAACAGCATAGGCGGAATCAGATTTGCTTATGATGTTTTAATATGCTGTCAGCACACTGTGCTTGGAATTCATAGAATTCAAAATGGGGGTATCTTTCACAGCCATTGCAATGGACACAGGATCACAGGATGCCCTTATCAACATTTATCATATATATATATACACATTCCAATAAAATAGACCAATACAATCCTGCAGAAGTATCAGAGGGAGCATGGGGATTTAATCGATAATGAGAATTGCTGTCATCGATTTCTCATTATTGGTTAGTTGACATGAAAATAATAGTTACAGCCCTACTTATATCAATATAAAAAATATCAATACAAATAAATAGGTTCTGTAGGCGCAGAGCCCAGCTGGAATTATTTTTAAACAATGGCTGTGAGGTGCTAAGCAGGTATGTATAGTGAAGATTTAGGGTGAAGATAAGTTTTTACCTCTCTGGGTTACAATAATGGATGGGGGTTGTAAAGGATAGGTTAACTAGAAAAAGTTACGTTGCCTTTACCACAGACATCGGAGGGTGGTTGGAGGTGCAGATACAATCTTAAGGCATCTTTAACTTCAGTTACAAAGCACAGGTTTGGGTTGGCATCAGCATTTTCATGTATTTACCATCTTTGTGGAATAAGCGTGTAATAAGTGTAAAAATTGCTCTTTTTAATGATGCAAACACTTCTTTTTCATAACTGTACCTTTTAACTTCCGTTTATAGTCTAAATTTTTGCTATATTCTGTAGTGGCATTTTAAAATTCAATCTAGTGTAAACTAAAGTGAACCTGTGATTTGACTATGCAGCATGTACTCATCTTCCCTTCACTCTGCCTCCACTCTGTTCAGCCAGCAAGCGCAATGATGGAAAGCCCTGTTTAAATTGTGACTTGGAGCTTTCATGGGACTGAAGACTGTCTCTCTTTCTCCATGAAAAAGCATTGGGCCAATCACCAAGTACCAAAGCTGTCACGTGGGAGTGAGGGGAGTAAGTCACATGCTACTACCTTACTCTGTGGTTTCAGGTATTTCTTTTTCCTCCTGGTGGGCCAAGTAGATCACCAGTGGAGCAAATTGTATCTGAGTATTTGCTTCTGGGGAAGGGGGTTGTTAAATTAACTTGTTGCTTTGTCCTGCATGGGCAAACAGAGGGTCCACTGTAAACTCCCATTTAAGCATTGTGTAATGCATAAAAATTCTATTTTTTATTTTTATTTTTGTGCCATGCAAGCTTTCATTCCTTCCTGGATTTACATGTTTGTATCTGTTTCCACTGCAGTGGATTTCTGCTCTAATCATTTAGCATTATTCAAATCAGGAAGGAGATCAATGATGTTGAATAATCTGAAAGGGGTTCTAATCCTTCTCCACTTTTTCTCCATGGATACTAGTCCATAGCTAAAAAAAAAAAAGTTTTTTGTTGGGGGCAAGACAATAAAACATTTTTAAAAATACTTAAAATGCCTTGTTTCTTTGCACTAGGATCGCTGCTACTATCATGGAGTGGTGGAAGGACATCCAGGCTCAGCAGTCAGTTTAAGCTTGTGCTATGGCCTCAGGTAGGTTCTATCATGTATCATTGACCAATGTACATAGTGTTGCTGAATCTACATTTACATACAGTTTATGAACAATGAGCCTTATTTATCTTTTTTTATTTTATTTAAACTTTTAGAAATCCAGCTATGCTAGTATAAGAATGTGATGAGAAGTGCATAACCAGAAGTTAAGTTTATTTTAAAACGGCATGCCAAAATAGCCACTTATTAATCTCCTGTACAGGTTGAACTTGTCTTGTCTCCTTGTACCTTTCTGTAGATCCTTTTTAATGTGGTCAGCAGCCTCACTGATAAAAAAAACTTGTGAGATGTAATGTGTGGGATCAAGCTCTATTCTCATGTATATGTGTGTTATTTATCTTTAAGTGTATGATGAATGCAATACTTTTCAGCAACATCACTAACTAGGTCTTGGGAATTCTGATTTTTTTTTTTACAAAGTTGAGCAGATGATAAAAATAATGCATGTTTAAAGCTGAACTCTGCCCTTTCCTTCAGTCTTGCACAGTTATACAGGTTCCTCTTCTATACTGAAATTGCGTACCCCCTCCCCCAGTGCAACTACCCAACTGGAATAGGCACTGCAACGCCACCTTATTCTTAACAAAAAAAATTGTGGGTGGCTGCGACCTCAAGTCTCGGGGTACCCCTCAAGACATGTGTAGCAAGTGCTTTAGGGTACCCAGCTACTGTCAGAGCTAGCTGCTGCATCGATGCTCTGGAGAAGGATGCTCCTATCCCCCCTTATCTACACCCCTGATCCCTATATTACCCGCTTGCAGTTGTCTCAAAAGACTTTGAATCTGTTTTGCTGACAGTCGGGTTCCATTAAGGTGAAAAAGCAAGCCGAGCACTCCAATTAACCAATTTATGATTCAAGGTTAGTAAACGTGTTTATTTTCTCTCTAAACTTAATTATGCAATTATTTAGCAAACAATGACCTCAATATGCAAGAATTAACTCAGCATTTGCTCGTGGTGATGGTTTAATCACTGTAATTATCAAAAATTGGCATTAAAGCTCTACCTTTGAAAATGGCTCCAAGCAAATGTTCCGTTTACTTTTTTTTCCCCTCTTTTTACACTTTGCATCTTTGGAACATCTGGCACAACATGGAACTAAAATTGTGCCCCCAGTGCTAATATATTATTATCTCAGCCTACTTCTCCTTTATAAAGAAAAATCATCCAAATATAGATGGATGTACTTATTAGTTTATTATCGGAGCGCCGTTCGCTGACATTTGACTCCCATCAGTCTCTCGGTTTCCTCTATGGTTTATGAAACTTAATAATGGATCATTAGCTTGGAATAGCAAATAAACAATATATTTCAAAGTTGCCACATGTGCACAAATGAACTAAATTTACAATGACTACACTAGAGGAATGGTAACAATTTGATATTTGTAGACAGTGTGTGTGTGTGGTTGGGGATAGGTGGTCTAGGGTAAAGCCATTCATACCAGGTGGTGATCATATTTAGTTGTCTGAAGAATGCTGAACTAAAACATCTAGCATGTGTCAAAAAGAACCATTCACTCTGGTGCATCTGCATTTTCAGTTTTTTGGGGTTTTTTAGCATGTTTTGTTCCACATTTTTTATGCTTTTTAATGCAATATGCATTTTTATTTTGGCCGGCGAAGGGCAGATCCCAAAAACACAAATCGATAATATGCCTGAAATGGTTACTGCCTGTGATGGACTACAATCTCACATTTAGTTTGCTAATTTGTATTAAGATTGTATTCTATCACAGGAGTGAGCTTGGAGCGGTGGCAACTTTACAACACACACAGGGACCATGGGGAACACAAGTAGCCACCCTCCAGAAGGAAGGACAGTGTCAGCAGGATCTACAGCCGAGTGATACACAAATAAGATACATTTCTGTTAATAGTTAAGGTACATTAACTCCTGAGTTTAAGATTTAACTCCTGAGTTTAGGGTCACTTTTAATCTTGAAGGGGCCACGCCATGTCTACCTACTTAAAGTGGAACTTTACCCACGAATGTAATGATCTCCCAAAACAGTTGCTTTTAAGGCATGCCAACTGTCAAGGTTGCCAGTGTGCTTATTTCAGCTCTCAACCGAACTTTCAAGCCATCAAATGGCTGGTGTCAAAGCTAATCACATGTGCAGCACTATGGCACCTGCAATCCAAATAAAAGCCATGATGGCAACTTCATTGGCTGTTAAGTATACGAGGGTGTAGTTCTGCTTTAATACTAGACTTGTGCGCCGTCAAAATATTTGTTCCGTTTCGTAATATCCATTATTTCGTATTTCGTAATTCGTATCCGAAACTCAATTCGGATTCGTACAAAATACGGATTTTCATTAGTTTTGGCACATTTTCGTAACGGAACGAAAATACGTCAACGGAATTTCGTATTTCCTGCCTGTATTGTAATGCAACTCTCAGCAGCAGAAGAGAAAACCTCTGATTGGTCAACCAAAACGAAATACGAATTCCGTTAACGGATTACGTATCCGAATTTCGTATTTCGGACTTAAAAAAAAACTACCATCAACTCCAATATAAATGTATTTTGCTTTTTAACTTCAATATAACGAATGTTCGTAACGGAACTAAATTCCGTCAACGGACTTTCGTATTTCCTGCCTGTATTGTAATGCAACTCTCAGCAGCAGAAGAGAAAACCTCTGATTGGTCAACCAAAACGAAATACGAATTCCGTTAACGGATTACGTATCCGAATTTCGTATTTCGGACTTAAAAAAAAACTACCATCAACTCCAATATAAATGTATTTTGCTTTTTAACTTCAATATAATGAATGTTCGTAACGGAACTAAATTCTGTCAACGGAATTTCGTATTTCCTGCCTGTGTATGTATTGTAATGCAACCCTCAGCAGCAGCGGATCCGTATTTCGGATTAAAAAAAAATCTTGTCATGTTGTTCAACCTCATTTACAGGGGTAATATTAGTTCCAGTTTCAAAGAAATTCGGATCCGAAATTCGTTAACGGAATTTCGCATTTCAGATATAAATTTCGGAAACTGCAATTCGGATTTCGTATGCTTCCGAATTTACGAATTTCAGGAAAATTTGTACGAATTTTCGATTCGTAACGAAACAAATCGCACATGTCTATTTAATACCAGAAAAAGATTAGAACACTCTTGTAGAGACAGAAAGTATAACAATTCAGGGCCTTTGTATGAGACATTGGCTAAGAAATAGATTCCTTGTTGCCCATAGTAACCCATCAGCATTGAAATTGTTTGTTTTTTTCAGCAGTGCAGTGCTAATGGCTCATTCACACCTATGGTCTGTGTCCAGGGTTGGACATTTGTCCCTAACTGCTAGATTCGTGGATGCATGTGAACGGTGGCAGAAACTTATGGCTACTGTCATGCTGTCATTGCATCTTACAGGCTTCTCGCATGCAGATGTTCGCAATCAACTACGATCCCAGCCACAGGATCCCAGCCACAGGAAACTACGATCCCAGCCACAGCACATGTGAATAAGCCCTAAGGATGAAAGCAGGATTGTGGTTGGTTGCTATAGACTTAAAGAGGAACTGCTGCACTCCTTACTGGAACCCCTATGTACAAAGCAGGGTGCTGTAGTAACCGCGGATGGGCACCGTGTATCTTCAAATATGTAGAAAATGTTATCAGCACACCTATGACTAGTGTCAACAATCCATCCTCTTTATCGATGCAGACTGTCAAAAATTAACGTTTCGGGGCCACACAGGGTCCCCTTCATCAGGTTTTAATATGAGCTTTTAGAATGAGGTCATATTAAAACCTGATAAAGGGGACCCTGCACGGCCCCAAAACATTGTTATTTGACAGTCTGCATCAATAAAGAAGATGCATTGTTGACACGTGCTGGTAACGTTTTCTACACAGTTGCTATAGCCAATACTACATTTTCTTGTCACTCTTTTTATGTATTCATTCATGTTTTCAAAAGCACCAACTGGTTCTTTACCCTAGGTTCAGTACGCAGCTTCTGTACATTGGGTTATGACTGTACATTTCTCTGGTGTGATAATGGCCATTTAATGCGTCCCTCATTTGCCATATGCTCTGCATAATATATCCGTTTTATGTTTACTTGTACTATAGGTATGGGTTTACTAATGGCATGTATGGCATGTTTCTGAGCATTGTATATGAATATTTAAATATGTACATCAATGAGAGCACGCTGTTTGTTTATTTTCAGGGGATTAATTACACTTGAAAACCGAGCATATGTCCTGGAGCCACAGGCTAATTCTACGAGCCGCCACCTCTTTTACAAAGCTGAACATATGAATCTGGCTTCTGGATCCTGCAGCCAGAATTATAACCTCTCAGGCATTTCTCCGAGTGACACTTTACAATACTCTGAAGATTATTTACAAAGGGTAAGCAATACACCCTGGGCATGTAACAGGCAAATAATTCATGCTTCCATACAATTACTTAATACATGTTTTGTATACAACAGAAGGTGCCCGGTTCCACGGATTAAAAGCGTCGTCTTATCTCTTGCTTGTTTTAGAAACTGAAACACAAGAGGAAACTTATTAATGTGATAGACGGGTGGAATCAATTGGCCAATTAGTTTATCACTCATATGGGTGGCCCTAGGCAGGCAGATCTCTGATGTCTATTGTAGATGGAAATAAGTGTTCTAGTCATGGTCGATTTAGTCATCATACTTCAAGATCCAGCAGTGACTTTATTAAGACAAAGGGATCTCTTTATTCTCTGTGAGGGAAAATGATTATTCCCATGTACAGACATTTCCAAATGCATTGATATTACACTTATAGGTGGAGTCTGGTATTGAAAATAACCTTCTGGTTTCTTATCTCTATGGGACTGCAGTTGTGTGACCTCCCCACCATAGTTTTTGATGTTCCTACATCTATATCATTTCTAGTCAATTTGGAAATTATAGTGGGCTTCAGATGTGGCCCCCAACATTCCCAGAGGGCTTAATAAAAGCAGCATGTTTTTGTGTGTTGAGGTGCATCGCGTTGCTGGGCAGCCAATTCAAAATGAATGGTCCTTGGCAGTGGCAGTGGCAGCAAATATAACCACATGGATTGATGTTCATGAGTGCAGTACTAGCTCCCAGCATTGGTATTGGTGGCAGCAATAATAACCCCCAGCATGGGTTTCCATAGCAGTACAATTAACCAACCCTTCACTGCTAATCAGTGGCAGTGCTATTAACCCCCTCCAAGTGGCGTCACAAGGGGGGTGCAGGGAGTACACTTCTGAAAAGTCGGAGAGAGGAGGGGACACAGGAAATCTCCTCTCTTTGCTGGCGTACATCACCAACGACATCAAGTGTATATGTAATGACGTGTGCACCGTGTGACACCTGGCGGCTACATCAGATGACACCTGGCCTGGTGATGCCCCTGCCCCCTCCCCACATTTCCATTGCTGGTCAGTGGCAGTGCTTTTAATCCCTCTGCATTGGTGGTCGGTGCTTACCCACCTGATCATTGGCCTTACTCTCACTCCCCATCTAGTCCTGACTATACTTTCTACAGGTGTTCTTTCAAAGAGCATTCTTACACCTGGCACCCTGCTTCCTCTCTACAAACTGTCAACAGGTGCTCAACTGGTGGTGGACCAAGCCCAGCACTAGACATGCCACACACAGAAATCCAGTGGGCTGCATGTTGGGCACCAGGCCTCTATAACATAACATAATAAAAACCTAGCAGAGGGTGAGGGAAACCTTCATAATGGTTGTGTCAGGTAGGCAGCCTTGGCAACTCAAGTTCATAGATTTTACCACCAGAATCCTTGACAGATTAAATAAACCAAAACATTCTCTTCATCTTTCACCAAAAGCTCAACACTCAGTTCTACCTACTTTGTTGATATATGTAATGATTTAAACAAACTACAGTTTCCCATTTAAAGTGTATATAAACCCTAACATTGAACTTCTCTCATTTACTCTCCTTTGATCTGCTAAATATACTGTACAATTGAAAATATCTCGTTAAACCGTATCTGTTCAATATGTGCAAAAAAGTAATTTATTTTGCCAGAAATCTTATTAGCTGATAACTTCCCATACTTTTTGCCTGTGCACAAGGAGCGGTTACGGAGATGAGGAAGGGGGAGGAGATGAGGAGAGGACCATATTTTTTTTTAATCCATTAAAAATGAAATATGCAGAGCTGACAGTATTTGGAATCCAAAAAACTAACAGTGGTGTTGTTGCCCTGGAGGCAGTATGCCCTATGTGTCCAGTTACCAGGTCTGAGGATGGTCATATGAGGGGATGACATCACTCTGACAGCGGCAACATAGGAAGCAGAGGCAGGGGGTGAGTATAACTTGGCCATGGATAAGTGAGTATCACTAGGCCATGGGGGAACTTTTCACAGACACTGTCACTTTGCCCTTATTCACTCAGTTCTCAAAGCACAGGTTCACTTTAAGCCCTTATGAAGGTCTTCAATATAGGCTTTTTCCAATGTATATCTTTAGCTATAGTTAAACTACAAGTCTCGGCATGACCTGACAGCCATTGAAGACACTCGGCTGCTAGCGAGAAGCCACATTATGCCAATTCCTGCAGCTGTTAAACCTTCCGTGGGTTCTTTTCACAGTTTATTTTGCTTAACAACCAGACTGTGTAAGGGTTTTTGATCTTGGCAGTTTTACTGATCAGATGTGACATTTTATTGTGCACGAGAACAATACTTAAATGCATCTAACAAATAAAATGAGCAGCACCATAAATCCTTACATATTCACTGGCTGGGTTCTGCAGTTTAGACAACAAGTCTCTTTTAACGGTAAATGAAAAATATTACTGCCAGCCGAGCCGCCGCCTTTTCCATCCAAATTAGCTCTTATTTCAGGCTCGCAATTCCAGGTAACGCCAATGTCCGCATAGGTCTGTTTTTCTATCTCTTTAAATTTTGTTTCTCCTAACATGGTATTAAGATTATTTGCAGATTATTTCCATTGACTTCCTGCTGCCTTCCTGTGCAGCCTATAATATAATAATATGCATGTTATGTTACAGAAATAGAAGGCAAAAAAAAGCTAGTTAATAAAGCTGAACGCCAGGCAGATATTAAAGACATAAATCGATGCAACTGGGAAGCTATTAATACATCCCTAATACGTCTTTAAAAAAAAATTCTTATGTAAACACTATAAGTACTTGAATTTGACTTTTTATCAGCCTCTTGCAGACCCAGTAGAGTTGAACTCAGAGAGCAGGGGAGGAGGAAACGGTACAAGGAGCCAACCAGGTGTGCTGAAGTGCAAGGAGTAGGCCAATAAGGGGAGAGAGCACAGTGACAAAGAGATGAGTTATCAGTCTCTTGCGTTTTCTTTCACTGACCAGTCACAGAGCGGCGGTGAGAACGGATTATGTAAGTGAAAGTGAAGCTGCAGCAGAGAAAGATCAGCACCCCACCACTACTAGACAGTGTGGATAGAGGAGGTCCCAAACACCAGTTTCTGCGTCAGATAACCTGGTTTTGGAGCATACGGAGAATTGTAGTTATTGTTTCTATACAGATTTTGATCGCTTTCTCTGTTTGTTGAGAGAATCCGGACATCCTGATGCCAGTGACTGTGTGAATTATGGTATAGTAATGTGGTATAGTAATTTGGATAGAGGAGGCCCCAGAAATTAGGCAAAAAAACCTGGTCAACAGGGGCACCTATCAATTGAGAGGGTCTCAAGACTTTTGGTTGAAAAAAGGATTTTATTTACATCAATGGATTTCAGTAAAGAAACATGTTGAAGGTGTTTTACCTAAATCCATCGATTTAAATAAAATCCTTTTAACAATCAAAAATCCAGTCTTGGACCCTCTCCATTGATGGGTGCCTCTGTTGACCAGGTTTTTTTTCCTAATTTTTGGGACCCACTAAATCCACATTATTATACCACATAACTATACCGGCATACACACAAGGTACCACCCCCAGGGAGGTACTCATAGCTGTATTTTTACCTCCTACCTCTACCTAAATCTAAGCCAATACAAAACCACTAATTCGGTTATATATTAAATACAGAATGTTTAAATCTACTTTTTCTGTAACCCAGACTAGGAAGATATGTGGTCATCAGTCTGAGCCAATCATTAGTGCACAGTGTTGCCATCCTGGAAACACTGTAAGCATGATTCCATAATGGGAGATGGCCCTGTAATGACTCATTAGTGTGCTGCTCCTTCTTCATTATGCAGTCATCAGGTTTGGAGGGGGGGGATGTGTCCTGGACCACACTTTACTGTCTGACTGCAATGAAGGTCCAGCTGCTTTCATGGAGTTCATATTGAAAATTATTAATATAAAGTAGCCCTGGAATCCTCTTTAAATTGTACTGCACACCATTTTAACTTTCACGCTTTCAATGTGTCATTTAAGTGATGTCTGTCATTCAGCTCCACGGGGGCCGAAACCTAAAGACGTATGGCCAGCTTTATACTCTGAAAACCAATGGATTATGGCACCAGCATGGTAGCATTTATAGGCTTTGGTTCTATTGCATTCCTGTGGCAACATTTTATCATTATAGTAATGAAAAAAATAAGGCAGATGATGGACTTGTTCCATTCACTTTGGATCCGAACACATAAAGCAAGATTTTCTTGCGATTCCCCAGGACCGTACTAAAAGTATGCATGGGATACCATATAACTTAAGGTTGGCCCTGCTTAGGGTGACAACAAATATGTACTGTTATGCATAACATGCCAGGCCTCTTTTCAGTCTCAGTTCAGCACTGGTTCTTAACCACACAATTTGGCTGTGCAGTGATTTAGACCTTGTGCAAAATCAAATAATTGTATTTCTTATGTAGTAAAAGTAATTCCTTTTATTTGTTCACCATGGCCGGCTTATATAGGACAGAAATATAATTAGTTAATCAAAAAAAGAGAAGCCTGTCTCCTCTCTGAAGTTTCATTGCCTTTAGGCTGTGATCTATTTGGTCTGTCACAAATCTGGAGTCTGTTTTCAGTAAAAAAAAGAAATAGACATGATAAAGTAAAATAAACAATGAAAATAGGAGACATTTGTGTAAATAATCATGTTTCTAAATATTGGCAAAGGTTGCAAAAGAACATTTTCATTAGAATTGACCCAGAGTCTGTGTCATGCTGTAAATCCAGCATCCAGAAAGTGTTATATAGGCGGTGCAAAGAACAACTCATGCAGCTACGGAGTGGCTCCTCCAGAACCAGCGGAATATAAATATAGGCCTGGAACGATAAAAAGAATGATTTGTAGCAAGAGGCTTTTAAAAATAAATAGCAAAGCAGTTAAAATATCAGTCAAGTATGTTGGCAAATTTTTTGAAGACATCTTACAAAAAACAAGATTATTACCATGGATATTTGCAGAACCGTAAGAAAAAAAAACATCTTGGAAGATTTATTCTAGTCTTTTCTGGTAAATGAAAAACGGCATTATCAATCTTTCAGTGTTTCTTTGCACAAGCGGTAATGCTTGTTTTACCCATCAGAAACCAAGCCGAGTGTTTTTAATTGAAGGCACATTTATGCCCCAGTGATAAAGGCTTTTGTGTTCCCATGCTGGGTGTTTTACTTAGCATACTAATGGGCAGGACACACAGTTACTAAGTTATCCTCTTTCTTAGTTCTTTGTTTTACTCTACGTTCAGCTGATATAGTAGTGTGATCATTTAAAGCATATCTAAACCTTAGATATAAAAGAGTAGGGATGCACTGATACCAGTTCATATACCAGTGGCGATACTTGGCATTTTAATGAGAACCACCAGGGTTGCAGCGGTTGCATCTGGGACCTGGCTCTGGCGCTCCACCACTGTCCTGAAATCATTAGTCAATATTGTTTTAGAAAAACTGTCACATGACAATAAACAAAAATGTATCAGTACTTGTATCTGTGAGTACTTGGACAAGTATCAGTACTTGTACTTGCAAAAATGGTATTGGTGTATCCCTTATATATGTTTATAAAAACAAAATCGTACATTAAAACAGAGATGTACAAATCCCAGGAGCTCCGTGTGCTCCGTACAAATGACAGCTGCCTCCTAAGTTTTTTGAATTTTTCTCTAGTCTAGTCTTGGAGCTGGAAAAGTATCTGTACTTGTACCGAGTACGGTACTTGGTATCGGTGCATCCCTATAAAGGAGGATTATTTTAAGGAGGCGGTACCCTTTGGGGACCTTTTATCTGTTAATTGCCAGTATAAGTCAGACCAGATATCAAAGACCATGCACCCCAAGTGAACCTGCCCTCCTTGCTGATGTCACAGGTCAGTCAATCCACTCATGCTCATTTAATTGTTGTAATAAGATAGAAGGAGCATCAAAATTAAGTGTCAGCCCCCTTCTTCAAGAGGTTGTGTATTAAGACTGCATTGGCCACTTGACCTAATCATCTCTATAATACATGTGAAAGATGGGCAAGACATCAAGGACACTGTTACTGAAGCAAATGTAATAAAACTTGCCCTACTTGATGATATCACGGGTTGGTCAAAATCCCCACCTGTGCTGCATTTGCTTTACCAGTAACGTGCATGTCAATCCAGAACTTAGAGTCACAGGCTAAAGAATACATGCTGTGCTTCTTGCTGCTGCAGAGGTTTGTAAAGCAAACCCCTGCAATGCCTTTTTCTTCACTCTTCTGCTGCTCCCTTTAGTCGCTGAAAGCATAGAAAATAACTGGCTTTCTGGCTATGGAGGAGTATTTTACTCACTTGCCTTCCTCTTTTGACAATATTGGAGCTAGATGGTTGGCCCAGTACTGGAAGAGAGAGTTCAGTTAAAGCTGAACTTCAGCCTTATATTCAGTCTTGTGCAGGCTCTTGCCCTGTGTTTTGCTGTTAGAAAGTTTCTCCTACTAGCAGTGTGGTAAAAAGGTGGTTCCCCAGGGCAGTAAGGGGAAATCTCTCTAACGCAGCCACAGATAGCTTTAAAGCCTGATAGGGGTTGTAATCCTTCACCACTCTAACCAAAACGTTTGGCTTGGCTGATGACATAAATGGGTCTAAAATAAGGTATTTAATGAAAAATGTTAAGGTTTTATTTAAAAATGTATTTAGCATGTTAGTGAGAGGGAGGCAGGGAGGACAGAAGGCAACACATGAGGTGATTAAACTTCAGCTTTAATTGGGGTTTAAACAGGGCTTCCTTTCCTCGCTGCTAGTGGCTGACCTGAGTAAGATTGTGTATTTGCTGCCCGAGAGAGGAAAATAAACTTGTCTGTGTTCTGTGTCAATAATAACACAGCAGCAATAGCTATAGAAAAGACATCCTAAGACATAGCAGGATCCATGTGCTTCAATGGGCAAATACAGCTTACTTTTGACATCAGTTTGAGATGCTTTGACCTGTTTCAAGCGGGTTTTGTATTCCCATAGACTTATATGGGGGCAGATGCATTGCTTATTTGATCAAAAGCCTGATGACACTGGCTCCTTATGGTGACAATAAATGGTATGATGGCAATGATTCTGATCTCTTTTCAAATCCATATTAAATGTTTCCTTCATCTGTTGGAACTGTTTACTGTCACACATGAAGATTTTGCTAGTTCCTCTTGGAGAGGAGTGGGGATAAAAACATAAAAAGATAATAAGAGTGCACCCCTCTCTTATTATTGGGGTTCCAGCAACTTGTCAAAGGACATGCGTATATCTCTCTGCTTTAGTCAATGGATAGCCTTACAGCTATAATACACTTTAGGTAAATGGATATGTCCAGACGCTACCTAAATTTACCCCCAAACCCTACCCTCTTTGCAGTGAAGAAATAAATGTATACAAGGCGAGAGGGACATAGATAGGTGAGGGATAGGAAAAGTTCTGTAATCCAGCAGGCAGGACTGATAACGTTGGTTGGGATTTATTGCAGAAAAGACACAAGCAGGAAGTTAAGAGCACAATGGATCTCTAGAAGATCAACACGTATTAGTTTGCACTTGCAGTGTTTTTTAAGGGATAGAACATGTAAAAACATTCATGTACTGCACAGATGTACTGAATATTTTTTTTTTCTGTTTTCATGCCCAAATATTCTCTTAAAGTAGTATTAAACTCTCAAACTTTTTTCAGTAATGAATTCACATCAAACAAATATACAGCCCAGCAAAGTATATTTTTTTCATTTTTTGCCCAAACACTTACTGTCATTACATAGCTGTAAAAAATAAGTCAAGGCAACTGGACTTGCTGTATTTTTCTTGAAGACGTTTCACTGGTCATCCAACCAGCTTTCTCAATTCAGAATTACTTGTACAAAAAATCTCTGGGAATAAAGATTGGTGAACATATTTATGAACATTCACCATATTTATTCCCAGAGAATTTTTGGACAAGTCATTCTGAATTGAGAAAGCTGGTTGGATGACCAGTGAAACGTCTTCAAGAAAAATACAGCAAGTCCAGTTGCCTTGACTTATTTTTTACAGATATATCATGACCTGGATGAATGAGAACCTTCACAGACTTACTGTCATTACGTTTCCAAATAGCTGGCTCCCATTCTCTCAGCTCCGGTTCCCGGAACTACCTGTTGAGTCCAAGATTACAAGGGACATCACAGTATGCAACAGCCATTTATCTACTTGGAGAAGGGAGGAGAGAAGTGGCTTGCCTTGCTGTGCCTGTGTGTGTTGTGGAGACATACACAGCTTATTAACACACACAAAGGTGGTTGCAAGGGAAAGGAGCCACCCTAAAACAGGATATCAAGGCCAGGGCGCAAGGGACCAGCTAATTCTGCAGGTAGCTTTTATTTTTTTTTATAATCATGAGTTATTATTGAAAAGAAGTATAAAATTGGAGTAACAATCAGGTACAGCATAGCATTAGGTTGTACAATAATTATCAAAATGGTATCGGTAACACAGATCATACAAGATTAATAGTATACACATTGTTCACACAGCACACAACAACATCTTAGGTATAGTTATAGATTACCATTAATATTGCATATAACGGGGAGAATTTCCTCCTTGAACTAGGGTCTTGAAAATAATCATGATTTATACCATGTACCTGGTGAAACTAGTGACACATGTAAAAAGAAACAGGAGAAATCTAGAGTTGCTAAACTAGAGGGAATGGAGACAAGTGGGTAGGAAGAAGAAAATATAACGGAGCTTGCACCTCTAAACAATGACCATATAAGTAATACAAATTTCTCATATAGCACAACCAGTTATGTGCAATGAGTGAGTGAAGATAACTTATCCCATGAATCACAATTAGTTGTAAACATATCATAATGACCATCCCTAATGGCTAAACCTTTTTAGTATTGACAATGAATGTTGACTCTATAAACAACATCAGAGATAGAAGGTGCACTGGACTGTTTCCACATGCTCGAAATAGCCAATCTACTAGCAATTAGAACATGCGTCACCGTGACTCTGAACTCTTGAGGATAGGAGTAAATGTCAATATTCAATAATGCTAATTGGGGAGATGGTGGTCAAATTACCCCTGTGATTTTGAAGAGGGGAGAGAATACAGAGTTTCAAAAACTTCAAAGACATAATATGAAGAAGATTATCAATACATCCACATTGTCTCCAACATATTGGTGATGCATCTGGGTAGAATTGAGCCAATTTATATAGAGTCATATACCATCTATGTAAGATTTTCATAAAATTTTCCCAATGGTCGACACATTTAGAAACTGAGTAGCTCAATTTGATTGCCTTCTGCCATTGGTCTATGGAAAACGATTGTTTTAAATCCCTCTCCCAATTGAGGATGGATATAAATGTAAAGCTTGCACTTTTGTCCTGTAAATAGGATTAAATATAGGAAATACTCCTGTTTGTGGGAGAGGGAGATTACCAACGATGTTATAACTCAGACGGAAAGGGGTAGCTGAACCTTCTAAACCTCAAGTAGCAACATCTACTGTATCGTAAGTGATTCAATCAGCATTTCAAATAATTTAAAAACCTTTATTATGCTGGTGTAAAATCCATATTATGGAAAACCTATAGCAGAGAAAACACACCTCATACCTTTATATTGCTCATGGCCCCTACAAAGCAGTCTTAGTGGTAATTTAATAATTTTTATAAATGCTTTTCTATTTTCATCGGCTGCTATTGAAACGAAATGTAATTTTACTAAATTATTCTTTATTATAGGTTATTAAAAAAAAGTATTTTCTTGACTTAACACTAATAGAGGACTCATTGCATTGTTATTCTACTAGTTCATTTTAAACACAAATCTTAAAGTGAGTGATGAAGAAGTCTAATTATACTTGTATTAAAAGATCTTTTAATTGTGTAAATTGTAACAAAAGAACGATTAATGCAAATAAGATTTTTTTTTTAAAAAGGCTTTGTTTTAGCAAATCATATCATGGACAGTAGAAAGACATCAGGTGCCTTCTGGTTCTGCCTCTGCACTTTCTTATTACCTCTCAGAAATTGGAGCCAGGAAATACATTTGGAAGGCTAAATTGCGAGACGCAAACTTGCTCAGTCAGGGTCTAGACTGGAAATGAACAGCCGTGCTTCATAATACTCACACTGAACTTCTATATTATCTGTTTTGGCAGCACAAAAGAGACACTTTGAAGATGACCAAATATGTGGAGCTTGTTATTGTGGCTGATAATCGTGAGGTAAGAAACAGAAATGTTTGCCAGGTTTTTGTTTTCTTTTTCTCATCTGGTTTTATACAGTCTGGGAAGACCTTGATTGTGGAACCTCTGGAGTGTGAAAGGCCCAGAGGATTTCCTAGCCTGACACTCCACAGAAAATATGTAGAGCACAGAACTCTCATGTGGAAGGAAGTTTACTAAAGCTCGTCATGTGGGTCACAAGATTGTCTTTAATAAAATTCTAGGAAGCAAGTAAAATCATCAGTAAACTGCTTGTGATAGCCAAGACACACTACAGCTGTGCTAAGGTTAGAAAGCACACTCGATTTATCTTTCTAATAGTTATATGATCCATTTTAACCAGATTAGCCAACCTTCCAAACTGCCTGTAGGTACCGTAGAAGTTTAGACAGTTGTCTACAATGTGTGTACAAGACTGTAATGCACTCAGTAAGAGGACCATGTCTCAACTATAGAATATACTGGGGCAACTCAGAAGGTAGCTATGCTGGCAAATAGAACATTAGAGAAATACAAGGGTGACAGTTATGCTGGCCATACATTATTATAATTATACAGGATTTATATAGCGCCAACAGTTTGCGCAGCGCTTTACAATATAAGGAAGACATTACAATCACAATACAATTCAAAACAAGATAGTAAGGAGGGCCTGGTATAGAGGGCCCTGCCCGTGAGGGTTTACAATCTAGAAGGGAGGGGCAAGTGATACATGAGGAGGTAGCTGTGTGGGGATGAATTGTTTGAGAATGTGATGGTTCAGCATTTAGGTTAAGGTGGGATAGGCTTCACTGAAGAGATGAGTCTTTAGGCCTTAGTCCTAAAGGCAGTCAAGGTGGGAGATAGAGGGACAGGTTGGGGTAAAGAGTTTGAGGATGGAAGAGACTCTAGAGAAGTCCTGGAGGCGAGTATGGAAGGAGTTGACAAGGGAGCTGGAAAGCAGGAGGTCTTGGGAGGATACACGAGGCATATTTTAAGCAATTTCAACTCATTTTAGTTTGCAAAAAAATATCAAAGGGATAATGGTGTCTAACACCAACAGATGCAGTTGTTTGGCATTTTAATATAAACAGTTGGTAATTGGTTTCCTTTATCTTTATTATCTTTTTGTCTATCGAAATCTCTGGTTGAAGGTAGTTGAAATTGGTTCGCTTTCACAATTCCCAGATTTGACTGGAGTGTCCCTTTGAGCTGAAGCAGTATCTTGTTTAAAAGCAAGAAACTACAGCATGTTAAAGTTTGGCAAAGTCAAATTTACCAAATCTCATGCTGTAATTTTTAGCATGGTAAATGGTAATGGTACCTTCCATATGAGTGCCACCATTTTAATAAGTTTTCCAGGCAAAGAGCTTAGCAGACCTTCTGGTTTAATGCAGATTTAGTGCATGAACATTTAGTGGGTGTTGTAAAATGAAAGGGCAAGCCCACACAAAAGTGATATTTTAGTTATAGGTGCAAATTGGTGGGACTTACAGTATATATCTCGCACACATTCCAACAGTGTGATTTCCCTGCATTCCCTGAATCTGTTCCTGTCCACCTGGGAGTTTTGGTGTTCCTGGTTACCTTTTTGTGTTCCAGTTCATCCTGTTGCATTCTCCATAATACAAAATAAATTTTACATCTAACAGGGAGAGTGGGAGCCCATCATAATGGCCACAGCAGCTGTGCAGAGCCAGGAACTCAGCACAGAGATCTCACCAATACAATTCCTAATTGATATTAGAAACTGTTAGGTGGTCCAGCATCTACCAAACCCTGACATTATTAGTTTTGATGCTCTGGCTCTTTAAAAAGAAGATACAAATCCATGGATTGCCCACTACAGGTGTCTCCAGTTAAGATTACTATTAATGCTTCAACATACAAAGACAATTGTGCACTTCCAAGCTTGGGACAAAGGTTTGGGGAAGGTTATTTTATGTGCTAGTGTCACGTACCGTGGTGCGGGCCCGAAGTGATAAGGAGGACCTCCCTTGCGGTTCCGTCTGTGGAACCCTGAAGTGTAACAGGGGGCACAGGCAAGAGCAGCACGGGCGCCGGTATGAAATCCTGGGTGTCGCTGAGCGGAATCTAGCACTGTGGGAAACAAGGCAAGTTAGGTTAACAACCAAGGAGGCAATACTAGTAGCCAGCAGGATCCAGCGAGTGGTCAGAGACAAGCCAAGGTCAGAAGCCAGAGAGGGGGAGTATAGCCAAATCAGAATCCAGAGAATAGTCAAGGACAAGCCGGGGTCAGAAGCCAGGTAAATACTAAGAGCAAGAGCAGGATCCAGAGAATAGTCAGGTACAAGCCAGGGGTCAAATATAATGCAGAACACAGCAGGGAACAGAACAGACCTGAAGCACACAGGCTGAAGAGCACTCAGCAATGACTGGGAGTGCTGTGCCTCCTTTTATAGCCCTAGTGACATCACTGGGCGGCGTCCTGACGCACAGGGGCGTGTCCCACCAGCCCGTCGCGTCACAGGTGGGCGTGCCCTGCCGGGCCTCCTCGTCATAGGTGGGCGTGCCCCGCCGGGCCGCCTCGTCACTGGTGGGCGTGCCCCGCCGGGCCGCCTCGTCACTGGTGGGCGTGCCCCGCCGGGCCGCCTTGTCACCGGGTGCCGTGTCCCTGCATCAGACGGCCCAGCCAGGACCGGACCGCGGCTCGAGTCCCGACAGCTAGTATGACTGTGCCTTTGTGTACAAAGCCAGTTCCATAAGGACATGGTTTGAAACATTTGGGGTGGAGGAACTGGAGTGGCCTGCACAGAGCCCTGATCTCTACCGTACTGAATACCTTTGTGATGACTTGGAAAGCAGATTGTGAACCAAGTCTCCTCGTCCAACATCAGCACCTGACCTCACAAATGCTTTATTCACTGAATGGGCACAAATTCCCACAGCCACGCTCCAAAAGTAAAGCCTTCCCAGAAGAGTGGATGCCATTAGAACCACAATGGGGGGGCTTTCTCCATATAAATTCCCATGGTTTTGGAATGGAGTGTCCAACAAGCTCAAAGTGATGTTCAGGTATTCAAAAACCTTTGAAAATAAATTGGTGGGAATGTATCAAAACTGGAGAAAACTAAATCTGGAGCAGCTGTGCATGACAACCAACCAGCTTCTCTTTTCAGTTTGTTCAGTTAAGGTTTGAAAATGAAAGGTGGATGCTGATTGGTTGCCAATTGTTGCTGCTCTAGATTTTGTCTGCTCCGGTTTTGAGAAAAAATTCCCCTTATGTATCTTCTTCTAGATTTTGCCTGGCCATCATCCTCTTCTCTAACAACTATACTTGTAAGGCTAAAATCAGATTGGCAGATGACAGCTGCCTCAAATGCTTGTCAAAGCCTTTCACAAAGTTTGAGCAGCTCCATCGGAGCTGATCAAGTACACATACCATGAGAAGTTTCCATAGCTCTGAGTCAGAGAATGCAGCAAATGGAAGTGTGAGAAATGTAAAGATTCATTATATCTATGCTTGTTCTTTATCAGTGAGGACTGAAGGCAAAGTATATGTATAAGAGCCAAGATGGCAGCCTGAATACTTACCTCATAGCATTTTCCCAGAGCTCTCAACGGTGTATGTTGACTACAGATCTTAGTGCTGCCCATAACATTAAAACAAGCTTTCACCAAGCTTCAACACGAAAGCAAAAATGAATGTGTTGCTGTCTAGCCGAAATACTCAAAGTATTGTTTGTTCTAATAAATGGAGTATCCATAAATCTGACTCTGGCCTAGTGGTGGCTGGAGACCCCAAGAGGTCTAAAACACCATCACATTATACCATTTACCATTCCAAAACTAAAATATTGGGTTTGAGTGGAGGAGGACTTTAAGACACCTTGATAAACAAGTAGGATTGTAGTATTTCATGGTTTAGAACATAAAAGGACCTGGATAAATAGGTTGCTATGTATAATATGATGAATTTAGATACCTCATTAGACTTACAGTGAATGGCAACTTTGGCATTTTTTAGGCAGTAAACATAATCAACCTGTCATATTTGTCTCCTCCACACAAGAGAGAAAAATCAATAATGTATAAGAATATAACAACAATGTAATTGCATTTTCTGTGTGATGTACATCTTATGAATATTAAGCTGAGTACAATTGTTGGAGATAGCTGCCAAACACTGTTGGCGAAGGGTATGGAATGCAAATCTTGCTCGTCTGTATAGTAAGGATGGCATTCTGGCTCGGATTGTCAGCCACACAAGTTTTAAAGGATCCTGTGTTTAACATCTGCTGCAGGTGTTAACCTGGTTGAATTAAATGGAAACCAGTAAGTTGACATATTCATATTACTGAAGAATGACGTGTATATTGGATTGCTCTGGGCATGGAATTAAGTAATGCGCCTGTATCTCTGCTGTAGTTTTTGACCTCTTCAAAAGACAACTTTAAGTTTTTATTTTGGTTATAGAAAAATACAGATGAATGTGACCCTTCTTATAATATCTCCTCCTAGAGTTCTTTTCAAAAGTCTACTAGCAAGACAGGATAATAATGTGAACAGTGAAACCACTTAGTAAATGGTACAGAGAGAATCACTTATGCCAGGAAGGACATGTAGTAATGTGTAGAGTAGAGTTTTGAACAGCCAGTTCCTCCTCTCCAAAGGTATTCACATTGTGGAACCTCTCAGCCCCTCTGGCTGAGAGTCCTGGGCGCCAAAGTTGCCATACTACACCGTGGCATAGCCACGCACTGCCACAATATGAAAACCTGCTCATACAACTCATTTTCTCTCAAGAGTAGAAAAAAAGTAAATATTGTTATTCATAATATGTGTGGTTGGGGGCAGGGCCTAACTGCAGGTCACATCCAGGTCTAGCCCATGGGACACTGCCCCCGGCCTCATTGGAAATGGCACTTGTATGCAGGGCCAGATTTTGGGGTTTGGTGGGGGGGCGCATTGAGGAACCTGGCATTGGGGCTGCAGAGAGAGTAAATATGACCCTGCTTGTATGTGTTGGATTCCAGCATGTCTTTCAACTGGGAGGTGATGTGATTGGAGATTTAGGTATGGCTCCCCAAAGCATGCATCATTTGTTATGCAGATGTTGTAATTGCGGATTGGATGGTGAGGACAAAATGAGTGAATAATTAATACAATAAACTCCATGTATATATGCCCAGGGATAATTATGAAGGGGGTGCATCCTTATAGGCACAAATGTGCAGATATTATCACAACACTTTTTTGCCCTTCATATATCACTTTTTGAATGGAAAAGTGTTGCATAAACTGACTCCCAACAGGGGTCATCATTTTCCAAGCAGAGGAATAATGGGGCATTGGATCCCCATCCTTCCTTGCACATCTAAACAACTCTGCATACAATAATTATAACAGTCTTCCCTGAGCTGCCGTTGTGCCATCTGAAATCTGAGAATCATATCATATACTTTCCCAGATTGCCGCTAAATGTTCCGAGATTACAGAGTAGTTCTGGCAGCCATTTTTGCAGGTGCAAAGATTATGCTAATTACAGTTATCTCCTGCTGTTTATAGAAAAGTTGGTGACGACTCTCTTCTGTTTCTTTTTCTCAGTTTCAGAGACAAGGAAAAGATGTGGACAAAGTTAAACACCGGCTTCTAGAAATGGCCAATTATGTAGATAAGGTGGGTGCCTTCCATTTGTCATTCATTTAACGTTTTGAGATAAATGTTTGGTTTGCTTTCAATTTTGCTTTTCTTTTTTTTTTTTTGTGCTCACCTACATGGAAGGCCTGCCCATGGTTACCTATGGTATTTCTTGTTTAGTTTTCAAAGTATAAAAGATTAAACCTGACCGGTCACTGTGTGCAAGCTGTAAAACTTTTTGTGAATTTTTGAACCCCTTTTTTTTTTAAATGGTGAGGGAAGATCCTCCTGTGGAGGACACCTGTTCATGTGACAGCTTTCCAAGATGGGAATTCCATTCACTTTGAAGAGATTCCCTGCTTCTCCAGTACCGAAAGTGAAGGAAAATCTCCTCAACTGGAAACAGACAGCAAAAAAATAAATAAGAATTAATAAGGTTTTAACCCTTTCTTCCTTTCTTATTCTATCCCAAACTAAAAGGGAAGCCATTTGTTTACATCCTTTTCCCAATCTAAATTTATCACATGTGAGGCGGGATCAACATGTTTATTGTAGGTACACTGAGACATTGCAGAATTGACTTTTCTTTTTTTACATTTTGAATTAATTCTGCTATTGCCAAGTAATCATCAGTGCAGCATCAGCCTTTTGACTTCTTTCAATTGAGTTTATGACCCCGCTATATAAAAAGAGTGCTCAACTCTGTGTGGACACTGCAAATAATTATTTAACGTGTACCAAAAAGGAATTTTCTATTATACTTTAACATTAATCCATACACTGTGAAATTCAGCAGCAACTGCGGATATTTAATTGGTGAACTGCTATGCATCAGATGCCCTTTTTCGTGACAGATTCAGTTTACTGTAATTTGAATTTTATATATTGTTTCTGATGGTAGACTGAGCCCTGCTTTCAGAGGACCCCTCAATGGGACTGTAGCCCCTTGCTGGTAATTATGTACTGCGTCTCTTTCCTCCTGAGCATTGCTTCTCGGAGACTGTGTAAGGATGCAGAAAGAAAATGAATAATTTCTTTCTATTTAATTAGAAGAATGCATAAATAGACAGTTAAAAAAAAACTATGATGAGGCCATTGAGAATGTTTGTTTGGCCTGCAGAATCAAAGACCAAACATTTCTTTTTTTATTCATGCATAGCTGTGGTGCACTGGGCATTGTCTAGTGTTAGGGTTTCCTAGTAACAATCTATGAGCGTTTTTATTTTCTTTTTTCACAGTTCGTTAACCTGTCATATTTTGTCTATTTTATGTATTTCCCAGATTTTTTTTCAAGCCCAACTGCAGCCCATTTTTTAGATTTCATTTTGGATAGATTTTGAAAGGGTTAGAGCTTCTGTGGGGAGATTTCTCATCACTTCCTGTCTGGAGGTAATGGAAAATCTTTCCATCAGGGGTACAGGGGAAAACAAATTGTGGGTTGGAGCCTATGACAATATTTTTATTGCCCTCTTTGTCTTCCTTTCCCCAAGACTACTACTCCCTTTATTTCTTGTACAGGCGTCACAAGGACAGAAAGTAAAGAAAAAGTTACCCAATGAGGTTACCAACACAAACTGCTAACTCTTATCCACTCTGTCAAAACTAAAATAGATTTAAAAACGTTGACCTAGTATTAGGCGTTTGTGTGTTTGGGGTGTGGGGTGTCCATGGTTTCTTTGTTTTAGACAGAACTGCAGTGCACCAGGCCACCCCCTTGCTAGAAAATTTGTGCTGTAAAAGAGAGAGAAAGTAGAAAGTTATGTGAGAAGAAATAAATCCTACCCAGAACTACAACGGGAAGGCTTTTTTCTTTAAGTTTTACATTTTGGTTGGATTGGATTACATTCAACCTGCAAAAGGCTGTCAAAAGTGTAAAGTAACAATACAGGTATGGGCAGGCACCTTGTTTTATGTGCAAAAACCTGTTTTCATCTTGAAATGAGTTACCATGTGCCTGGGCTGGACCTTGGTGCCCCAGGCTTAGACTGTATACAGTCTAGATTTCTGTGAAAGTCGGCATTAGCCCCAGTTTCCTTCCAGCACTAAGATTCCTTCCTATTATTTAACAGTGCCACACCCTTAGTTCAATGCCAAACCCTCCACTGGCTTTTGTTTGTCACATGGGAGCAGCTGGTATTGCCATTGAGTTGGACAGACGTTGAGGCCCTGTGTGGCAGACTTGGCATGGGACCTGGAGCCCTCCAAATCAAATGGGAATAGTAGATAAAGATAGGTACTTGGCGCCTGCTCTTTACCAATTTTTTTTGTTAATTGACATATTTTGTGGCACCTGACAGGTTTGGCAGATTCAAATTGACTGGTTTTTGGTAAGACCCAGTTGCAGGGTTTTCTAGATGGTATTAACAGTTCACCAATATGTTTTACTTCTAGCCTGGAGTAGCGTTTAAACATTTGGGTCTTTATGACAATTATTAATTAGTGCTTTGGATGCTGGCCACTTTTCTTCAATAGGGACATTACATTGCTATATTGTTTCTATATCCTGTGATGGTAAACATTATCAGACTTTTGCACATGCATTCGATGTATCATGCAGATTGATACACAAGTGCTTTATCAAAGGAGAGTCATACCAGTAAACGTGGGCTAGGTGTTTCAATATGACTGCTTCGGCTGAGGCCGCCCTGCCTCTTTTGCCCCATATTCCATTCATGGCTACATGATACTTGGTATGTTCTACGGGAGAAATTCTAGAACTCAAAGCTGGAAATAAGTCATTTTTTGATGGATTCAGGAGCAGAGTAATATATATATATACACACCATTGGATCCAGCTAAAGAGGATCTCCTTTTTCTCTGAGTGAGATACAGCCAACAAACGAACCAGAGCAGTTGTCCAGTAAAGGCTTATATCTACAGCGAACAGGAAAGCCGAGATAAGGTTATTTGTCTCCTGAGCTCACTGCATTCATCATTAAGTTTCGTTATGGTTGACGGCCAAATCACTTCGATCTTTTGATCCTCATTCAGGAGGATAAAGCAATACCAATGAGCAGAATCCAAATCCGCACTACAGGGATCCAGTCAAAAGGATATATTCTCTCTTCCTTTTTGTTACTTTGGATATAACCATCATTTGAATTAAAGCATTTGTTTCAGTAAAGGCATACTCCCACGAGGGGGATGAGAAAGCCGAGATAAAGCTAAATATCTCCTGAACCACTCGCATCTACAGCCTGGATCCATTTACATCAGTGGTATAATTACCCCGATCTCCTGATCCTGGCCCACGGGCAAAGAATACATCACTGTGAGTGCAACCTATATTTTTACAAACCAAATGAAGTATTTCTGATGTTGACTTTGCTTTTTATTTTTACTTTTTTCGCCTTCATACACGTGTATGTGAACCTCTCAGTCTATTTTTTGCCTTGGGAAACGGATATCCCCTTCCTACTCTTTGGGAGCTCTAGATACAAGGACACTCTCCTGATCCCAAGTATAATAATTACACTTCTATATTGGGGCATCCCAGGGTGTGCCCTCTATTCATTTTTGTGTCCACATGCATTTCTTAAATCATTAGCCGAATGCAGTCATACATATGTTTGTTTGTGTTTTGATATGTTTTTTGATATGTGTGCATTTTTTAGTATATTTAAAATACACTTTTATGAAAATGTGTTGCATACTTTGGAATAATGGCGGGACCCCCTTCTGGGGAAAAATTGTGTTTTTGCTCATACCAGTAAGCCCTGTGTTCTGCAAGTATGACGTCCATTAATCCATCCCTTTGAGACATGATAATAATGTACCTTCTCTTTCACTACATTATCACAAGGCTGCATTACATTTTGTTTGCAGGAGAGCTCTCGCATTAACTGTTAGAGATGATAACATTTAAAACTGACTGTAATTATCATACCAAAAATCCTGAGTTGTGTAGCACCATATTCTGACTTAAATTATGCATGTGACTGTAATGTTCTGCATGGTTCATCTTTTGTAGAATAAGAGAAATCTGCAAAGAGGAAAATTCATAGATTATAAAATCTAGTCTGTGGGTGAAAACCATTTAAAGTGGTAGTAGGTTAAAGTAAAACTCTAGTCATTTATTTTTAAGTTTTACATAGAGCGTGGGAAGTTTTTTTTTTGCTCTCTTCACTGGGGAAGACCTTTTCTTACTAGTAACACCTCTCCCTGAAATAAGAAGTGAGCAGAAAACTGTGTAGGAAAAATTGATGATCCCTGCTGAATCTCACTGTCAAGCTTAATATTTTGCTTAATGGACATATTATAAAATCTGATTTATACATAAGTCTGCATTTATATAGCACACAAGTGTATAGTGGAAACACCATATATACATATAATACCTATATATGACTTGTGAGGATAAGAAACATGTAGGACATTTAACTTTGTAGATGGAGGTAACTAGAGTTAATGTAAGATATTTAGGTATTTAGGTAACTAGAGTTTAGAGGCATAACATTATAAACAAGTTTATTGACCTTGGCTTAAGGAACAATATGTTCAATGCCAAGATTGCTGTCCTCTAATTTTGATGTGAGGGTGTCTTATTAAGACAAGAAGGCCCATCTAATGTTCTTGGCACGATCAAATAAGTGTGCAGGATGGCATTACTATCTGATTGTTGGAGATAATTCGATTTAACACATATGGTTCTACTGTTCAAAACCTTATAAAAGGGGTCTGCAAACTCATATTATACATACGTGCCTAAGTTGTGCATGTTCCCAGCTGGCCAGCTTCTTGAAGCTATCCCACCTGAGTTGTTGCCAATCAATGTGACACTTGGGGAGATTAACCCCTTCAGAAAACTACCCTACAGATACAGTTTCCTTTGTCTGTATTACTGTTGGAAAGTTTTACCTTCACTTCTTGCCCTGTGGACATGACACAATAAGGAGAAATTATCCAAAGGAGAAATTATAGTCACAGAAAAAAAAAACTATATTTCTAAGGGCTTGTTCACACCAGCCATGTTGGGCAGTGTTGCCCAATGTTGTCCCAATGCAAAGACGAGGCAAAATGTGCTTTGTGTGGGGCCTGTTTAAATCAATTCTCTGCATTGGTTTATGTTGTGATAAAATGGTACAGCAGACATCATTTAATCACATCTCAGCACATTGTTCTGCAACAGGTTGCAATGCACTGAAGTGCATATAATTAACATAGAATAAAAAAAAAAAAAAACAAAGTGAGCACTGTAAATTGATATAACAACGTATTGCACAGCAGTACACGATCACACCGCACATCAGTGCACACTCATTATGTGCCATGTGTTGCCGTGCAGTGAAAACCAGTTCTACCCTGCTGTATTTTGTTTAAAACCATTTTAATTTGGGAGCTCTTTAGATTCCAATACATACACTGCTTCCATGCTCCTATGGCAGTTGGGGGTTAGACTTTGCTTGACCACCAGTTGCAATCATATCATATTATAGAATTTTTGCATTTGCTGAACATGTAATTAAATATAAACTGGTTAAAGAAATTAAGGAAGCATAACAAAAAAGTTATAGTAGAATATTTGAAAATGGGCTGTAGAATGAGAGCTAAAGGAGTGTTCACTTTTGCTAAGGTTACCTACAACTCACATCATCCTCTGAGGGCTCAGGTATGTATGTGTTTTTTAGCAGTACAGTTCATGATCTGGTGGCTGCATGTGGGGGTTGAGATTGCACTACAGTTTCATCAATATTCCCCCACAGTTGTTTCAGGATTGATTTATAAATCTGTGATACTGGTTCTCTATTATACTTGCTATATCATGCTTGAACCAGATAAATTGCAAGCAATCACACAGTTCTACAGTCAAGCTTGACCATCATATGTTCCTGCTGCTCTGTAGTTGGTCTGATAATCAGCTGAGGTACACATCAGCTACTGTTGCAACTGTATTTGGGATGATTACTATCACTTGGGATGCAATTAAATAGTCCTGTTCTTAGACATGAAAATCTCCAGGGAGTAATCAAGTTGTTTGCATCACATAGATTTCTATGAAGTCATGCACAATTTTGTCTCCTGAAGTGAAGATTTGCATAATAGAGCTCCATGGATTGCTCAAGCTGGGTCTTCTAAGTAAGATTATTTGATAATGAAGTACATTTTATGGCCAAAAGTATGTGGACCCTCCAGAACTTATTTCAGGTGAACCAAGCCAGGTCCATAAAGACATTGTTGACTAATGTGTTGTGGAAGAACTCATGTGGCCTGCACAAAGCCCATACTTCAGCCCTATTGAACACCTCAGGAATGACTTGGAACGCTTGTAAGCCAGGTCTTCCTACCCAACATTCGTACCTAACCTTACAAATATCTGAATAAACACAAACTCGCACAGACACACTTCAGGTTCTTGTAGAAAAACTGTCCAGAAGAGTGGGGGCTATTATAGCCACAAAGCAGGGCTACTCTCATATTAATGCCTGTGGTTGTCCAACAATCTCATATAGGTGTGATGTCAGGTGTCTACAGACTTATGGTCATATAGTGTGTAAAGAAACAGACAAAGACAGACAGAGCCTGCTGCATAAGAAGTAAAATATTTTAAAACATACAATACGTATCCTATGAAATATGGAGTTCTCACACATACTATTTTTTGGTGGATTACAGTTAAACAAACATAATAAGCCTGCATATATAAATATTTGTTAAAGATTGTATTATGCTTTGTAAAATATGTGTATTGGGAGATTAGATTGCAAATACATAAATGGCAAAAATGTTGACAAGTCAATGTTTCACATTACGAGTTTACATTACCATTGTGAATATAATCCGTGTGTCTACTTTTCAAGGAAAAATCAACATTATCTGCATTTTGACTCAGAGCCGAAAGCCCCCATAAGACAAGCCTGTAGCGTACTGAACTTTGGAGAAATAAATTCTGCATCATAGATGAAAAGACTCCTTTCACTTTTCCGTGATTCCCTGTCTTAATTGGAATCTTTACTGATTAATACCAAGTCGGCATGTTAAGGGAATTATCAGTTGATTTAATGTTGCATTTAATGAAATAACTCTTAGGATGGTGTAACCTTCATCTAATTAATATTAGAATGTTGATTTTTTTTTCCTTTAATTTTGCTCGTGATACATTTGTGGCACTTCTAATATTCTGTATTGAGTTTAGAAATATATATGTTCATCTTCTATGTGTTAATAGTTTTTTTACTTGTAAATGTTATTTATATTTTCAGTTTTTCAGGCAATTAAATATTCGTGTGGCACTGGTTGGTGTTGAGATTTGGAGTGACGTGGATAAGTGCTCAATAACTCAAGATCCTTTCACCAGCCTGCACGAGTTCCTGGACTGGAGGAAGCTTACGTTACTACCTCAGAAGGCTCACGATAATGCACAGCTAGTAAGGTCTGCTCTTCCATTCACTTAGCTCATATAGATTGGGAGACAAATCAGATTGCCATTCAGGAGACGAAATCCGCAAACATCCCGGCAGCTTTTAATAAACTATAAAACCCAGTGTGACCTGCTCTTTAGAGTTCTGACTTAACTGTCCCTGCACAGCTTGGATATATGGATCAGTGGACTGCATTCCAGATAGAACTCAGGCTCAGTATAAGGGCCTCTTCAGGCCTATGCGTTTCAGAAATTCTTGTTACTGTAATGCACAGCACCTTGTGTGATATCTTATGGTGTCTTTCATTTAGAATGGCACCCCACCACACAGGTATGGTAGGTGCCAATGGACCCCTTCTGCAGTGCACGACAGCACACATGCTGCATATCCAGGTTTTGGTCAATTGCTGTATATTAAACAAGCTGCCATGGTGCCACACACATTAACATGTGTAATACTGCATGTATTACACTTACATGCAGTATTGCACTGCAAAGGTCTGAAGAGACTGCAACACTCAGCACTATTCAAAATAGATCTGATTTGCATGGTTGCTGGCAGTTTAATGTTCATGTTGGCTTCTCATATATTTTAGGATTTCCAGTGGCAAGACAAATGCATCACAGTACCCATTTCCTTCCAAGTGCTGCAGCCATTAAATGATCAAATTACATTGTTGTCCCCCTCTTAGGGATTCTTTACAATATGGATCAATGTATAATAAATTGTGTCTATAAGAGAGCTAAACCTTAATAATGTCCTTGTGTGTGGTGTGGAAACACAAAACACTGTTGAGAAATCATTAGAGTTTCTAAGAAATATAACAAGCTGAATACAAACACCAAGGAAGGGAGATGAGGGCACAACATTTATGTTTTAGGTGGTTGATATCATAAATGTAACAAGCTGGAAGATGATTTCCCAATCTTAAATCTAAGATCTAGATTTTGGGTGGAGTGGGCCTTAAAGGTAATCATTGGCAGAGTTTTTACTATAGCAGAATAGGTGGTTTTGACTGCGTAAAGGTTCATATCAATGGGCACTCTAGGCAAATACTGAGTTTTTCATGAAACACATGCAGCTGCATTCGAATGGAAAATGCAGTGTTTGACAACAAAGGCTACACTCGACCTGCTATGTCTGCAGTTCATACACACCCTAATAGGGCATGCTGCTTTTAAAGAAATGCAGTGCAACGCAAAGCAGGTCGAAAGCAGCCTCTGAACTGCCAATATGTACTGCTAATTAAGATTTTTCTGATTTGCGTTTAACATGCATTTGGAACACATATCAAACACTGAAAAACCAAGCCTTTCACCCTCAGGCTGAATTCACAAAACTAAGGCCCTAAATTTCAGTCATGTGGCTGTAATTTTAAATCTTATTGAAAATGGCTTTTACTGTTTTGATAATAATGTTCCCTATCTCAGTGTGTTCTCTCTGAATGAAGCCTATTATCTGCCATTTATCTCCCCATCCCCTGCAATTTCTCTCCTCGGGGATACCCTGCACACAACTGGCAAGAACCATTCCTATCACTATGGAGAACAATCTCAGAGAGTTTCCAATTTTCTAAAAAATATTTGCTTGCAAAATCAATCACTTCAAGTGCTCAAATGAGATTGTTCTGTAGAGGGGGCCATACAGCCCGTTTCAGGAATACTTCTGATAATTGTGACGAATGTCTATGTCACAGCAATAACGTTCTATGAAGTGTAATCAGTCTGGAATTGATGGTTCTAGAAATATTTTTCAGCAAATTGTAAAATGTCTTACATTGTTCTCCATAAGGAAGAGAATGGCCCCTGCGAGCGATGTGCACTGTATCGCAAAACTGAGGGAAGAGAATTCAGGAGTTCGCAGTAGAGGTGCACCGATACCAAGTACCGTACTCGGTACAAGTACAAGTACAGATACTTTTCCAGCTCCAAGACTAAACTAGAGAAAAATGCATTACAGCATTTTGCACCTTTGTTTTCACCCAATTTGTACTTGACTAGGTATTTTTCAGAAGCAAAATCGAGCTTTTCCGTACTAGGTGCTTGCTGTCTATTATGGTGCTTTTTCTTGGAGGAGATGCAGACCTAATAGTTTCCAGCTTCTACTTGTCATGTAAAGGCTTAGACTGGTTAGGGAATCTCTCTTCTGAATTAGATTAGAATTTCCTGGCATTCCGTAGAGAAATAGTGTGTCTGTTTCAGTTTGAGTTGAACAAAGCCCCAGATTGAGTACATGACCAGGAAATACGTTTTTTTTTTTTTCAGAAATCACCAAAGTGCATTGCAGTATGATTTTTAGAGTGCATGGATTGATTTTACATAGGTACGTCTTACTGGGGTGAATAATTCTTTCCACCGAACTTTGAATGGAAATAAAGGAAAATAAATGTTAACTTTTTGGTAAAATCCTCTTCCTTCGTTTTCCAGAATCACTTTGATTACGGTTATTTTCAAGGATTTATTGACCTTACATATGGTGTTTAACAGGCAATAATGCCTCTGCCTAATTTCTATAATGGGTTTCAGTAATTTAGGTCATAAACAGTAAGACTAGATGTTCGCTCATTTATGCCGCTGTAAAAAAAAAGTTAATCAGTTATCTTTGGGTTAAAGTGACCCTGTCTCTTCTAAAAAGGAGAGAATATGGCAGCTGGTGTCCTCTTCTGCAAATGCTACTTGCATGGTTGTCATACTAACTCAGTGACCTCAATAGTTTTTGAGGCGCTAACCTAGAACAAGTACCCAGATCAGGCATCCTAATCTCAGTCTCCATCTGCATTTGGTGCTGGGTAAAAGTATTTAAGCCACGGCTGCACAACTAGTATTCTTAGAAGCCCTCCATGTTTCTTTCAGCACAGGTCAGCTATAAAAAGTGTACCTTCAGTTTTTCATCACTACTTTGTTAACTAGCCAGTGTTCTCTGCGCCCTTTCTTGGTTTTTTGAACATTTACAATCCACAGGTTCTCCTCCTGTTTTCCAGGGCTGCACACACGCCTCTACGCTAATTTGTTGCCCATCCGAGAGCGCTGTTTATATGTTTTTTCTGTATAAAAAGTGAAGGAAGAGAAGGTAAATGCTTGTCACATGATTTATATGGCACGGGAAATAAACTTTGAAAACCTGTCTGTGGTTTAAAAAAATATGCACACTTTAACCATCACTCTATCATGCAGACAGTGCGAAGCAGTTAACATTAAGTTAAGATGGCTGTTTGGCAGCTCCCTCCTCTATGCTGTGTCCATGCCTGTGCTTCATTGCCCCCATAACGTCTGTGACAGATATTCAGATGAATACAGTGACAGCACAATGCTAATGGGAGCTTGTAGAAATGAGATGTCTTTCCATTCCGGCAGCTTTAATGTGAGTAATGAAACGTTTTCTCTGCAGCGTAGCCAGAACAATGGAGGAGCGTTCCTTATATGTGAAAATAGAAACATGATATTCGTATTAAATAATGTATGCTAACCTCTTACATATTTTTTTTAATTACAGCGGGGTGCACTTCCAGGGAACGACGATTGGTATGGCACCCATCATGAGCATGTGCACAGCAGACAAATCTGGTGGCGTGGTTATGGTGAGTGTTAAAAGGAATCTTAGTGTTATCTTTTTCAGTTTCTAGTTGAAGTAATGCTAACGTAATGTAACAACACTTGTGTTCAATAGCATGTCCCCTCAGACCCTTACATATAGCTTCAGCTTTCTTCTAGAAGGTCTAGGGGGCCCTGACATCTGGTGTTCTATTACCCAAGTAGCAACATCTGCTAGGATAGCAGAAAGTTTAAAAACTATGCACAGGTGCCTTCAGTCACTTCCAGTTGGTAGTTTTCTACCATTTATTTCATTTCAGGTTTGCTTTAAAAAGTCAGAACAACAGATGAAAAAAAATTGGTTTTGGATACATTTTAACCATCTACAAAGGTTTGAACCAAAGCTATGCTAATATTTTCTTTTATGGTAAGGGTTAAAAAAAAAAAAAATTTTTGTAAAATCTATATTTTGTTATTGAGTCAGGTACATATGAAATATTGCATATTTATATTTTGCCTTTTCCTTTAGAGCTAGCAGGTGTCTCCTTTTCACATTTATAATTATATCTTTGTGGATGAAACACCGTAGAAGGCCATTGGCTTACAGAACTCAATGAGTCATCACAGCAGTGACTTATTGCTTATTAGATATTTCAATACCAAGTTTTACTCAAAGGGAACTGCAAAGAAAGTAGAGTTTGCCAAGTTATCCCTTTAACTTGCTCTTAGTGTTTTGGGAATCCCTTGCCATGTATTAATCACTTTCCGTCTGGCTGTTGCAGCTAAATGGTCGGACGGTGGCTTCCTAGATGCGGGAGGGCTTTTTAAAATGTCATGTCCCCGCTTCCGTTTCTGCACACTGCTCCCACACTAGCAGGAAATCGACTGTAATTTAAACAGCCAGTGATGCTTGTTTACATAGAGCTGCCCGATCGCTTGTATGATGTCTGCATGTCCCCCCAACCCTCTCCCCCCGCTGCCTATCCCGTGCATGACAGATTTGTGAACGGAGCTCGGAGGCAGATCAGCAGATGATCTCCCCTCTGGTTTCTGAATGCGGAAGTAATGTGTATTACATCACTTCCACCTTCCGCTGTCATTTCTCCGGCTTCTGTAGCTGGAGAGCAGCTGGCGAAGCAGATTTTTTGTTTTTAAAGCGTCGCCTATGGCCAATTTTGGGTATGGTAGTTTTTGGTTTTTTTTGCAGGCACACGCAATTTTAAGTCTTGACATGTTTGGTGTTTATTTACCCAACATGACCCCATCTTTTATATTTTACCAAAAAATTGGGTAATAATAAAAGTTTCATAACATAACGTAGCGGAAACAGGTTTTTTTTCTGTACTCTTTTCTTTATAAAGTAAAAAATAAAAACCTCAGTGGTGATTAAATGTCATCAAAAGAAAGCTCTATGTGTCCCCAAAAAATGGTATACATTTTATTTCAGTACAGCGTTGCATGACAGAATAAACGTCAGTCAAAATACTGCAGTACTAACTACTGAAAAATGGCCTGGACAGTTTATTTGTAAAACAAAGATTGTGAAGGCATTATAATAAAAATATATAAAACAATTATGGAAAAAATAATTATATTGACCCCTAACTATCGTTTTCCTGTAAGAGTACAAGACATTTACCCTTCTACAGTGTTGTCATAGTAAACATTTAAATTGTGTGACTCCTTTATGCACTAAAAGTGTTGGGGAATGGTCTCATGTTAATGTGCTTTACCTCTACACATAAGTAAACTACCAACACTGTCAAGAGGAAATGGACAAAATTGTATACTCATATTTACTTCTTGTCTTGGTAATCAAGAATATCTTGATTAGGCATTCTTATCCTGCACATGTCAGTGTCACATAATAACATCTAAATGATCAATGTCTTGTTATAAATCTTTCTGTGTCATTATTGGATATTCATTTTTTTAAGTCTAGGTTGCCATGCCTAAAGCCTCTTGCCCAAAATGCCAAAGTGTTAAACTTTGTCTTCAAATGAGAGTCTAGAAAAGGTTTACAACATGTTTTCTTTTTCTGTATCAGACTGTGTGAAAACTGAATAATGAAAGGGGACTTAGCTAACCAGGCTTCATGGGAACTTCAGACACTAATCATAAATATAGTAGGAGCATCTTTTAATTGCTTAATGAAAAGGTGGCCAGATTAATGCACACAGCTGTTTCATAGAAAGCCCGCAGGCATGCTTGTTCCCATAATGACTCTGCTAATTGTTTTCTTAGTGCTTGACTTTCATTGCTGACTTCTGCAAGGCCTCTCATAAATGTTTCATTAAACGGAGAATGCTCTGCTCACCCTTAATACAACACTGGTCTTCAAAGCCTGTAATATGCACCCTAGCCAAATAGGAAGCTGTTATTTCCATTGGTTGCAAGATTGACGGTAGAGTCCTTCGTTTGTATGAAATGATGCCCCTACCAAGCAGATGTTGGCAATCATTTAGCCTGAAATAGAATATTTACAGCACCATTATGATTGGTTATTAAACTTTCTCTTTTTAAATTTCCTATAATGCACTATTCCACTTAAAAACTACATGATGGAGTCATTGTAGATTGCTGCAGTTTTGTTTTGGCTTCCTGGCATCTTTAAAAAAAAAAAAAAAAACAGCATGTTGTTAAAGCAGCAGATATTCAAATCGTATTTCAATCACAAGTCCAATAAAGGGCTTCTGCCTAATTTTCCTACTGGTTTATAATAATAATGTCCTAAGAAATGTGGCTGTAGCCATGCCCTTTGTTTGCAACTCTACATCTACAGTACTTATGCGATAGACCAGCAATTCTGGATGGAAAATCGGCTTTCAGAGTATGATAGAATGATTTGTCATTAAATAAAGAATAAACCACTTTTTTTTAAATGTAAGGAAGGGGATGGCATAAGCGAAAGGTTTTTAGTTTCTCTTAGCCAATAATCTCCCTGGTTGCAGTGTTTCATTTCGTGTTGTATACATCAAAGTGGTAGCAAACCACCAACCGTAAAACAAAATTATGGGCCTGCAGGAGGTGTTTGCCATAATGTGCTAGTATGCACAGTAAATAAGCACATTATGGCAGACTTACTTTACAAGCGATCCCCTTCAGTGCGGTGATGTCCATGCCCCCTCCATTGCCGGTGTACCCATTGTCTCCTGGTTTTCTTCTGTGTTCTGCATCTTCAGCCTCTTGATTGGCTGGGGCTTGAATGATGTAAAAGAACCTGTGCAAAGAACCATGTCAAGACTTAGCTGCACATGCTTAAATTTTTTTTGCTTTAACTTACAATTACTGTTTTTCCACTTCCTGGTTGAGTGAGGCACTGGTGATGTAGCCCTGGTCCCACAGATACATCCGGGGAAGGAAACATCACCAGTGCATTCCTGGGAAAACTAATTCGTAAACTGCTAAATTTCATGACAGCCAGGGGCGTCCCAAGGCCGGGTGTCACCGCGTCATTGCGCATCCGCAGCCATCTGATTGATACCTTCCACCGGCCATCTTGGTGATGGACGCCGGCAGAGAGGAGGGGATGAGGTATGCTGCTGGGTCCCCTCCCCTCTCCTAACACTGTCGGGCTCTCTGTCCATGACCGAGGGCCTGACTTTAGAGAGGGGTGACACCAAAATCCCCCCCCCCCCCCAGATGATGTGCATTGTCACATGTTCCAGGAGGCAGACCCAGAGTTACAGGAAGAAAATGGAGATGGATACATCTGCCCTTAGTGAACAGAATGGGAATGGAAAGAAAAATGTCTAATTATCCGTCTGCATCTGTTTGTAGATTATCATTACTGAACATTTCTAAAAGTGCTGTTGTTGTCTTTTCTAAGATAAAGGTGACATTCTCTTTAACATCTGTAAAGTCTCTACAATATCTGAAAGTTAGGTACTTCTTATTCAGCTATGTTTCTTTCATAATAAAGCATTTTTGGGGTTATTTCTCCTCTGCTAGAGCTGTGCTGTAACAAAGATTATAGTTTCTCTTCAAATGGAAAGCAAAAGTTGTAGAATATAATTCCTTCACCCTAATGTTGATGAATCTGTCTCAGAGCTTGAACTTGACCCGCCACCTAATTAACAATCCCGTCTGCATCAGCAGAAATAACATTGTGAATTTTACAGTCTTGGATCATTTTATTATTGTTATTGTGTACAATTTCATAGATAGAACAAGTAAAAGTAGTGCAGATAATGCAATAGCTAAAATGATATAACATGAGTCTATACAGTTGCATTGCAAGCTGCAGCGATAACAAGAAGCAATATGGGAGAGATCCCAGGCCAAGTAAGCCTACATTCTAGAGAACTGTAATGATGCCGGGAATGATGCAAACACAAAGCTTTCATAAGCAACTGTGAATTAAGTACACATTCTATATGAAGATAGAAAAAGGTTGCGGATTCAAGCTGGCACAGCATGTTAAGAATTCTTGTTAAACACTACAGAAAGCTGCAGGCCAGATTCTCTAAATCCCTCTTCTTTACAGGAACATGTGGCCAATTAAAGCTGTGCTTACGGTACACTTTGTGTTGTTCGCTCCCTGTAATTGAGACAGTTTGCAATGCAATGACTTTTTTTTTTTAACTAAAATCGGGAGGGGCTGCTATGCCAGATGTAATGTACATAAGTGAATATGTCTGACAGTGAATCTAAAGAACATCCTTTTTAATATTGCAGCTTACCAGTCCCTTTCTTTTTCCGGGGGGCTTTATTTGCTTCATTTTCACCTGTTGCTCCCGCCAGTAACATGCTTTCTTTTCTGTATAACAAAACACTTTATTTTGAACTGTATATGTAACAGAGCAAAAGGGAGCAAATAGTTTAATGTTGGGGTTTACATACACTATCATAGATGTGATCTACAAGACAAACATCTGTTTACTGGTGAAGGCTTTTAAGATACTAAGCATCTTTTAGAGTTTAGCGTTTAAGAATGAATAAAGACTTCATTAAATGCAAAAATACAGCAGGTAAACTTGCTGCCCGCCGTGAAGTGAATTCATTTTACATTTAAAGAATGCCTGTCAATCTTTATCAAAAGCAATGTTGTGTTATGAAGAACCTAGTGATAGTAACTAAAAGTCATTAATGTGTTCTAAGATACTATATAACTCATGCCACTGTGATGCCATCACCTTCCTCAAAATGTTGTATTTTTAAGAATGTTGGTCTAATAGAAACATGGATTTTTTTATTTTTTTTAAAATAGGAAATAGTTTATTCGAACCAGTTAAAGTGTTGAGTCACTATGTTCTCACGTGTTGTGAGAGCATAGTGAGTCAACACTTTAACTGGTCCGAATAAACTATTTCCTATTCTAAAAAAAATAAAAAAATCAGAAGCAGTTAATTTGCAGGACAGAATCTGACTCCTTGACATACTTTGTTCTCACGCCCTCCAATATATCCTGCTGATTGGCAGCATGGCCAACTTAAAATAAATTTTGAGATGCAAGTTCTGTTGTGTCTTGGGGGCAGAGCTATTTTTTTTGTATCCAAATATTTATTGGGTTTTCAAGGTAAATGCAAACAGCATGTTGTACAGTGCTTGCCGGCTACAGGCGGCCACATAGGTAACGTAGTACAATCAACAGTATGTCAATGCAAACACTACAAATTAGGACCAAGTCGGTAAGACAGGGGTACGATAGAAATCATACAGACTAGTGAAACCATTATCGGTCCACCATCTGAACCTGGTCGGTTCAGTGTATGCTGGGACAAATAAAGGTTGCGAGAGTAAAGGGAGAAGGGGTAAGGAGGGGGATATCAGACCGGAGGAATACTTCAGTGAGTCCCACACTTTCAAGGCGTGTTTCATCAGAGGGCTGAGAGAGCGGGGTCTATCAACTGCCGGTAGCCAGGGAAGTGCTTGAAGAGGAATTGGGGAGCAGTTGGGAATTTCCAACATGGTCCCTCCTCCTCATATCCCCCTCGCAGGGTGTCCGGTAGCAGGGACGAGGGCTGGGTATGCTAGTACCGTTAGCCAGCTTCTGCTGGCTAATGATAGCTCTCTGGGGACCGGGTGTTGCGGAGCTCCGTTAGACCACGGCCATCTTCCTCGGCAGCTCGCCACGCCCCCCCAGAGCTATTTTTTTTTAGTTAAGATCTGTCCAACAATGGCATGTGAGTGGTCACTCACCGGTGCTAATTTTGTTTTCATGTTGTCAGTGCCTAGCCGTTAGCAGCCTTAAGGACTCCATATAATGTGTTGTCTTTTCACAAGGATAATGTTTTCTGAAAGTGAGGTTAGGTGATGTGGTCAGATTAGATGTTAAATGTGATTAGCAGGGTTATTACAATTGATGCAATTGTGGTATTGTCTTTAAAGTAGAACTATGAGGTGAGTGCTTTTCACTCACCTCATAGTTCTAGCCGACCTGTGACAATGAGACTGTCACAGGTCGGCTCAGTAGATCGGGAGGTGAGCGAACACATACCGGGTTCGCTCGCCTCTCGATCCTGTCACGGCTCTCTGCCGTGGCAGGGGGAGGGGCTGGATTCCCCTCTCCCCGCTCCGATCTGCCAGCGCTGACTGGCGGAACGGACGGGGGAGGGGGCGGGTACAGCTGGCTCTGCCTCTAGATAGGCAGAGCCAGCTGTCACTCACGCAGCTGGGCGGATCCCGTCATCTACGTCGGGATCTGCTCCGGCTGCGGCGTCTCAGTATACCGCAAGCTGTAGCTCGCGGTATACTGAGCTTAGGGTAACGGGAGGACGCTAGTTTGTGTCCTCCCGTTACCCTAAGGAGAACTATGGGGAAAAACACTGACCCCATAGTTCTCCTTTAAGACATGTCTACATAAAACAATAAACCCTAAACAGATCAGAGATATACGACATACATGAATATTAAGATGTTCTGTATATTCCTAAAAAGTTCTGGTAGTGTGTCAGAAAACCAGAACTTTTAATGAATATACAGAACATCATTATATTCATGTATGTCATATATCTCTGATCTGTTTAGGGTTTATTGGTCATTCCATGCTTATTTATCCTGTCTTTTGGTTATCAGGATACATTATTTACTCCCAGGTCCAACATTTATGACCCCCCCCCCAACAACTTTCTCTTGGTTTAAAGTGACATTAAACCCTCAGATTTTTTTTACATATTGTTGCTATTTATTCAGAATGTAACATAATTGAACAGTTCTGATGGCTAGTGCATTAAGGGTTTATGTTCAACCCATATGATGCCCCCATGAGTGCCCAAGAAATATTAGAAGCTGGGGTATTGATTGGCATAGCCGCCAAAGCTGAACTATTATTTACGGTGGATGGTCTATGAGGCTTTACAATACACTTTTTGTTTTGGGGTAGGCCATCTGGTTGTTTGTTCAGCAGTTCAGAAACTTTTTCTTTTTAAAAGTCTGCAAAGAAGATTTAAGCCTGTGCCCCTGAAAAGCCCAAATGATAAAAATGTTTTGTGCCAGCATAATGTGAGTGTTATTTCTTGTGCGAAAGGTGATACATGCTGAATAGGGGAAACAGACCTTGGTTGCCAGTGCCATAAATTAAACCATGCATCAATCAATAGAAGCCCAGACAGCACCACAATTTTTTTAACCCTTCTGAGGCCTGCATATGGCAGAAGTCACAGGGCTCCCGGAAAAAGAAAGATTGCTGCACAATTGTATTCAGCGCTGGTAATCACCTTCAGATTATTGGGGCAGGAAGGAGCAAATGTGTCATCAGTCTTGTCTGCGTGTGTTAAATGAAGCAGCTATTTTCAAGAAAAAGTCATCAGAATCAAGTCATTCGCTTAAAAGGCAGAGATTGCCATGTGTTGATTAGAGCAGTTGTTGTAGACGGGTTGGCTGAAAAGTCAGGAGAATGGGTGAACCTAGCTACAGAAATAGCACAGCCAACAGAAGCTGTGTTTTAACATTGATATGTCAGAACCAGAGAAACCTCAGGTTCTGTTTTTGGGGTAATTTTTTCAGTATTGGTAGTATGCATTCGTTTGCATTTGCCACTTTTTATATTGTGTAAAACATTGAATATTTCTCTGAAACAGCACCAGTTATCCGCAGTGTGTTAGTCTTTACAGGACATTTAAAGGTAACATACTTATAAACTAAGGTATCTTAGTTTAGAAAAGTAATTTTGTAAACGCGTTCATAGAGTGATCAATGATTTATACTCTCTGAATTGTCTAAGGTTAAGTTTAGGGACCGGTACTCTTGAGAAAAAAAAAAAAAGCTCTGTATTCTAAAAAAAAAATAATAAGCACCATATGCTTGTATACTCTCCAAACTTGCACAGGATCTTCAGGGGGCTGAAGAAAAGTATCTGACAAAGGAGAACTGTGGAAATGGCAGATACTTTATGCTACCTACTACCATCCTGTGGCATGACTTTGTTTTGGGCAAATACAGTGCTACTTTAACTTGTTTATAAATTATGCAGAGTTTAGGATTAAAAGTACATTTTTCTGTGTGTCTTTAGAGGACACAAAGCCATGTTTTGGAATATAGCCCTTACAATATAGCCTTTCCAATACCAGCTGACCTACATCCACGGGTAGATTTGGCAGCTACATGGTTCTGAGCTTTGACCATAGATGGGCTTTATTAACAGCATGCAGTTCCAATTTGTTAGCTTCTAAAGCAATGGACACAAAAGACAAAGCCATACTTTTCTCCATATACTAAGCATTAGTGTGACCAAAATATTCCGTTTATTTTTGGGCACCTGTTTACAAAAACAATGTTCTGGTAAAATGGAGGAAAATTCCTATTCAAAGTATCCAACTGGGTTCCAAATGTCATATTTAAAGAATAGGATCTTTTAAAAGAGCCTATTGGTTTTGATGAACAACACCATGGATTTCATTTTCTCTGCTTTTACAGGCCCTGCATGTACTGTTTCTTCTCAGCACACTGGAAAAAAGATTTTAAGTTCACCTCTCATGTCCACAAAGTAAATATACTAACAGTTCTAGTAAGGTGCACATACCTGTGCTGCCTGTTAGTGCATGTGCTGAACTTAAAGTTTGTTCTTTTATGCCTGGGAATGACACTATATCCAAACTGAATACAGGCCTCGTGTTCAATTGTCAAATGCCAGAGCTTCTGTGGCAAGTAGAGGCTTAAGTGTTTGCCAGTTAAATATCTTTGGGCAGGGCTTAGTGATGAGCAGATGCAGCACTTAATCCTGATGTAGAAAGCCCTGTATACAACCCAGGCCTAGGATAGAGGGCCCTCATTTGGCACAAAGCAGCTACTGTAAATACAAGTCCTGTATGGTATATTTATACACTTTTTGGTGGACTTGTTCATGTTGCTCATCTAAAGTCTGATTGGCTATTTCCAGAATGTATTGCTATTGTTTCTTCAATGCTGAACATAGAGGGAAGAGTGCCTAACTATACAAAACTTATCCTTCCTTATGATCTAATAATCCTCACGTTCTTGCCCCTTGTTTCAGCAACAGAGGCAGTGCTGTCAATCGAGAAAACTGTGAGCAGGACTAGGTGTGCTAGGTGTGGCCAGGTACTGATTGATAATGGCGTGTGAATCAGCAGTGACAATGGTGATAGTCACAATCACCATTGTAAAATTATCTTACAGATGCTCTTATAATTAAGTGCTGCTGCATACTTTTTTTTTTTTCTATGGTACTCCGTAGTTCTAAAATAATTCACCAGGATGCATAGGCAGCCGAACCTGTTCTGACATTCAGCCTATATTCTACTTACTTACATATCCCTTTTTTTTTCAAAGGATCATTCGGACAACCCACTGGGAGCAGCTGTTACACTTGCCCATGAGCTCGGGCACAACTTTGGAATGAATCATGACACTCTGGAAAGGGGTTGCAACTGCAAGGGATTTGACAAGGGGGGCTGCATCATGACCCCTTCCACTGCGTAAGTCCTTATTCCATTATGGTATAAATTACATTTTGCTGTTTATACAACATAACACTGAATTACTTTTATTTGAAGTGTAAAGGCAAAACTTTTTTTTTGTCTTGGATAGAACAAGAGACGGCCAGACCCTCTGCCAGGTTATTTGCTTGCAATACTCACCCCTCTATTTGCCTTGGTGACCTTTGTCAACAAGATGGCAAGTAAATCCTAAATTTTAGAGTTGTCATAAAAGCTAGAGTTGAGAGGAATTTTTCATTCGGGACACATTTGATTACCTAAGATGGTAATTACCATTACTTTGGGGGATTTCCTCTCACTTCCCTACTCTATCCAAAACTGGCTGTACATACACTTTAATCTTTTATGCATTCTTTGATTCATTTGTCAACAAAGCTTTTTCTGAATCTTCAGCAGTCAAGTTGGTCCATGATCAGTAAGTTTGAATTTTTTCATACATAACTGGTTTGAAAACTGCACTATTGATATTGGGGATATATCATTTTTATTCAGCTGTTTTTCAATCTAGATTGCAGGTATTGGCCTAACTTGCAAAGCCGGTCTTTAGTTACTATGGTCATGTAAGGTCTGCCTGGTTCGTTTTTCGTGAAGATAAATGTTTGAACCACCAATGCGCTTTGTACCGTTCCATTTTCAGTTTAGCTCGTTTGGGATAGTTTCTTAACAGTCAGAACCACAGTTTAGCCTCCTTCTGTTTTAATAAGCTCTGCTGACATTGCTACAAACAGATGGAATATCTTTTTCAATACTTTCAATGTTTTTTTTGGATGCAGCAACAAACACTTGGAGGACCATAAATGCCCCCACGAGTGAGGTTCTCCTTTCACAAAGATGTAGCGATGCAGAAAAACACTTGTTTATCTATCATAAGCAGTAGAAAAGTAATATGCTATGATGTGAAATATTGTAGTTGAATGATTGTAGGATGGACTTGAGGAAGGATGACTTGGTGACTGTTTTCTTTGTAATCTGATGAATCCACTGCACTGAAGTGTGACATTAAAATCTATTTCTCTTATCACACGTTCATAGCCAATAGACCAGATAACCGGATCTGGTTGCTGTGATACAGTTTCAACTCCTCACAGGCCACCTATACTGACATTTATGTACAGTATATCAAGTTAAATTTTATTATACTACATCTTTTTATAACACTTGAGCTGGACATTATCTTGGTTCCCTTGTAACTTTATGGACAGGATATTGAGGTGTAATCAAGAAAGAATGACATTTCTGCAGATAGTAGAGATGTAACTTTTAGTGCGATGGTCAAAAAACGACATCTCTGCTATTGGCAAACAATGTCATCTTTTATAACTGGGAATCCCAGCTCACCAGTGATTGTTTTTTTGTTGTTGAGCACTTGAAAACCAACAGCTATAAACCCAAGGCCATGGTACTACCTCCAATTGCATTGGGACACTACCTACCTGAATCTCTAAACCCAATGCTATGGTGCTATGCTAGAGGGGAGTGTAGTACTCCCTCCAATTACACTGGGACACTAACTACTGTTATATATTTCTGAGTAATGGAAAGCGGGTGTAAGACTGGTAAATAAACTTGTATCAGTGCATGGTGGGTTGCATGATCTGAGTTTCAGAAATAACTTTCAGTTTATTGTGCAGTCTAAGTGCCTGTTTCTACTTGTGGTTATTAGTAATGGGCAACAATGCAAGGTTGTTTTTGCGAGCTGTAATAATGGGACTTTTTACCTGAATTGCTGGCCTTATTTCCCGGATAGAGAGACACGTTTGGCTGTTTTAAATAAGATAAAAGGGGATGCAATATTGCTACCTGCTATGTCCAGCTGTGAGGAAGCTGGGAAGAATCAGAGTAGCCTGGTGAAAATATACTTACAATTATGGTTAAACAGACGGATTTGTGCATATATGACCAGCTTACAGGGGACTTCTACTTTTTTTCCCCACTGACTCACCAGAAATAAGTGTATGTGTGAAATAAATCTTCAGGAAGACTTAATTCCCTAGCACAGCCTACTCCTCTTTGCACGTTATAACCCTCTCCTTTTCTGGGAGTGTCCAGTTACTGTCTGTGCTGGCCCAACTCCTCCAACCCTCCCTACATAACCTTTTATATAGCTGCTGGGGGTGCAGTAAAGGAGAATATAGAACAAGCCTCCCTAAATGTAAGACCGTGGTCCAAGTGGCAGTTCTGTGTGGACCGTGATCACTTATCTGCACTGGGTTATGGCTGGCTGACAGTGGATACACCAGCCTCTGAGGCTAGTGCATCCACTGCCAGTCCTAACATAGCGCAGACCCCCCACCACTTCAGTCATTGGTTGCTAGGACTGCTGGTGTCCTAGCAACCAATGGCATTAGGTGTCCACCACCTCTACAGTCATTGGTTTCTAGGACCGCTGGCATCTTAGCAACCAATGATGTCAGGTGTCCAACTCCTCCACAGTCATTGGTTGCTAGGTCCGCCGGTGGTCCTAGCAATCAGTGTGTCGTTGCATGTGTCCCCCGGCATTAAAAAGGGACAGAAGAGTATGTCCTTCTGTCCTGTACTTCAGCTTGCTCTGTCTCCCGTCTCCTGCCCTGGCCTGCCAATTAAAGCAGGTGTGTGGGAAAAATATAAAAGGGCACACTAAAGGGGACAACCTATGTAGGAGGGCACTCTGATGGGGAAAACTCCCAAAGGATTTCTCTCTCACATTGGCTGGCCCCTTTACATTAATTATGAAAGTAAGGGGGCACTCTTATGGGGACAACCAATGTAAGGGGGCACTCCGATGGGGTCCACTAACTGGGGACAACAGTGTGATGTTCCAGGATCAACACATCAACACTGTGCCTGTTAACACACACCAGCAACTGTGTGTTGTAGTGAAGCTGCTGATGTAAATACAGCCTGAATAGGGGACCGCAGCACGGAAACGGACTGCATGACCGTTCTGTCCGGACTGCGATTCGGACCCCTGTTCAATTAAAATTTTACTCACCGGACACCCTTGAAATTTTATTCAATACCCCTGCTATAGAGTGTCACTTGAGTGCCCTGAGCCTGTTGGGACTGCTGACATCACTTTTAAGAAAGCGGCGCCCAGCAGCAGTCTCAGGGCACTTTACTATTGTTTGAAAACACAAGGGTATATATTCTGGTGTGTCCACATGACCTGAAATCTGTCTAAGCATCCAGAATTGAGTCGTAGGGTTTCATAAAAATACCCAATCGTTTTATTTTTTTAAGCACTGGTCAAAACACGCATAATCCCATAATGCTTAGTTCTAGGTCCTTGCAATCAGGGTGCTGGCTCTGTACAGGTCTATTCTCACCAGCTAATTTACTCCAAAACAATCCACCTCACTTCCACTCCAGGAGGAGCTCAGACGGGAGATGTGACTTCTGTGAAAGAAACAACTGAGTGGAGGGATAGTAAAGTGTGGTGCACAGTGGCGTAACTACCGCCATAGCGATGGTGGTGGAGGAGGAGCCTGAGGCCCAGCGTTGGAGGAGGCTTATGGCCCAGCAGCAGGCAGCTCTGAGCTGACTAGTAAGAGGTGTGCAGGGAAAGAGACCCCAACCAGCCCACCTGAGACCCTGCAGAGCCATCGATAGAGAGTCTATGGTGGGCTCTTCAAGGTCACTCTCTGGTGGGCTCTTCAGGGTCACTCTCTGGTGGGCTATGCAGGGTCTCCGGTGTGTGCAAGGTCTCAAGTGGGCTATGCAGGGTCTCTGGTGGGCTGTGTGGGGCCTATGGTGAGCTCTGAGGGGGCTATGGAATGCTCCGCACGGTCTCAGGTGGGCTCCGCAGGGTCACTCTCAGGTGGGATTTGTGGGGTCTCAGGTGGGCTGTGCATGGTCTCTGGTAGGTGCAGGGTCTCTGGTGGGCTGTGCAGGGTCTATAGTGACAGCAATCAAATGAACATCAAGGTTTTAAGTATTCTTCACTATAATAACAAATGTGTTTTAATTACTTACTTGTGTTTTAGGTGGGCTCTGCAGGGTCTCTCAGGTGGGCTGCATGAGGTCTCAGATGGGCTCTGCGGGGTCTCTGAGGGGTGTCAGGTGGGCTCTGCAGCTTTTCTGGTGGGCTCTGCAGCTTTTCTGGTGGGCTCTGCGTGGTCTATGGAGACGGCAATCAAATGAACATTGAAGTTTTAAGTATTTTTCAAATAATAACAAATGTATTTTAATTTCTGCCTGTGTCTCCATTGGTGGAATTATCCCTTACTTCCTGTTCTATCAAAAAAAAGGGGGGAATTTTTGCTCTTTTTTTCCTTGTTTGTCAAATAGACAAAAAGAGTGTGAAGAATCTCCCAAATTGGGACACAGGCAGCAAAAAAAAACTTGACAGAGGTTCTAACCTTTCCACAGTCTATCAAAAATTAAAGAAAATAAATATTTGTCTGGATTTTGGCTTTAATGGGTTTATAGGCTGCATCTACCTATATCAGCCTTCACCATCACAGAAGATGACAGGTCCTCTTTAATCGTTGAAGCTGTTTATTCTTCACATGCAAAATATGAGCCATATTGTTTTCCGTCTGTGGACAGCCAAGATGCTTATTGCACAGCAGGGCTCTGAGTGTAATAATCCGGCAAAGATCTGCAAAGCCAGTTTAAGATAACATTTTCTTCTAGCTCTCCCCTCTGAAAAGAGCGAGTGCTGGGGGGGGATGGTGGGAACGGGGGGGAATATATATTCTGTTAAAATCAATAATATTATGGTTAAAAGCACAGCAATACCACACCTGTCAGACAAGCTGTAATTTTGAAGCTGTAATTTTGAAGCATACCCATCTATTTGCCGTTTGATGGAAACCCGATAACACATTTCCCTATAAATCATTTCTGCCATCCCGGATAGGTGGTGACATTGGGAGCGGTAAGCTGTGTGTGAGTAGAATGATCATCGCATTGGCCTCTAATGCAGATCATACGGGGACATTAGCAGATGTGGATGTGAGGCGGGAGATAATGCACTCCATCAACAATACAACGACCATTTCAGTGCTATCTGCGAGGATTGCAAACCTCTACAAACAAGATATGTTCCCTTCCACAGTACAATTCGCTTTGCACAAGGACATGATCAGCCTGGTTTTATTTGTACATTGTGGATTAAACAAGACGCATTTGTGGATGATGGAGATGGCCTAAAAGGAGCCTCTACTTCACCAGTTATAAAATCTACATAATTAAAGTGTATCAAAAAAAGACTTTCTTTTTATAGAACCTCTGTCAGCTTATTATTGCCGCTTATATGCTCACTTTGTGACGGTTATCATAGGGGACAGACAGCACAAAAAATTGATTATTTTTAACACTTTCAGGCTCCATTCAAAATATTAAGACTGGATTCATACTTATGTGCTTATGCCACAGCAGGTTTATGATGTGCTTCATAATAACTGGACATGCATTGAGCTTCCGTTCTGAAGCCTTTATAATGCATATCGTTGGATGAACAAAATGGGACATTTGTGGCCAATGCTTCTCAGTGTTTTGCATATATTTGAACCAGCGCTATTAAAAACAATGGCAGAACCTCTCCATGTGCGATGTGTGCTAAAACATGTGTGTTAAAAACGCATAGGTGTAAATGGGTCCTTTAACCCTTTTGTTTGCCAGCACCATGTGAGCAGACTTAGCTGGGAATTTGTTAACTTTTTTAAAGTGAGCTGTTGTCTTTCTTGTACTGCCACAGGTGAGTCCTCATGTAATGTAAAAGCAGTGGATTTTAAAACTGTAAAGCCGCCAATTGCTATTATAGTATAGTATTATTTTCTATTATAGTAGTATATGCCACCCCTTCAGCCTGGCCCTCTCCCTATCATGTGTCCTGGGCTTGCGTGCCTCTCCTAGACAACCTCCTGGGCTTACTTGGGACTTTTATGGCAAATGTAAGTTTAAGAGTGGTGTGGGGATCAGTCAACATCCATTCACTGATTTCACCTGTGAAGAATGAACCCGGAAGCACTCAGTGCTGTGCACTTCCAGGTTTGGATGCTAATCTCTTGCCACTTTGTCCAGGAAAGAGGCTAATCGAGCACAGTCTTGCTTGAGTGACATTAGCAGATTGCAGGGGTGACATTAGGGGTCAAGGCGTTCTGAGCCAGCCATGATTGGCACCTCTAATTTTAAGCTGTAAGCACTACTGCTTTACATTACATGTGGGCTCACCTGTGCTGGTACTAGGAGTCACCTGAATAGTAACCTTTTAGTTAAGGCTGATTGGAGACCTTTTGTTAACCTGTGTATTATAGAATATATAAAAGTACTTAGATTCCAGTTATTGCCACTGAGGAAGTAGTATCATTCCATATGGGGGTGACTGTGGACAGTATCTTTCCAATGGAGGTGACTCATCTTATGGTTGGAAATTGGGCCTTTGAAACGTGTGCCTTTTAATGGATGATTCAGTAATTGACACTGTGGACTTACCTGTGCTATTTATGGGAATCACAGTTGGCATGACCTAGTATCCTGGACTGATGTGTGTTAGAGATACCAGACAGAAACTTAAAGTGCAGGTTTAAAAAAATAAAAGGAGTTTATTGAAAACTACAATAAACATAAATGGCAAACAACAGTGGAGAAAGTCCAGGATGTCGTCCAGGCCAAGCCAGAGGTCAAATGTCAAAGCAGGTAGTCAGCCGAACCAGGTCAGGGAACAGTGAGAGCGGGATGAACTGAAACAATATCCATCAGGAACCAGGAGATCAGTCAGCCAGAGCCAGGGTCATAAACGGAAAAACGAACAACTGCAGAGTACTTGGTAGATCAGAGCACACGCAAGGGTGGAGACTGAATGGACAAGCTCATGATTAAATAGTGAGATGGTGTTTCCATCACTCTGAGACAGGAATTTGTTAGGAGTTTTGCTAGAGTTGCAGAATGATGATGATAATGGATTTGGTCATAAGAGGGCACCAAAGAAGAACAAACTGTCAGAAACACTACACAAGCCATGCTGTAAGTAACTGGACAAGGAAGGGTAAGAAACCTTGACAATGTACCTAAATACGCAGTGTTTACTCAGTTGAGCTGATATCATTGAACTGTAGTCCGCATAGAATATCTCAAAGTTTAGTTCTGCCTCCTCGTGAACCTGCACACAATTCATCCTTTGCTATCTACAGTATGCTCCAAGATGGAGGCCCTCATAGATTAGAGTTGGGACCACACTACACAGAGGGGCCTTGATGAGTCAGTGTGGCTTCCACATATTTTGTTGTGCAACTAAAACCTCTGTTTTTTAACTTCTGAAAAATATATTTACCTAGAACATTTTGGCCAAGGATACTGCTTAAGGGCTCTGGTACCAGGCAACTGAATGATTGCTCTGCCCCACCATTTTTGATAGAATTAGCTGATTATCACATCACTTCCAATTTTATGAGATGAGGAACATGGATACAATCCAGCACAATATATTTAGGCAATGGACACACTCTTGCCACATCCCCAGCTATGTGGACCATTAAGAATTTATATGCGAAAATGAATTGGTGAAAACCAGAATTTTTTTTCATACCATTACTTTGGTCCCAAACGAGGGACAGTTCGGAGGTATGTGATCATCTAATGTGTTTTGGTATGTTCAGAGCCAGTTTGGCACCCCTGTGCTTCCTCCTAACTGCCGCCTTTGACCCGCTTTCATGCTGTTACACTGATCACCTTCTATCAGTTAAAGGAGAATTATGAGGTGAGTGATTTTCACTCAGCCTCATAATCTGAGCCTACCTGTGACAATGAGACTGTCACAGGTCGGCTCAGTAGATCGGGAAGTGAGCGAACACATACCGTCGCTCGCTCACTTCTCGATCTATCTCTGCAGAGAACCATGACTGTCACTCACAGCTCCCCCCAGGGATTCCCCCCTCCCCTGTCCGATCCTCCAGTACTGACTGGCGAAACGGACGGGGTAAGGGGTGGGCACAGCTGGCTCTGCCTCTAGATAGGCAGAGCCAGCTGTCAATCCCGCAGCTGGGTGGATCCAGACAGTATTGTCGGGATCCTTCCCGGCTGCGGCGTCTCAGTATACCGCGAGCTGTACCTTGCGGTATACTGAGCGTTGGGTCACGGGAGAACACTAGTTTGTGTTCTCCCGTGACCCTTAGGATAACTATGGGGAAAAGACCTGGCCCCGTAGTTTTCCTTTAACACAATCTTGCAATGTTATTTTTTTAGTAACTGTGAGAAATGTTAGAAAATATTTTTTCTACTGTCTCAGTGCTTTTCTACCATACCTTTCCCCAGATCCATACTGTTATCTCCTGCCAGTCTCGTGTTTGTAGTTTCTAGGCAGAAGTAGAATACGTGTGAACACAGCTGGGTGGCTTTCTAAATGAGAACCCTGCTGCTAGAGAGAAGACCACCATAATTTATAGAGGAAATGGAGGCTCACAGCATTTAATTCTCCTGGAAGTCACTGATAGGAAAGATACATGCAGTGGAACTGCACCTCTCTGCTCATATCACACATGAAAGCTTTTTTTCTTGGTATTTTAACCTAACCTGCCATATAATCATTTTCCGTAGCCGATGTCACGGCAGTGTCAGATGTCAGACCGTTTTCTAAAAGGCACCGTAAAAAAACTTGCAGGGTAATGCTGTGGAAAATTAAGTTTCCTACCCTGCTTTCCCTTATCATAAAAAGGATCGTAATGACACCATTTTCCTTCTCAAAGAACGAGTGAGTCTGAAATGCCAGTTATCTGTGTGTAAGGGTTCACAAACATTAACGTCAAAGTACCCATATCTGCGTAAAATAAGAATTATGATATTGTATTTTTATTTGATGTAGAAATATTGAAGAATGTATGTCCAGCCAAATGTTTGTGCACTGTACTTTGATTTGGCAGAACTGTTTAGGTCTCTAATTATAATCTATTAAGAATTCATTCTGTCCTGACTTTTAGAAGGCTGTTAATATACAGCAATATATAGTTGATCTCCTACACTAGACACCAAGAACGGGCATTGGTGCTTTAGGTACCCAATAATGTATGGTCTTAAGGCGACTCAGTACTTTAAGAAGTTGTAAATATGGTCTGTCCATAAATAAAAGCTTTAACACTTACCTATCCAGCTGCTCGCACTGCCAGTCTTGTAGTCTTGAAGAGATGCCACTACTAAAAACGTTGCTGCATTCAACACTTAAGGAATGTGGGATGCCTGTTACCCCTATGAACCCTGTGGTTTAATCTGTCAGATCCTACATCACCCGGTATTATTGTCGTATGTGGAGTCTAAATATGCCAACTCAGTTCAGTAGGTACCAGTGATAGAGCTACTACACTTAAACTCTTGTATTGAGGGGTGTTGCTGTTACTCAGCTATGCCAGAACAGAACACTGGAGAGGAAGTGGAGGAAGCCAGTAATAAACCATAACATGCTGACTATATAAGACTATCAAGAGATAAAATTGTGTCAGACTTGACGTATTCGTGCCATACTGTACAGGAGTGATGAGGTGCCCCCAAAGGAAGGGGGGGCACCAATGGTCAGGGCTTGCAGGAAGTGGGTTGAGTGACACGGAGGTCATTCAACCCAGATTTGTAGCTATACTTTGTGGCTATTTCAGAGCGTCTTTTTTTTTTTTTTTTAGGGGGGGTGTCATACCTTCTCGGCCTCGCTTATATAAACCACCTTTAAACGTGGAGTCGGCCTTCAAACTTGAAGTTCCACAGAGCAAGGTCACCATGGTTGCCTTTGCTAGTTCAAGATCAGCCCATTTGACAGCATCTGCCCGTTTGTTTCAGATGAAGAAATCTCATCCATTTTTCTTGGTGCTGCTGCTAACCGCCCACATGTCTATAATTTAGTCGTTACTGCAGAACATGATAGAGTGTAACAGGAGTCTGCTTTATGGTCTTGGTTGTGGAAATAAAACATTTTCACGTATTCTTCCAGCGCATTTGCTCTCATCTTGAAAATTTGACCCTTGTTACAGCAATTCCTTCTCTTTCCTCAGGAACATTCTTCCCACGTGAGCCCTATGTTTCAGGTACTTACTTTTTTTTAACGCTGGTTTTTACGGAGAGACTTTTGGGAATTAACCCTCTCTCTTTATCTGTGCACACACAGCCACTGTATCAAAACATTTCTCCTCCTGCTCTTTATATATATTTTTTTCCTCAACAAACATAGTGATTAGTCTATTGTACATCAAGGTAAGCACGGCCGGAGGGAGAGCGGAAAGGTCCAGCTAGCTTATAATCTTTGCAAGGCATTCATACTAGAGAATGCCTGGTTGTTAAGATGAAGCCATTAAATTTGACGTGATTCAAACTTAGAATTCAGCCTTTCTCAACCTTTTCACCATGGCGGAACCATCAAAATAATTATTAGGACTTGGGGAATCCCTGCAGAAAGTTATTTCTACAGCTTACAGGACATTAGCGTGTACAGTTAATAGATAACAAAAAATAATGTGATATACCTATCATATATGATACCCAGAGCAAATCATTATTAAAGGAGAACTATGGGGTAAGTGTTTTTCCCCATAGTTCTCCTAAGGGTCACTGGAGGACATATACTAACCTCCTCCCGTGACCCAGTATATTGGGAGCTACAGCTCGCATTATACTGAGACCGCCGCAGCCGGGACGGATCCCGACACTACTGTTGAGATCCACCCAGCTGCGTGAGTGAGAGCTGGCTCTACCTATCTAGAAGCAGAGCCAGCTGTACCCGCCCCTTTCCCCATCCGTTACGCCAGTCAGCGCTGGAGGATCGGAGCGGGGAGGGGGAATACCTGCAGGGAGCCGTGAGTGACCGTCACAGCTCTATGCAGGGACAGGATTGAGAAGTGAGCGAGCCACTCCCCAATCTATAGAGCCTACGTGTGACAGTTTCATTGTCACACGTCGGCTTGAACTATGAGGTTGAGTGAAAATCACTCACCTCATAGATCTCCTCTAATACTTCCCTGATTATTTTAATCCAAAACTAAATAAAACACGTAATGTATTAAGATACACTTGACTGGAGACCCTAGCTTCAGAATGCTTCCTGGCGATGCCATACCTAAACCTGAAGATTCTAGTCAGTTATATACAGCTGAGGACTGATTCATTGCATACATAAGAATAGGGTTTGCTATTGGATAAAATTAAATGATGGACAATAGCTACTTGGTGCTTGGAATGTACATAAGTGTGTTTTTTTTCTGAGACAGGATTCCAAATGGTGCAATAAAACCAAAGGAGGTACAGACAATTATTATTTGCTTTCTACATTTATTTCAGAAGCTATTGATTTGTTCAAAGCTAAACTCCAGACACAAATACTTTCATTTAAATCTATCTCCTAATAGCCACAAAGGATCTAAATCCACTTTGTGTACACTAAATGCCTCTGCAACCCTAGATAGTACAAAGTATCAGTGGCATCATCACTGGGCTGCACATAGCCTGTACAGAGAGCAGAATTGTGGGAGGGACCCAGCAGACTCCACCCAGTACAGACTGCCTGCAGAGAACTACAGGAGGGGGGGGCGGATACAAGACCAGTCACCCTGCACAAGAGCAGCAGTGACCGGTCTTTATTAGTGGAAACCTCTGCACAGAGGCAAAATGCAGGAATTGGTTTAAGCTGGAGTACTGCCACATGTGGAAAATACTCAATACACCAAGTGACACAACTAACAATACACATTGCGCTTGTCTTTAGATATTTAGACATTTTATTTTGCTTGAAGTTCAGCTTTGACATTTTGTGTGTGTGTATATGTGTGCGTGTGTGTGTATATGTATCTATGTGTGTATACAGTAGGTATGTGTGAGTGTATGTATATATATGTATGTATATATGCGCGTGTGTGTGTGTGTATATATACATATATATATAGTTATGCTGTAACCCTTCAGAAATATCTGTAGGTTTCAATTTCAAACTGTTAATTGCAGTTTCAGTAGATTATGTCACTAAGCATTTGGGACAAGGATTTTCCTCAGAACCTCCTACACAGAGATCAATGTTGTATTCATGCAGTTGTGGGAATGCCGCGCTGTATACAATAAACGTCGAGCTCCTTCTGCACCCCTGTAGCTGTTTACACATATTGACAAGGCTTTTAAAGTGTCAGTTCGCTGCCAGTGCTCACTCTCCACCGTGGAGAAGTCCCATTGTGGAAGCCTGAAATTGATAATGCTAAAATGTTCCTGACAACCGCTTATGATTGAGGCATTGCAGTAATGCAGAATCTACAGGGAAGAGTCTGGAGGTGGGCTCGCCAAGAACATCTTCACATTTACCTTATACTATTCTCCAGCTCAGCCACCGGGCAACATTGTAACAAGACATTTTACCGGAATTTACTTACTGATTCAGTTAAAGCTGAACTCCAGGCCGAAAAAAAACTTTTATTTCAATATATTCTTTAGTAGCTACAAAGGGTATAAATCCACTTTGTGTGCACCAAATGCCTTTGCAACCCCAGATATTACCATAGAAATAGCAGTAACGTCATCACTGTGCTGCACATAGCCTGCAACTAGAGCAGAGCTGTGGGGGGGCTCCACCCACTACATGTTGTCTGCAGAAAATTACAGGAGGGGGCCGAGACAAGACCATATTCCTTGCACAATGAGAGCATGGCAGTGACCGGTCTTTATTACAGGAAGCTCATGCACAGAGGCAAGGTTTTAGCCGTGATTACTGCACAGATCTGGAAGAAATACACAGAGCACACCAAGATTCCAGTAAGAATACACATGACTTTTGTATGTAGACAATATTTAATTATCTTGGAGTTTAAAGTGTTATCAGAAATCAGAAGTTTCAAAATAGGTCAACAAAGCTGTTGGGACCAAGAAGGAAAATAAACAAGTATAATATAAATGTCCCAAAAAATTTCAGCTCACTCAGGTTACCTTTTAGTTTTTGTCATCTCCAGAACCACGTGAAGAAATTCACACAGCTGGAATAGTGACATTCAGTTATGGAGCGGGGGGTTAGCCAGGTTCAGCGGCTTTCATGTTGTGAGTAGGACTTCATCCTCTTGTTACATGATTTTAATATGTGCACTTTATCCCTACAGAAGCCAGTGTTGTAATCAGGGAGCACATTGGCCCTCATTTTTCACAAGATATAATGGAGTCTTTAAGAAAGCGAACACCAGCAGTCATGTGGGGGTTGCCTGCTGAATAAGATGAATGCCAGGGTGATACTTAGAAACACAAAATCCTAGGTGGTTAAAAGATCCATACAAAAACGCCACCCCTTGATTGGCCCGACGCTAAATGTGATGAGATTGATCCCTGACTATGTTTTACACGCCTTGAAGTCGACTGGCATGTCTCCAGTATTCGGGAACCCGAGTTTCACTGCCGGGCTGGAGGGTCCGGTCTTTAATTCCCTCAGGCAAGCGGGTAAGACGCGGCTTATGCATTTCTGGGAGCGCGGACACTTCGGTTGGATTTTGGAGCTTCAACATATGACTGAACCAGTCCTACCCTTGTGGAGCGCGATGCAACTTAGACATTTTCTGACTAGCCATTGTAAGAATATTATACAGCTACCTAAACCCGCACCGTATGAAGAATTATGTCTGGCCGATTCCCCTATTCGTCATGGTCTATCTCTGGCATATCATATCCTCTCCCACCCCCCAGACTTACCGAGACCCTCGTATATAGTGGCATGGGAAAGGGAAATGTGGGTCAACTTTACAGATCATCAGGTCAATAAGATGTGTCGGTACACTCATCAGTCTTCCATTTCATGTGCCATACAGGAGACAAATTTTAAAATTCTATCCCGTTGGTACAGGGTACCTAGGATGTCGCAGTGCTCACCCCTATGCTGGCGTTGCTCTGAACAGGAGGGAACTATGCTTCATGTGTTTTGGGGCTGTCCAAAACTCCAGCCATTCTGGAAGACAGTGGGGGAGGCCATACTTTCTATGACGGGGATTCAGCTAGGTTAGAATCCAGCAGGGTTCCTTCTACACCTGACGCCCCTCTCTGTGAAAAAGTATAAGAAATCCTTGCTTCTCCACCTTCTGAATGCAGCTAAAGCGTGCATTCCGGTATATTGGAAACAGTCATCTCCTCCACCAATCAGTTTGTGGTTCCGTAAAATTGAGGAGACACGGTTTATGGAGGAGCTGCGGGTGGAGAGAGCTCGAACAGAAGGGGGGGTCCAGGGATGTATGGTTTTATTGGACCGAGTACACTTCCTCTGAGGAATACAAAGCCCTCTGTGTGGCGGATGCTTAGAGGGCACAGAGCAGTACGGTAATGGGTCTACGGAGGACGCGGGATACCGGGGGTTGGAGACAATGGAGGCAGGCTAAGGTTTAATGCCATAAGATGGTGCCCACCCTCTATTTTTTCTTTTTCTTCTCCCCTTCCTTATCCTCTTCTTCCTCCTTCCCCTTCTGCATTTATTCTCTTCTACCTTCCCCTCTCCCTGCTACTATTCCCTCTCAGTCTATTTTCACTTCATTTTCTCTTGCTCTCAGTTATCTTGTTTGAGGTTATATCGGTTCATATACCAGTTATTCTGTAAAAGACCTCACTGGTGGATTTAATTAACATTGCTTGCTCCTAATAATTATTGGAAGAGTGGGCCTTCCAAGAATGTTGTGATCTAGCAACTATGTGATTCTGGAAATGCTATTGGATTCAATTACGTTTTCTTTCATCTTTGTTCTAGAAGTGTTTTAATTTTTTTTAAATGCATCTTTACATTTTCAAACACCTATGTAGATTTTGTCCCCTAAATTAGGTGAAACTTTCAATTTAAATGGTGACTGTACATTCCACATACACATGTAATCAGACAGGGCGTACAGTTTTTATTATCCCATCTCTGCTTGGGAAGGGACATAGAAAATTGTAATAGTGTGCAAATCATCAATCTTTGTTTTGTATAGACTCTTGCCTATTCGTTTTCTGTACGGTTTCAGCTACACTGCCCCCAACTAATCATCGCCTTCTGATTTTCTGAAGCCTTATATTTCTAATGAGCTTACAGCGAGCAGGATTTTGTACCTCTACGCTCCACACTCTACAAAATCTTTGCACCACCTTGTTTTCTTTCCATTTGAGGTGCCATTGATATCACTTGGAAGGCAGTTATAATTCTGTATGTTATGAGGTCAAAAGAAATAAATATTAATGGAGGATGTGTAAGACCAACAGACATGAAATAAAAAAAAATTAACTGCTGTAGGTATAATTGTGAAGCTTCCAGAACTGACAGGAGGGTTTGGGAGGTTGCTTCAGGAATGTGCAGGCACTTATTTTGTATTGTCATGACAGATTGCTTTGTCTTTCAGCCTTATAACTCGGTCAGTGTTTCCTAAACCTGTCCTCAGCCCCGCTAACAGGTCATGTTTTGTGGATATCTACATTGGTAGCTTGATTTGCTCATTTGGTCTGAAGCTGTGGAACTTTTCTGAAACTTCCACTTATGCTGACCATTAAAAATGTATATGCAAAATGATTGGTAAAACAGAGTAATTGTTTTTGTTTCACCATTACTTTTCCTTCATACTGGCTTTTCTAAATAGTAAACAAAATAATGAAGACATAAGATATAGGATTTAGTGCATAATAACACTTTCGACAGTTACGTAGAACATTATTATAGATATCCATACATCAGACAAAAGGGATCAGACAAAAGGGACAGAGGGATTTGGTTCTAAAAGGTGAACAGTCCCTCCAAATAAGGGACAGTTTGGAGGTTCACTATAGCGCCAACCACATGGTAACAACTTCTACACACTTTGTCATTTGACCAGGGCCAGATTTACTCTCTTCGCTGCCCCAAGGTTCGCCTACCCGACAACCCCCCTCCCCCCCGCTCCCCCATGGAGAAAGGCAGACCTGCAGGCTGCATGCAAGTGATCTCGGCAAAATCACGAAGATCATTTGTACAAAACATGCGTCGGCTTCCCCGCTGTACATTTAGCTCTGCTTGCCCAAAGCAGGGCTAAATGTACAAAACAACTACCCGCCCGGTGCCAGGAACTGCATGTCCCGGGCATCGTGAGATAGGAATTCCACACCCCTGCTGCCACTCTACTCCCTGCTGCCCCAAGGCCGGGCCTTGGTTGGCCTTTTGGGAAATCCGGCCCTGCATGTGACCGCTAAAGTGGAGGATTACAGTGCAAATTGGCTGATCTTCCCTTGCAGTGGAGATCAGGGGGACCAAATGCCTAGAGCATCAGCAGAGGGAGGGACTGTTGGAAAAGTTGAGTTTTTCAGACATTTATATTTTTCTTTATCACAGCCTTACTGTTTAATATAGCTTTATGTTAACTTTTGAGCATAGGCCTGCTTTAAGCTACGTATTGAGTAGGTGAAAGTTGTGTTGTCTTATTATTACGCATATATCTCACTACATATAAGGCACAGGGGCACATGCTGCATGTAGGGAATAATTCACGAGCTGAGTTACCATGGGTGTTTTTTTTTCCTTTTGCCATGGGAATCTTCCATAATGTTTGTGGCCACTTGAGCTTTATTTTCATTATTCTCATCCCCATAAGACACAGAAATGATTTCCTTGTATCCTTTCTGCCTTGTAAAGCCGTGTGAGTATGCTGGCATTCGCATACAATTTTCATATAGTCAGCACCAAGGAAGAGGGAAAACAATAAGTTATAATCTTTTTCCTACCTAATCACAATATAAATATTTAATATGACTGGGAATTGGCCAGCATGGTAAAACTGTTTATATCTCAGCTGCAAAACTGTGGAATAAGCACTATACAGTTTTTTTTTTTTTACGTTCTACACTGGAAAAGGTTGTATAAAGAAATGTTTTTTGTGTATTAAAGGTTTGATTTACATTGTATTGCCTAATATGACAACATTAAAGCAAAACTCTCTTAATGACAAGAATCTAATTTTGAATAATAAATTGTGTGTTGGTATTACAGAATTGCATAGTAATTAAATCCAGCCTAATAATATTTGTATGCATAGTGGGCAGGGAAAAAAACCTTCTTGACGCTAGATGTGGCAGCCAGATTAATATCCTGGTTTAAAAAGCCCCCTTTTCTCTCCCCACTGGGTCCTTGCACAGCCCACTGCGGAAACAATCTGTTCCTTTGTATCCATAACCTGGGGTGTGAAGCCTCCAGCTCCTCTAGATGCTATTTGCAACACACGCCTGCCAATATTATCCCTTAATATCCTGGTTTTGTCTTTGCACTTGTGAATCCTACTAATTTAAAGCTGGATACTCAGTAGAAGATCTTTCATATGAGACTTGGATGGCTAGTGGCTTTAAAATGCTCATTCACTAGAATGGGTAAGGGGTTGATGTATTTTTCCAGTGGCCTTCTTCTCTCAGGCTCAGAGCCTTGCAGAGAATAATGGAGCTCTAACAAATTAGTATGTAAGGCAGTCAGCTGGGCAAGATAAATGCCAGCATTTAATTCATAGGTATACCCCTAAAGTAAGTTTGCATGCAAGTCTTCCTTGTTTGATCAAGAGGTGCTGCTAGACCCCATGTGTACATGTGTCAAAATGGGACACCCAGTGCATTCCTTTTTGCTGAACACTCCCTCCTTGATGCAAAGGGATAGGCATAAATTAGCTCCAGCTAAAAGCATTTTTATTGTTCCAAGCATCGGAAAAATAAAAGAAAACAAGTGGCATGCATTCATTCACATTTTATACTGCAATATGGTTTAGTTGGCCCCCATAGGCCCCTGCCTGTGAAGAGTGACATGATGAGCTCTGGGTTTGATTGTGCATCTAAAATAAAACCTATAACAAATATGGGAGAGTGAAATCTATACACCACAATTGTATTGCCTTAGTGGCAGTATTACGGAAAGAGAACCAGGCATTTAAGTCAGGTTCAGAGGTGGGGGCTGCTCTACTGCTATGCTAACACACCATTGTTTTGCAGTATTAGCTAGAGCTGAAGGCACATGTTCTTACTACACTAACTGGGTTATATTGTACAAGTATTAAATTACATTGACTACCATAACACTCAATAATCTGTAATGTGTCGCATACTTGACCAGACCCCAGGCTGTCAGTGTCAATCAAGCACTAAATCGAATTATGAGAGCCCCAGCAACAGAGAGCCGGAGTGTTAAAATATCCAGCACTCTCTTTATTTTCAATTCTGGCTGGGCTGCCACAATTCTTTATGTCACAGCGATGAAGAATTCAATAATGTGAATGTGGTGGAGAGCAGCATCTCTGTACAAGAGCCAACCAGGACTTTATATCACTGTGCAGCTATTTAACCCCTCTATGCTGCTGCTGGCTTCCCTTTCTAGGACTGCAAGTTGGCATAATCAGGATTAAATAACGTGTGGCCTTTAAGCTGGAAAAAAATCAGCACGTTCAGGGGGTTCTCTGCCAGCCAGCAGCTGGTAACCCAATTTTGGGACTTGAAGTAACTCAGGAGATAGAGGACTTCTGACTAACAGTTACTATTCATAGTTCATACCTATGTGTGCTGTGAGGCAAACTCCAGCTAATATATTTTGACTATCGGGTCAGTTCATATGCGCTAGTTCATGCACACTGCTTTATGCTGTTTTAAAAATACTGCATGCTCTAGTTGGCAGTAGCATATGTGAAAATGTAAAAGAAACCACCAATAAAAGCTTGTTATAAATATATGTAACCCAAGCACTAAAATCGCATATAAACTTTAACATGTTAATGTCATATCAAAAGTAATTTATTCATTTAGTCGAAATAATTAAATCTATAGATTTCTTTAAAGTTGAACTCTGGGATAAGCAAATATTGTCTAAATACAGGAGGCATGTGCATTCTCACTTCAATCTTGGTGTGCTTTGTGTATTTCTTCAAACTCTGTGCAGTAATCCAGCTTTGCCTCTGTGCAGGAGCTTCCTGGTGATCCTGTCATGAAGGTCCTTGTTCAGGCTCTTCCTGTTATAGGGTGACAAGACCCTGTGTTACAATGACATTATATACAGTGGTGTAGCAAACCTATCATTCAGTTAGTCCTTTTATTGCTTCCATGTCTTCCTGTCCCTTTGATGATGGGGCATCACAGGGATAGGAAGTGAGGAAAAATCTCTCTATTGAGGTCATGGGTAGAAATTAAAACCTGATTGAAATTTTAGCTCTTAACATCTTTATCAAAAATACAAAATAAATAAAGTTAGACTTTCGATATCCTCGCTATCTTCCAAAACAATCTACAATATAAACATAGACCTTGCAACCTGCTAAGGTTGGTTTTTTTTTAATATCCTGCAGGGTTGTGTTGTCCTATAATATGGATGAGCAAAAAAATGTCTGTTTTTACTGCAGCTAGAATGGTTGTTATGCTCTATGGCCCGGCCTGGCGTATATGTATGTTGATTTCACAGGACGCTACAGTACCAGAGGATGTTCACTTCTCAGGCCCAGTTAAAGCAGGCAGTTGGAGAAGGCAGATGTATCTTAGTATGTACTGAAAAAACGTTAAAGGAAGAAGGGACAAGGGGGTCTGATTTTTAGAATTTGTTATGAAGAGGAGCTTGGCCTTCAAGCATTCGTGTCAGCACTGGTCCTTCCAATATTTGATCTGTGTTTTCCTGCCTGAGTACTGGTTCTTTTATCCTTCTTGCATTCCAAAGAACTTGCAGCATTATGTTTTGTTCAAGCACCACAATCCTAAAGCATTGATGGTCAGTTTTTAGCCTCTCTGATTGTCCAATTCTCAGAACAATACTAGTGCGTTGTAATATTTTATACGAATGTAATAACTATCCGGTATAAGACCCAGTTGTGTATAATTAAAAGTCCTATTAAATATGCACAGTTAATAATTTAGTGATATTAAGCTTGCAATCTTATTAACACACACAAAGCATTATCGATCGAGTAGTTAAGGATGCAAAAGGGTTTCCGGGGGGAGGCAATTGGGCATAGGACCTGTAGTCTCGGATCTTAATGAAATTATTACATGTAATAATAGTATGTAGTATATGAATTGTGTTCTTTTAAAGATAGACACCGCTCCTCCACTGCAGGGGGAAAACCAGAAACAGGTCCCTGCCGGCTGGAGCACATCCACACTCCAGTATTCCCTGTTACCCGGATGAAAAAAATTAGGGATGCGCCGATACCACTTTTTTAAGACCGAGTACGAGTACCGATACTTTTGATCAAGTACTCGCAGATACCAATTACCGATACTTTTTCTTAAAGGGACAGGTCACATTTTTTCTAAAGCAATACAAACTAATGCTTTAAGGTCACTTTCTTAATATTATGATTCATGAAATGACGAGGTAGCATGACGCCATCTTCCCGGCCAATCGGGCATGCACATCATTTACATGTCATCAAATATATGACTCCTTAGTCTTACGGTCAACATCATGCCTAGGTTTGAATTATTTGTGATTAGGTGGTATCACTTAGTATAGTTTCACATCCTCAGGAATATAAAAAATTATTAGGAAAAAATATATAATAACTCAAAAATACATGCTTGCTGGAAAAAAAAATGGTTCCATTTGAAATGCCATTGATTTAGAGCACTTCACCTAGAAAGCATCAATTGATCAATAGATCTTACCTGCTCTCAACTCTCAACTCAAGAGCGACTACACAGTTGCGTCTATATACCTCCTACACTGGGCCACAAACAGCCGTCTTCATTTAATTAGTTATCTTTCTGAACATGGCATTATTAGATAATTAGGTAAACATGGCAAAGGAGATGAAGTGATAAGATTGACCTGTTTAATTAACAGGCAGAGTTTTAGTTGCAACAGAAAATTATTGACCGTCCGAGGAGCGCGTTGTCCGTAATTTCTATAACGATCAATATTATCATTTATGTTGTCTCATTTCTGCCGGTTATTAGTTAATCATTAATTTTTAGAGTGATGAATGGCATAATAATACCCGGCCCTTACCTTATGTGTTTTACACAACTGCTTTATTATATTATGGCGAAACTACTGACAAATACAAATGTACTGCTCTGTGATCGCAAAGAAATTAATTTGTATAGCATACACCATATTGAGCTGGTCATTTCGTAGTTAGTTGTTAAAATTAAACCGATTTTACATTTTAAGTGCTCTGGCCTTGAATGTAGCTTACCTGTGTATAATTATACTAATTTATATAGCAGTAATGTAGACCGCACCATTTGCAGAGTACATTGAAAAAAAGAAGTCCTTGATGTAGTGGCGTTTATAGATTATTGTCCCTAAGCCCTCATACAAACACAAGGATCGACTTACTAAATCAGTACATTATTCATTTAGCTAAGTGAATCTATGTTAACTTTTAATACCCAATAATGTACAGAGCAATTAAAAAATACGGATTTAATTTTCAAATGATTTAATGATTAATGTGAATATAGCTGCGCTATAAAGATAATAAAGTTAATAAACCAACCCTACAAGTTCTAGGGCTATTTCAATGGAAACTATGGTTTAAAGTCAATTATAAACTTTTTTTTTTATGGTTGTACATTTGTAAACT
>NW_017306270.1:3821024-3831679 GCF_000935625.1 Nanorana parkeri | reverse complement strand
TATTTTTTTTTATTATTATTATTTTTTTACAAACCATCTGGAAACTTCATCCATTTAAAGGCTAAGTTTTCATGTGAAACATGGTCACATTGCTACCCCCCACCCCCCTTCACGTATCTGAATCATGTGGTTCTTCACTCCGCAGGCTGCTGCTGTAATTTGAAAATGGTGCGGCTGTGCTTGGGTCTGCCCACATAGCCACATCATCCATTCGCAGATCCTTTGCCAGGATCTGTGAGATGAGAAACTACCACTGCAGCAGAAGGACTTGTACTTCTCAGTGACATCACTGCACTTGTAGTCCATCGACACTTAGTCCCCCACCCCCACCTCCACCCCATCCTTGCTTCTGAATATCCTTGGTACGAACATGGACAGGAGGGAGAATCTGCAAAAACCAGAGCTCTGCAGCTACGATCCACTGATCATGGTTGCAATGCTTTTTGGCTTTTATGAATTTATGCATGGATACATTTTTTTTTTAATGGTGGACTTTACTTTTAAAATGGATATAAAGGGCCCCATTCAGCCCAAAAGAGCCCAGTTTTACATGTCCATAAGAAATCTAAATGCATGCTGTATGTACACTGAAAACCATTTTTAGGTAATTAGATTTTTCTCTAAATTTGTGTTCAGCTCTAAAAAGTGCTCTTTTAGAGCTTGTTATGTAGTAGGAGGTTTTGTTGTGGAACTTGTGTTCTGCTTATATTAAGCATGAAGCAACACATTTAGGAAACCGCCATCACTACATGGAAAACACAATAGGAAGCATCTTGAATTTCCTATTACTAAAATAAGTAACCGCAGACATCAGTTTAGCCATTGTTTGTGTTTTTATTCTGGCACCCTATGAGTCCGGTTTATGAACTCTGTTTGGCAATTTGCGGAGGCGGCAGTGTAAGGCAAACAATGATTTAACTTGTAACGGTATACATATGGTATTTAGTCAGTACTGTCTCTTAATGGCAGCATACTGTTTATCACATACATCAGTGTTACAGTTTTCTATTGTCTGGATCATGCCAATTCTAAAGACTGACAGCTGTAGTGCCTACAGTACTAGGTGGCATCAGGGCAATTCAGCCTCCAATAGACACAAATCTTTCTTTCCTATCCTGCAATCAATTGCTGGGCTTGACTGAACATTCAGAATGAATATAACCTTTCTTAGCGGAGGGAGCAGCAAACTGAAGGTCATCCTTGCATTGCTTGTAAAATGTAACCTAATTAAATGTTATCTAGGGGTCGTCTAAGATGCTTAAGTGTCACCTTGTCCAATTCAGCTGTGTCAGCATTTCTGGCCATTGGCTTGAAAGGAAACCGGCCACAATTAGATTCATGAAACATTCTGAATATTCCATCTTGCCCTGTCAACTGCCCAACCTCAAATATTCCCAAGAAGTTTGTAGTTGTTTACAATCCTGTTTTTTTGTTGGTTCACAAACCCCAATAAATATGGTTTTTATTCTTATAGTACAAGGAATAAAGTAGAACTCTGGATTCAACCAGAAAAATAGCATGTTGTAAATACGTGTGTATTGTAGTAAGTGTGTTTGCACCTGCTGAGATCTGACGTCCATATGCAAATATAATCTCCCAAGGCAGGTGGAATAACTAGAATAATTAGTCATTGGCATGAGGTGCCATAAATCTCTGGGGAGATGCAATGCACATTTACATGAATTGTAGCATCCCAGCATTTCTAGGATGTTTTTTTTTTTTCTTGTTGGTGCTGCAGATCATATATTTGCACCATCTATTGGTTGACAGTCACATTTCTAGGGCAGAAAAAGATGCCAGGTTTGAACCTTTCTTCATGTCAGCGACTGTTGGAGGGTTGTTATAGGTGAAAAATGGCCCTGCCACTTTAAGAGGACAGTTTAGATATAAACATTATTTTTCTGAAGTTAAAGTAAATAAAGCTTTTGAAGGGGCAGAAGAAGCGAGTTACTCCATGTCCACCTGAGCTCAGGTCACTAGTAAAGAGTGTAAAAAAAAGTTCTGGATGAGTTATGGACTTTAGAAGATATTGACTGTAAATGTGAGGCCTCCTTAAATTATACAGCAAGTGTCCAAGGAGGCAAAAATGAACCTAGCAAGTTGAAATACTGGGTCCCCTGTCATTTTGTTTCAGATCATGTGACCTGAAGCCAGGATGTTAGATCACATGACCTGCAGCCGCAATGCATTGTGAGTACTGAGGTCAACAGAATCTCCATTCACTTTTATTGGCTACTCTGATCTCTGTCTTCCATTAGAACAAACTATGAAGCCTCAGATCATGTGACCTGGAACCAGGATGTTGCAGGATCCGGTTTTTTTTCTACCCGTTACTCAATTATGTGCACATCCTTGCTCTGTTACCAGTAATGGCAGATATGATTAAAGCGGACCTTTCTTAACAGTTTTTAGGTTTGTTTTAAGCAACTGAAGCCAAAACATTTGCTTTAGTTTTGGATTGAGTGGAGAGGGATTAGAACACATTTCAGTTTTTTTTTTTGCTATCTATGTCCCCATTATGGCGATTACCCTCTCTATTTGTCCTAGTGACCATTCTCACTGAAACTGAAAGAAAATCCCACATTTGTGGGTGTCATCAGAACAGGAATAGATGGGAAATCTTCCAATAGAGACACTAGTTCGGGTGATCCTGCTCACTACTAGGCATTTCCCCCACTTTGGGTGCTTTCCTCTCCCTTCCTGTTGTGGCTGTCAGACAGCAAATGAAGAGAAATCTCCCCAATGGGACACAGATGGCAAAAAGCTGGCTGGATTTATAACACTCTCATATTTTATCCATAACTTAAAAAAAAGGATTTTCAGTTATACTTTCAGGCTAGGATCACACCTAGGCGATTTATCGCGCAAAACAGAGATTTGCATTCAAGACTATGGAAGCTGTTCACACCTTTGCGATTTGTCGCGCAGTAGAAATAGCCTGCACAAAAAGGTGCAGGAGCGATTTTTGGGCACGTGTCGCGCGGTTTGGGTTCCATAGACATCGTTTTGCATTTTTTGGAACAATAAGTCTACTCCTTATTTTCAAAATATATATGGCAGTGCACTTTGAATCCAGAATATTGTTCTGTTTAAACTGTGGACTGATCATTTTTGTGTGTGAATTCTTTATGGTCTGAGTAACTAGGGATGTGGAGGTGTGTCCTTTACTCATATTATTTGTGCCACAAGGCCACCCCTCTTTCCAATCTCATTAGAAATTTAATTGGGAGGCATTGTATAGTTATTTGGAAAAATAAAAAAATAGTAGTCAATGACTTGTAAGAACAGAGAAAAAGAGGGATGAATTTAGGACGTGGTGCTGGACATACATGCAGCAGTTTCAACCACTTTTATGGTCATTATATGCACTGCAATTTTCCTGAAATTCCAAGCAGCTTTCAGTTTCAAAAATGACCGAAACAAATTTTGCTGCCTACTATACAGTTTCTGTCAACACTATAAAATTACAAAAAGAGTGGTGGTAGGTGGCATTCATACATTTAGTTGTTTTTGAAGTTGAAACTTGCTGAAATTGCCTGGAAATTGGTGTATGTGGCAGCACCGATATCATTCTTAGACTTTATAATTTCTATGCACATACCTATAGGATGTTGAATTCTTTGGTATCACCCTTAAACATATGTGGATTCATATGTTTTTCTTGGCCGAAGCCAATCACTTTTCTTTCATCCATTTTCTCAATTATTCTGCAGAGTGAAGTTGCAGTAAAGCCATTTAGACACTGTGATCCACAATTTGAATGTAAGAGGCCCAAAATCATATGCTGGGCTATGTCGGTCATTAACACAGTTGTGCCTCTATGGACTATAAACCCAGAATTAAAAAAAAGGACATTCGAGGCTCAAACCGAAATGAAAGCCCACACATTTCATTTTATATAGCAGCACTGTGTAAGAGGTACAACTTGTATAAACGTATTCTTTTGTGAAGCTCTTAATTCTCTTCAGAATGTTGGGATAAGCATTTCACATACAGCATGATTCATTGCTTCTGGCAGAAGCAGGATTTGTTGCAGTGTGGGTGTTTTAGCAAATAAATAGCTAAGAACAATACACAACTTTCATTTCTACGTTTATCATGCAGAATGCATATAATAGAGGTGTGGGAAGGATAGCTTTTCTTATTCAGCTGGGATAAAAGTTGCAACAAAAGAAGTTTGTAAAGTAAAAAAACGCATGTATTTAGCAGATACTTTTTTTAACCTTTTGAATATGATCTCATAAAAGCTATGGCATAGCTTTTCCCCTAAAACACAGATACAGTACAGACACTCCTCACTTAAGGACAGAGTTCCATTCCTACGAGTAGATCGTTAAGCGAATTGGTCACTAAGTGAGGAATAGAGGGAATCGGCTTGAATATACAGTGCATGACTTAGGGTTTGCTTACTGCAAATACCAATGAACAGTACAGTAGTGAATACTGACTGATTAACCAACTGCGGGAATGAGACAGACTGCGAAGGGTGATGTGAGATGAGCTTGACCCAACTTTTCTGACAGTGTATAATAACAACTGGTTGGGGAGCTGGTTGTAAGTCTGAGCAGTCATTAAACAGGTAGGTGGTTAAGTGAGGAGTAGCTGTATTGTTTTATGGCCAAGTAGCATACAATTTGTTACATATAGGATAAAGGTATCAAGTATTTGAATCTCTTATGTGTATGGTTTACAAGTAACTTGTTTGTGGATCTAGCCTGTGACCTATTGATGTCAGTGTCATATTAGAACCCAATGTCTTAGTTGTTCAGAAATTTTTAGCCAATGCTCAGTCAGTCTGATAGCCAACATAATTATTTCTATCAGGAGGGAATAAAATGAGAATGTATATTGACAAAGTTAAAACCAGTGGAATGCACAATTTGCATCCATTCCCTTTCACGTGTGTCCAAAATATCAAAGCTAGCCATGGCTGTGAATTGTGGGGCTTACCAGCCTTTTCCACCATTGTAAGTGATTAGCATTCATTGTGGTAATGTAGAGGTGCAGTGATGATGACTCACATTGCTGGCTTTGGTCATATTTTTTTTAATATACTTTTAGTAGGCCTAAGTTCTAAAAATTGGAAATTTTCTCCATAGGAAACTTAGTCTGACCCTGGGGTTGTACAGATGACCCCCTCCCAGTAAGTAATTGTAACAAGATCATTGCACACCAGCTCTGCCTCTCCAGGTCACAATACACTGTCCAGGAGGGGGGGGGGGTGCCATTATGAATACTAATAAATGGGTGATGGAATTCAGAGAGAGAGTGTTAATTTACACAGACTGCTTGCAAAGCACAGAGGCAGCCATTTCAAAAGGGGTTGAAGGAGGAGCTGAAGAGTACAAAAAGAATTAAGTTTTAGTGTTGATATACAGTGACTGAAAATGCCTGCTTCATGTGTACTCGGTGTACATTGCTGGCATATGTTTGTTTTTTTTAAATACTTCCGCAAATGTGGAAATGGGTTTGAAGGGCTTCTTCCAGGCACACAATCATGGGAAAGCTGCTGAGAATAGGCCTTCAGCTTCTAGTTGGAGCAAATACACAAACTATCCAGTATTTTGCAAGTATTTTCCAACATGTCATAATTTTAGCTATTTAATCCTTTTTGTTTAATATTTCACTCCTTGATCTATATCACTTGGAATACCATCCTTTCAATAGTGATGGCCTTGCATGGGGATGTTTGGGTGGATGGAAAATATTATTTAAGATGACCATAGCCATGAGGTCGCTGTCACCCAATCTGACTTTGACAATAGTCTCACTTCTGTGGACACTTCAGAGAGTCCTGGCCAATGTGTCTTGGGAGAGAAGCCGATTAGGGAGTTTAGGAAAACTTGTCTTATCGATGTTTTGCCCAAGATAAACCAGAGCTGTCTGTAGTATGTGAGCTGCACCACTGTTGGAGTGTACAACATTTTCATGTACGAAAGCTGCCGAACAGATATCTTCAAATCTTGATTGCATTGCTCATCAAAGAGACCAACTGTGTGTTGTTCATGCCTGGGGCATGGCAGGGGAGATGAGAAAGGTGACATTTCTTCATCGGGACAAGACATCAAGCGTTGCACCCTGTGGTGTTGATAAGGGTGTAGGCACATTGGGAAGACATGTCAAGATATCCGGATTTTGCATATGAATGTGACTGGCCATTGTCTAAAGATCAAAGGACAAGGTGTTGACCTAGGCCAAGGACTGATCTGCAGTACGATGGTGCCCCCTGCTGGAGGACTACAGTGCGTGTGGATAAATATGAAGGACCATGCCGATTGGCCGAAAGACATTTAAGGGACATGCGGAATTCTGGGTAAAGGGGGTGTCGATGTATGTGTATGAATGGGATGAAAGTCAGTGCGTGGCAATATTGCTCTCTCTTTGAGCCCAGCCAGGATATAGGAACCAGAGGACGGACTTGCTGTGTAAAGTATTCTGTTGATTGTCTTATTGTATCTGTTTGTATCTTTTATTATGTTTGGTTAGATTTGTGTATAAATGAATAAGACCATTGCTTCTTTTAACCATTGTATCGTTATCATCATTGGAAGCAGAGAATAGCAAGTTAGCTTATTTCAGGAAGCCAAGGCAATTTTAGATATTACAACCACTCACCGTTCTCATTGCATAGTCTGAACATTGATTATGGTTGAAGATTGGCCAAAAAATCATTTGTAGGCAGTTCTGTCATGCTTTTGTATCCAACTGTTCTGTTACAAGAAGGCACTTGTTAATATTAAATACTGTTAGGCTGCTTGTGGAAGGGCAGAGGTGTCAGCATGAAGGGCAGGTGGTGTGAAGATGCTAAACAAGTTTTTCATATTTAACGAAAGTTGAAGTACTTCTGTCCTTCTCACTGTGAAAGGGAAAGGTCAACCCTATTGTCCAGGAATCTTCCAAGCAGTTCCTATGAATGGCCGTGCCTAGAGTAATCCTAATTGACTTGATCCTCACCTAACCATCATATCGGCTGTCAGATTTGGATAGGATCAGGCTGTTATCAGGCTTAAACATTAATGGCACATCAAATCTGTTTTAAAATGTTATAATAGAGCAATCATTTTCAGTTTTATCTCCATGGCATAACAGGATTGTAGTTCTGCAACAGTGATCCACAGCTCTTGCCCAGCTCTTTTTTATATATGAATCAGAATGTTTTTCATATCTGTAGACTGGATTTTTGTGTGTCACAGTACCTCACTGTATTCATTTGGTATTTTAGCAGTAACTGTATTAAATATCATATAGTTTGTTTATCCCTGCTGAACTCTACTCTGCCATCAGTCACATCTCACTATGTCCAAGCCTTTCACTGCCAGCTTAAATTAAAAAAGAACAAGGGGACTAAGGATCATAAAATTTAACTCAAACAAATCTCCCTGTATAATTCCAAAGTATCTGGCATTGATGTAGAATTTGAGAAGACTTGGAACTTGCTTTGTTATGCTGGCAAAAGACGTCACCTGCAGCTGCACTGTTCTGGCTCCATATGTACAGCCAAACCCATCCTAGAGAGGACTTAGGGTTCATGGGTGTCCCCTGTATGTTATCCGACTTTCAGCAGGAAAAGAAAAACAACTGCAATCATTTATAGTAGACTCCCCATAAAAAAGATTCTGTTCAACTATTTGAAAAGAAAAAAAAAGTAAAAGATATTTCTGAATAAAGCTACACAAAAATAAAACCTTAGTTTTCTAATCTTTTGATGCAATATTTATTTATTTTTATTACAGGTATTTATATTTTTCATAGCGCTTTACATAGAGCACGTTCACATCAGTCCCTGCCCTCAAGAAGCTTACAACCTAAGGTCCCTATCTCACATGCATACATACAAGGACAATTTAGGCAGGAGCCAATTAACCTTCCAGCATGTCTTTGGAGTGTGGAAGGAAACCAGAGTACCTGAAGGAAACCCACGCAAGCACAGGGAGAACATGCAAACTCCTTGCAGATAGTGTCCTGACCAGGATTTGAACCGGGGACACTGAGTGCTGCAAGGCAGAAGTACTAACCACTTAACACATGTTGCAAAATTCAAAACAAACTGTATTGCAGACTTGTTCTCCTGTTCTGTAGCTAATACAAAGACACCTTTCCTAGTACCTGCTGAAATATTTTAAATAGGGGAGAATGTCAGAGTGGAGGATGATAATGGGGTTCCCCGAGGTGCAGCAATAGGAAAACAGCAGACAGTTGGTGGGTCTGTTGGACCCAGAAGGAGAACACTCTGAATGGCAGGTTAGCATCTGAGTATTTTTTAGGGTGCATAGTAAGTTGGCAGAATATGGGGCAGGCAGATCTAGGTATAATTTTTGACCATAGGGTCAGTAAGTGCCTATTACTTTGAGTATGATATATTCTTTATGCGGTATTATGAAACAAATGTGGTAAATGTTATTTGCACTGAAAATTTGTCTGGCAAAATTTGCAGCACTGAAACTTCAACACCAAATGATGATTTTCAGAAGCCAAAACGAACGTGCTGCCTAGCAAGACAGCTTCTCTAAACTCACACTGTAAGAATAGGACACTCTCACTTCATAGCAAAGCATGGTCTCTGGTATACCTCCCAACTTTCTGAGATAAGAAAGAGGTACACCTTCTAGCACAATTTATTTGGGAAATGGACACATCCCTGTCAAGCCCCCAGTTATGCGGATTATTAAGAATATTTATATGCCGAAAATGATTGATTAAACCAAGAATTGTTGTTTTTTTTCACCACTATTTTTCCTTTATATTGGCTGTTCAATATAGCAAATAAGATAATTAAGAGATAAGATAAAGACTTTAGTGCATAAAAACACTTTTGGTAGTTAAATAGAACCTTAAATATCTGTACATCATACCAAAAAGAGGGACAACTGAGGAGGAAAGAGGGACAGAGGGATTTGGTTCCAAATGAGGGGTGGTCCCTCTGAGGGATAGTTGGAAGGTATGTCCCTGCTAATGTGCCAGCACTCTTGTAGGATATTGACCCCTCTAGCAAGACATGTGACCCTTACAGCAATGTTACAAGCAATACCAATTTGCAAACACTAGAAAATTGGAAATTGGAAGTGGATTTGTTGTTTGTATCAACCAGAATTCATTTAATCATCCCATTACAGGTTGCAGAATTTATTCTGGCACCTGATTAGTAGCTACAAGAAACATACGGTATTTCATATATTTTTAAAAATTATTTTCAATAATTTACCTAATCATAAGCAAATAACATCTAACAGGGACACAAATGCGCCCAAAACAGGTTGTACAACTGCTATGGGGCCCAGCAGCACAAGTGAGTCAAAACTGGCAGGAAACTATAGCCTATATATATGACAAATCATTTTGGATTATTGCTAGTACATAGTAGACATGTGCGGTTCGTTTAGTTCCGAATCGAAATTCGGATGAATTTTCGGAACTTCGGCGATTCGGATGCATCCGAATTACAGCTCAAACGAATCTGAATTCCCGATTTTCTGAAATTCGTTAGTAGTAGTCCGGTCGCAATTTTGTTTATTGGACGAAATTTCGCTAGCAGCAAAGTGACATTAGAATTTTTTTAAATTTTTTTTTACAGTCTGCAGAAGATGAAAAAAAAAAAAGCGTGAGGTCCCCCCCAATTCATACCAGACCCTTTAGGTCTGGTAGGAATGTTAGGAGGGACCCTCCCCCAAGTTAAAACAAAAAAAAGTGCATGGGGTTCCCCCCAAAATCCTACCAGACCCTTTAGGTCTGGTAGGAATTCAAGGGGCAACCCCAGCCCCAAAAATGGGGAAAAAAACGTGGGGTCCCCCTAACAGTCCTACCAGACCCTTGATCCGGGCACTGGCCCATCAGGGCAGGAAAGGGGGGGGCGATCGAGCACCCCCCCCTCCCTGCGCCTTACCAGGCCATGTGCCCTCGGCATTGGGAGGGTGTCCCCGTGCCGATGGGGACAAGGGCCTCTTCCTCACAACCCTGACCCGGTGGTTGTGGGGGTCTGCGGGCAAGGGGGCTTATTTGCATCGAGGTACCCCTTTAAATAAGGGGGCACCCAGATGCCGCCCTCCCCCTTGTGAATGAGTAAGGGGTACTTGTACCCCTACCCATTCACTAAAGGGTTAAATCAAATAGTAAAAAGTCCAGACTTTTAGATAAAATCCTTTAATTGGAAGAAAAAAAAAAGACTCAATTTTTGACTATTCCTTTAATTTAAAAAAAAAAAATTGCTCCATCGATGTAATCCAGCGTCAATCACAATGCACGACCCCCGCCGACCTGCTGAAATAAAAAAAAGTCCCGCCGCACGACGACCACCCGAACCCGATGAAAACTCGCCGCAAAATGACATTCAGCCCGAATGTCAACAGATGGGTGGAGCGAGCCGTGACGTCACGACTCGCTCCGCCCATTTGACATTCTCAGCCGTCAAATACTACATAGCATTCGGAAACTCCCGAATGCTTTCGCGAGTTTCCGAATGCTATTCAGGTCTGTGAGCCGAGGTGTCATCTGAAAAGCCTTATGACACCTCCCAATGCCGAGGGCACGTGGCCTGGCAAGGCACAGGTAGGGGGTGGCCGCTCGATCGCCCTCCCCCCCTTTCCTGCCAGGACAGTGCTCGGATCAAGGGTCTGGTAGGACTGTTAGGGGGGAACCCACGTACTTTTTTTTTTTTTTTT
>NW_017306270.1:3759840-3820990 GCF_000935625.1 Nanorana parkeri | reverse complement strand
TTTTTTTTTTTAACTTGGGGGAGGGTCCCTCCTAACATTCCTACCAGACCTAAAGGGTCTGGTATGAATTGGAGGGGGACCTCACGCTTTTTTTTTTTCTCATCTTCTTCAGACTGTAAAAAAAAAAAAAAATTCTAATGTCACTTTGCTGCTAAGGAAATTTCGTCCAATAAACAAAATTTCGACCGGACTACAGCTAACGAATTTCGTCCGAATCCCGAAATGAATTTAATTGTGGACCCAAATCCGAAAAACGAAATATGCAAAACGAAACTAAACTAAACACATTTTTTTGCTGGTGCACATGTCTAGTACATAGCACACTTAATGTTAGACTGCAGTGAATATAATATTGAGTACATATCAGTTTGTTTTTGTTCTTTTAAAATTATACAGGTATCAGTATTGAGACTCACATTAAAGTGTATGCCTGGGCAAAAAAAATAGCATACTCAGTCACTACATTTCTGCAAAACATGCACATTTCCCCATGTTATCTTCCTTTACAAATGTGGCACAGACAGAACAATACCTGTAGTTCTGCCAGAAATGCAGTGTGCTCCTAACTTCTAGTTTGGGATCAGAACATAGTGCCTCAGCTGCCCTTAAATCCCAGGCAGCACGATCAGCTCTAGCTACTACCCCTCTGCCATCCCCCCGCCCCCCGTCCTACTCCATGTGCATGCATTGATTTCTTTATGTCTAGTGATTTCTAGTGGTGCTGCCTTGACTCCCAACAGCCTGCCTACAGGCTGTGTGTAGCAGAAGTGCTCTTGGGAGATGTAGTTCTGAGTTGTGCCAATGTCTATAGGAACTGAGCTTCCACCAGTTGCCTATTAGGAAGCCTGGTGATGAAGGTCCAGGGTAACAATGAAAGCTTTTTCTCACTACAGGAACAAGGTAAAAAAAATAAAACTCGTGGCCTTGCCCTTTCAACCTATGTTCATAATTTTGTTGTTACATTGTATCTTTTGATATGCAGCTGCACTTCGTTTATTGTTCCAAATTCTTCTTTCGCTTTACTTCAATAAAAATTATTTGAAACAAAAACTTAAAAATGTAATCCTGGGATATGCCTTAGAGTGCAAGAGGGAGGTTTGAAGGTACAATTGGGTAATGCACGGACATGCATTTTAAAATGAGTGAGGTTTCTTTATTGATATTTCTGGCAGCCCCATTATATGTATTTGCCTTGCCCTGCCTTTCCTTGCTCTGTGTTGTGTTTCCACTGCATGGATGAGACCTGGTAGTGATCGAAACCATGCTTCACTGTCCTCCGTCAGTCTGTTTTAGCAGTTTAAACCCTTATTACGCCTCTCCCCTGTTTTTGCCCTTTTCCAGCACTACAGTCTTATGTGCTGACAATCGCTGTATCATAGACCCCCTATGTTTTTTCTCTCAAGCTAATTTCTTCATTAATTAATGATAATTTATCTCGAAGAGTGACTAAAGTCTCCCAGCCTAGCAGAGCAGTCATCGTGGAAGCAGCTTTCCGTTCCAGCAGTATTTCATGTACATTTTGCCTCCGTGCACTCTAATTGCAGGTGACTACAGTACGAACTCATTAACGGCTTGCCTTTGACTTGTCATGTGGTTGAGTTATTGCCGCGCTGCCGAGCGGTGATGAATATATAGTCTTTTCGCTGTCTATGGGGAGAGAACAAGGCCTGCATCTTGCTTGCCAGCTGGTCTGTATCCAGACATAATATAATCATGAGAGAGGCACGCTTTGGCACTGTAATAGCGAAAAATTGTGTTTGTGTAAGGAATAAAATATTAGCCACACATACCCCTTCAAGGGAGAAAGACTGGAAAGCCTACAGGAAGCCAGCGTAGTCCCTTTTCTGTGATGTCCTTGCTGTCCTATCAAGTGGCTGGGGTAAATCAGGGTCTGGAGTGCATTGGGCTGCTGGCTGGTTGGTGCTCAGGGCTTTGTAAAAAGAGAATTATTAAAGGATATGTTGTTTGCACACATCTGACTGACGGAGCTTTTGCCTTGGCTGTGCTCCTTTGCAGATACCCATTCCCCACAGTGTTCAGCAGCTGCAGCAAGAAGGACTTGGACAGCAGCCTGGAAAAGGGAGTGGGCATGTGTCTCTACAACATGCCCGAAGTTACAGAATCATTTGGAGAAAAGAAGTGTGGAAACGGATACGTTGAAGAAGGAGAACAGTGTGATTGCGGAGAACCAGAAGTAAGAGAGTAGAACAAGCTGTGTACAAATTGGCGGCATTGTACTGGAAAATCCATTCCATCAAGCTTATTTAGTACGTGAAAGAGAAGTGTGCAATGTGCAGTAACCCATTGCAACCTATCGATGGTCGCATTTTACTCATCTGACTGTAGTAAACTGGAATTTGGTTGGTTGCGTCGGGCAACTGCATTTTGTATAGATAATACTTGCACAATTTTGAACAAGCCAGTATGCGCGCATCAGATTGCTGAAGTAAAATAGCCACACAGTAGAAATATACAACATTGCTTTTATTTCATGACATCATGCAAAACGCAGTGGTGTGCCGTTAGCCTGAACAGGTGGTCAGAACGCAGCATTCATTAGCCTAAATAAACTGGGCTACAGCACATTGTTACTACAGAAGTTACCATACATATAAGTGTATGTTTAGGCAAAATCAAATCAACATATTCAGTACATTTCTACAGTATACCCACATTTGGCCATGTTTTGCTTCTCTGAAAGCAATACTAGTACAGAAAATTACCTGCTGATCCTGCCAGAGAGCACATAACTTCCTGTAGTGAGCTGACAACTCTGCCTTTGCTGCACCTAAAGGGTATCTATGTTCAAAAACGAAAAATAAATCTGAATTTCTGTATTGAATTTCCATAAGGTCTATCCCACTCCTAATAACCAGATCCATCTGGAAGCTTGTAAACGTATTGAAGATGTCCAAAGGATGCACTTCCTCAGTGCACTGGCCCAGTTTCGCTCACGGCCCTTTGAATATGTAGTTCCTTGTGTCACCTCTCTAACTAAGCCTGCTGTCTGAGCTACAACTTAAAGTGACATTAAACCCTCAGATTTTTTAACATAAAACAATACTGTAATGTGTGCCTTACTGTAATTAATGGTTGTTTCCCTTCTCTTTGCTGCTCTTCCTTTTAAATCCTTATCTCTTCTCATGCTTGGGGAGAACTTCCCTTTGCAGCTGAGTGCCTCTTCCTGTAGTGCTGGCTCAGGTTGTGAACCTTCACACAGACACCATGTATCCATTCCAGAGACAAGGCAGTCTGCTGCAAAACAGAAGTTCTGCCCAGCATGAGAAGAGAGAAGGATTTAAAAGGAAGAGCAGCAAAGAGAAGGGAAACAACCATTAATTACAGTAAGGCACACATTACAGTATTGTTTTATGTTAAAAAATCTGAGGGTTTAATGTCACTTTAACATCTGAACTTTCCACAATGTAACATCATCATTGCTTGCTGGAAGCAATGCATGATGGGATTTGAAGTCATGAGAAATGGAGATTGCATCATATCAAGCAGCAGGCAAAGAGATGGAAAGCACGCTGGGAATCCAGGAAGTTGATGAAAGTAATGGGGTGTCAGAAAGCAGCACTCACTACATGAAAGTGATTTTTGTCAAGCTTTGATACTCTCATATGTATTCCTATTATAATATTGTAACAGGAGAGGATATGCTGGGACTTTACAACTCCTTTAAATCCCAAGCAGTGTTGCCAGTTCTTCCCTGCTCGACTACAGAACGCATCCTCCTTATGGTATGGATACGAGGAGGAGATGTTCTGTAGTCCAACAGGGGAAGACTCACACAGGTTTGACAACACTGCATGGCATTTTAGTGCAGCAGAAGCAATGTTTTCTGTTGATTACAGGAAGTGAGAAGCTCACTAAATCTCTAGCAAGATCAACAGGTATTTTTCTGTACTTGCCGCCTTTTGAAAGAAACAATCAACATGGGGAAATGTGCAAGTATTACAAAGATTCACTGCATTTCTTTTTTTCTTTTTACCCAGATGTACAACTTCCTTGGAACAGGCTAGAGGCATTAGATGTACATGAACAGTCTGATTACAAATTTGCCTTTCTCCTTCCAGGTTGGCAGATAGATGATCCTTTTTAACTATTTTTCCACAAATTGTAAGATTTTTTTTTTACCCCAAAGGGCTAAATCAAGGCCCATTGAACACCAGAGAGAGCGTGATCAAAGTAAACTGCTAAACTAGCTTTAAATATTTACTGCGATCAGTGTATCGCCTTTCCAGCCATTTTGAATGGCATCCAAGGCACCTAGGCATTGTACTGCAATGTACTTGCGTTCTCTTTTACCACATCGCACAGATATCAACATTCTTTGTGAGGTGGTACATTGGATATAATGCTGCATGTGCAATTTTTAATGTTCTTTTTGGGGTGTTGGTAGCCCATTCAGAATTGGCAGGTTGGGTATAATGTGCAAATACTGTACATTTAAAAAAAATCTGGATGTATTCCTAAATGCACAGAATATTACTGGATATTGAGTTTTTATAGGTATATTAAGCATCAGAGATTGTTGATATCCAAATATCCGATTACCTTATGGGATCAGGAAGAACTTTTTTTTATCCCCTGTTGGAGCAAATTGAACCATGCTTTATAGGTTTTTTTTTTTGCATTCCTCTGGATCAACAGGGGGTAATTGGGGACACAGCGTTCTGTTCAGGCTTTTTTTTTTTTCAAAATATCTCTATAGGTTGAACTCGATGGACATGTGTCTTTTTTCAACCTGCACTATGTAACTATGTACATTATCTGCAATGAGCTGATGTAAAGGGAGCCTTATTTTAAAGTTCATTCTTTCCTCTTTGCTTAGTGTTCCTAAGTGGGGTAAGGGAATTCGAATCACAGTAGTGCAAGTGTAACACAGTTGAGTACTGTACATTATACTTTTTTAATTTGCAATTTCAGTTAATTTTTCAGGATATTTAGGTGGGGTATAAAAGTGTTAGTATGAGGATCACAACAAGAATAACATGGATCTTTTGCCTCTCATGTAACTGATGAGAGAAGTGCACATTGGTGGCTGGCCAATAAGTTATAGCACCAGTATGGCTTCTTATACAGAACTCTCTCTCTTCTTTTTTTCTCTTATGCATTCCTGCAGAATATGAAAGGTAAGAAGATTCTAACTTGGTTAATGCGTAAATGTTTTGTACAGGTATGCAAAAACAAGCACTTAAAATTTACCCTGCTTCCTGATTTTAAAGAGGGACTATAGCCAAAACTGGATAGTGGTAAAGGTTTAGTCATTTGTGCAGAGCGGTAGCTAGCTGCTTTTGCGCCTGAGGCAAGAACAGAAAAAAATTCCCTATTGGGAAGTTTTGCCCTCCCTTACTGTCGGGACAGAAAGTGATTGGTAATCTCTCCAGTGGGTGCAGGGCCAGATTTCCCACAAGGCCAACCGATTCCCGGCCTTGGGGCAGCAGGGACTAGAGCGGCAGCAGGTGTGTGGAATTCCTATCTCCCAACACCCGGGACATGCGGTTCCGGGCGCCGAGCGGGTAGTTGTTTTCTTTATTTAGCCCGGCTTTGGGCAAGCAGGGCTTAATGTACAGCGGGGAAGCTGCCGCTTGTTTTGTACAAGTGATCTCAGTGAGGTTGCCAAGGTCACTTGTATGCAGCCTGCATACAGGGGAGCGCCTTGAGGAACCTGGCATTGGGGCAGCAGAGAGAATAAATCCGGCCCTGTGTGTGTGCACATGTAAGTAGCATGCAAGGCACAGACCCCCCTGTCTGTGCCTTGCTGTCCCGGTAACGACCCATTTTTTTTTTTTTTTACTGGTATCACAGAAACAGGAAGTGAGGGAAAAGCTCCCCAGGGGGGTCACAAATAAGAGAAAATGTAACTCTATCCAGAATCTACAAATGAATATTGTTGGGTTAAATGTAAAAAACCTCAACAGTAAAGAGATCTGGTTGCCTGTGCAGCCCTAGGTTTAGTTCTTTGCCCATCTACTAAAAAAAAAATACATTATATGTGTTCCTGTTGGAGAGGTTTTTATCCCATTTTCTGTATCTGTGACCAAACAGGAAGTCTGAGGAAATTTCACTAGTGGGAACACCGGCAAAGGTTTAACCCTCCGTTCCTTTATTGAAACTAAAAGAGTATGTTTTGTAATCATGACATTTCAGCCTTCTCTCACTTGTATTCATCTTTCTGAACTGTGCACCCGTGCATCAGAAAACACCCCACTTTTTCGAACATATTACCTATCTTTTTTTATGAAATGTTTGTGAATTTTCTTTTTTGTCACATGCCCCTTAGTGTTAGGATTTCCGCAAAAAACACTTTTCAATTATAAATAGATACATTTATCCAATCCCTCAGTACAGCCGCCCCCTCGCCCTTGATTTTTAAGCTTTGGTTTGTAATTTACATGTGTCTTTCCAGGAATCTTCCGAGGTTTTTCTTGCTGCGTTCACTGAGCAACATAATTTTCAGGCTCTATTGGAAGACCAGTGAAAATATCAATTTCAATTTTCTTTCAATGGGGTTAGCAACGTGAGAATATGTCTGTGAACTTGTGAACTAGAAAATGATGGAGAAAGTTAATTTCTGGCGAGGGTCTCTGTGTGTCCTGTATTATTATACAGGAGAAAGGCTTTGTATAGTTTCTAATCTCTGAAGGGCTGCCAGGCCAGGGTGGGGTCAGTTGGACACGTACAAGTAATTGCTTGGGCAGCATGACCTAGCATATAAACTAGTTCGATTATGTGTTTATGGCCTTTACCCGCGGTTCCTTTTGTTTGCTTTTTAAAAATAATTAAAGTGACAGTAAACTCAGAACTTAAATCATAAAAATACATTCAAGTACCTTAACTATTAACAAAAATTTATATTTTTTGAGTCACTTGGCTGTTGGTCCTCAAATCATCTCTGAATTGGTGCTGACACTGTCCTTCCTTCTGGAGGGTGGCTACTTTTGTTCCCCATGGTCCCTGTGGGTGTTGTAGAGTAGCCACCACTCTAAGCTCACTCCCGTATTGGACTACAATCTCATGTTTATTTTTACTATCCTGTATTGAGATTGTAGTCCATCACGGGAGCGAGCTTGGAGCGGTGGCTACTCTACAACACCCACAGGGACCATGGGGAACAAAAGTAGCCCCCCTCCAGAAGGAAGGCCAGTGTCAGCACCAATTCAGAGATGATTTGAGGATCCGAGTCATACACAAATGAGATTTTGTTAAAAGTTAAGGTACTTGAATGTATTTTTAAGATTTAACTCCAAAGTTCAGTGTCACTTTAAAGATAAACTCCAGACACAAAACTTTTATTCAATTTTCTGTAATACCCACAAGGGATGTAAACCAACTTTGTGTGAGCCAAATGCCTTTGCAAATTCACGTATTACTTTGTAAAAGTAGAAGTTACATCAGCGATATGCTGCATATAGCCAGTGCAGAGCTGTGGGAGGGACCCAGCAGGCACCACCCACTACAGGATGCCTGCAGAAAACTACAGGAGGAGGCAAGGACAAGACCAGTCAGCCTGCAAAATGAGAGAGAGCAGCAGTGACAGGTCTTTATTACAGGAAGATCCTGCACAGAGGCAAAGTTTCACACGGGATTACTGCACAGATCTGGAAGAAATACACAAAGCCCATCAAGATTTAAGGAGGAATACAGATGACTCTTGTATTTAGACAATAATTTGGTTATTCTGGAGTTCAGCTTTAATGGTAACTATTGGCCCAGCATGTTATTCAGTATGGGCAGTGCATAAACTGAGCATATAAAAAGCAATCCAGTAATGGATAACTTGTAAGTAACAGTAATGAGATAAACCTCTCCCGAAAACTGAGCGGCATTATTTACCCGGGCTGAAATTCTGAAAACAAATTTTAGATGTTAGTAAATGATGTATATTCAGAGAGGCATAACCCTTTTTCTTGGCTCTGCCTTCACTGGCCATCTTGAAGCACTTAAATGGTATGAATTAGGAGGAATGGAGGGGTTTCCCTCTTGTGGTGAGTACAAAATACCCAGCTGAATGCTGATGGTAGAACATTCTCTTTGTAGATCATGCTTTAGCGGTGTTCTGTAATTCTCAGTGGCTCAGTCATTGTTCTCTGACTCAGCAACGAACTCCGGCTATTGTGTGACAGCTCTTAAAACAAAACTCCTGGCAGGTGGAAAAAAAAACATTCTGCAAATAATTGCTTATGTATTCAAGAAAGCTCCATAGACTCACCACTCCATTCTAAGTTCCGCTGCGATCAGTCCACATTCTGGGTGCAGGCTGTAGTATGCTTCCCACTTGTTCAAACGAATCATCAAAAGATCAGCTTCACAGAATTAGTATGAGTGCAATCCAAAAAAGCATTGAAATAATCCAAACAGATTCCAAAAAAAGTAAGATAATCAGAGAAAGGTCAAAAGGTCACATTTTTGCTGTGGGGCCCCGTAATCGGTAGTTACGGCCCTGCATGTAACGCAGCAGGTTTTCAGATCAGGAAAGTCATTCAGAGGTTATCTGCACATTTTACTGAGTGAGAGTTTTAAAACTGAACTCCATAATAAGCAAATATTGTCTAAATACAAGAGCCATGTGTATTCTTCCTTGAATCTCGGTGAGCTTTGTGTATTTATTCCAGATCTGTGCAGTAATCCAGTGTGAAACATTGCCTCTGTGCAGGAGCTTCCTGTAATAAAGATCAGGCACTGCTTCTCTCTCTATTTGTGCGGGGTGGCTGGTCTTGTATCCGCCCCCCTACTGTATTTTTCTGCAGGCAGACTGTAGTGGGTGATGCCTGCTGGGTCCCTCCCACAGCTCTGCACAAGCTATATGCAGCATATCGGTGATGCCAGGGCTAACTATACAAGGTACTAACTGGACTTTCAAAGGCATTTGGTGCACGCAGAGTGGATTTATATCTGTTGTGGCTATTGAAGAATATATTTAAATTACATTTTTTTGTGCCCGGAGTTCAGCTTTAAATTTAAAAAAGGTCAATATGACAGCCAAACAACTAGCAGTTTCTAACGGTGAGGACAGCAAGGGCAGGTTTCTCAAGTTAAAAGTTCCTTTTTAACAATTTAGTGCACTTCTAAAACACTTTGGCTACTATGATGCATCCAGGCAAATGTAATCTTTCTTTATAATTCATTAGGAGACACAGCTGCTGCTCAAAAAGATCAATTTAAAGCCATTGGGTTATAGTACCATCTGCAGAAGTGGAACACTAGGTGCAAATAAAAAGCAATTAATGGGAACAGCTCTCTCTAGTGGTCTAAACAAGTCAAAAGAGTCAGTATATTTTGCCCGACCCTCATTTTGAGTACTTCTTGTGGAAATTCTACTAATTCTGATTACTTTATTGATTAATGGCTGTGTCTGTAATAAATGATAAAGAAAATAGAATGTTCGGTAAAATTCATTTCTCTGAGTTCATTAAGAGACAAAGCTCCCACCAATTGTTTATTGATTGTGTTGGCCTATTGCCAATGTTGTTTGATTTCTTCTACTGCGTTCTACTAGCTAACTCTTTCTGAATGTTGTGGGGTTAGGCAACTAGAAGGAGCTGTCTATCAGGTTTTCTTTATTTGTACCTAGAATCATACTTCTGCAGATGGCACTATAATCTGCTGGTTCTGACTGATCTTTTAGTCAACAGCTGTATCTCTCTATACATGAGTTTTGCGGTGAACACAAAAAGAATTCTGCAAGAAATAAGTAATTCAAGGATTGCAGAGGTCAAAAATAAGTAAAGAAGATGTGCAGGGGTCAAGAGTAAGTAAACACAGAGTGCAGGGGAGTAAGTAAAGCACAGCGTGCAGGGGAGTAAGTAAAGCACAGCCTGCAGGGTAGTAAGTAAAGCACAGCCTGCAGGGGAGTAAGTAAAGCACAGCATGCAGGGGAGTAAGTAAAGCACAGCGTGCAGGGGAGTAAGTAAAGCACAGCGTGCAGGGGTCAAGACTATGTAACGCACAGAGTGCAGGGGTCAATAGTATGTAACGCACAGAGTGCAGGGGTCAGGAGTATGTACAGCACAGAGTTCAAGGGTCATGAGTATGTAAAGCACAGAGAGCAGGGGCAGGACTAAGTAAAGCACAGAGTTCAAGGGTCATGAGTATGTAAAGCACAGAGAGCAGGGGCAGGACTAAGTAAAGCACAGAGTTCAAGGGTCATGAGTATGTAAAGCACAGAGAGCAGGGGCAGGACTAAGTAAAGCACAGAGTTCAGGGGTCAGGAGTATGTAAAGCACAGAGTTCAAGGGTCATGAGTATGTAAAGCACAGAGTGCAGGGGCAGGACTAAGTAAAGCACAGAGTGCAGGAGTCGGAGGTCATCTGAGGTGTGATCATTGCTGTCTGTCAGCTGCCTGACCTCACACACCCCAGCTAAAAATATGGTGCGGACAAAGGGAAGCTGTATAAAGTAGTAAATATAAATCCTTCATAAACAAGCCCGTATTATTATCATTTAAAATTGACTATTTGAATGTTTGAAAATGCCCAAATGTGATGAGCTTTCTTTTAGCCCGCATTCACACAAGTGTAGTGTAGGGTACCCCAAAGGTGCCAAACAAGATGCACAAGAAACGTGGTTAAAAAAAACGTGCAAAGCTCAAGAATGTACATGAGCTTCTTTAGCACATATGGGGCAGCTTATTAAACAGATCGTACTTCCCTACGTATTACACACAGCAAACGCACAAAAACTTGCACAAATGCGATGCCTGATGTCGCAGGTCGTAAGTGTGAATGGGGGCTGAAAGTCAATAATACTGAGGAGCCAGATCTTGCAGCTGTGTCCGTAATTCAGTTATCTTCCCTGTTGCAGCTTTGGAATGTTAGCGATCACTTGTTACTGGAGCTCAGGAACATTTGTATCTGTTGCTTCTGCCAAAAGCATTTGAGAAAACAGCAGGTGAAATTGACTTACATGACACAAAACCCTTGTATAGTGATTAGCATTTGGAGACGCATTCCGACTGATATAGAACACTCCTAATGGGTATTTATTTCCAAACAGCCCTGTGACTCTCTTTCTGGCTGAACTTGTCCTGCCTGTACTAAGGAACCTGGCAAGTTGGGGTTTCTTTTAAAATCTCACGGCCATTTCTGCAGTTGTAAGGCGGGCATAGGAAGTCTCTTTGAAGCCAGAGCACCATTTTATAATAGGGGTCAAATGCATGTTGAAATAAACATGCATTAGGTTTTTCAGAGGAGAAATATTGGGCCAAAAAGCTTTATATTTACATAGCAAGCTGTGGTGTGATCATTCATACCGTATACAGGCAGTCCCCGGGTTCCGAACAAGATAGGGTCTGTAGGTTTGTTTTTAAGTTGAATTTGTATGTAACGTCAGCCCAAAATGTTTTTTTCGTTTTGGATAGCATAGTGAAGGGTTAACCCCATGTAACGTTTGTTTTGCTGTGTGTGTGCCCCTGTTCAGAAGATTTTACCTCACTTTCTGTCACTGTGACAATTGAATTTTGAGAATTTTGGGTTGTCATGGAAACAAGGATTGGCAATAAAGCTTCAGTGGAGACCCTTTTTTCCCCATAATAACCTTTACAGGAGTGAATTTCCCTTCCTAGGGGTAGATTTCCTCTCACTTCCTGTTGTCTCAAGGACAGGAAGTGAGATTAAATCTTTCTAATGAGGATACAGACAGCAGTAAAAACCTCACAGTGACCCGGAAGAAGAGGTGGGCACCCCTCGTCTGCATGTCTAAAAAGAGCCAACTTCCTGTAATGTACGTACAGTACTACGAACCAGACCCAAAAAGGCGGGCACTCCTCATCGGCACGAGCGCGATAGCATTACAACTACTGGAATGCTGCGCGGTACGCTTTGGCTGCAGCCTGGGATCTCATGCTGTAATGGCCTCCGTTTGTAAGTAAGAGTCGTATGTAAGTCGCATGTATGTAACTTGGGGACTGCCTGTATTCAGAGTAAGCATAGGAAGCACAAAACCTTGTTGATACTGAATGAAAACCAAAAAAATAGTCTGTGCTCATATCCAAATTTAAATATAAAAAATGACACAGCGCTAAAGGTGAAATACAAACAAAGGAATATATAGTGATGGTCTAACATAGAAAATGAGTAAGCACAATCTAATAAAAGTGGAATAATGAGTGGAAAAAACGAAGTGATATCAATAGATAAAAGGTTCAGATACAAAACTAAACTGAATGAACTAAGGTGTCCTAGCAACAAGTTAACCGTGAAAAAATATATCAAACAGTGTAGCTTGTGAAAGGCGTAAGGTGTAATTGTAACAAACAATAAATATAATCAGTGGTAAGCTGAAACTTAATAGCAATCAGCACAAATAATCACACGTAACAGTGAAAAAAATAATATCAGTTGTAGGTTGATAATAAATAACAGTCCCAGGGTGAATTCTCAATTATCAGTGGAAAGGTCACAGTGTTCCATAAGCAAAGTTATTAGCTGTAAAAAGAAAGATAAGGAAGTTGATCCAGCAGCCCCCCAAGCGTTGGGTACTCACCAGATGCCGTGTGTAAATATAGCCCCTCAGAAAGGATAACGAAGGATATTTCTCTGGTGTACACTCCCCTCGCACGGAAGACCTCACTCTCCCCCGACACAGTCCGTAAATCAGGAGACGTCTCTCTCCCACAGCACCGTCGCTATTCTCAGCTGTCCTTCAGAGCTAGTAACGGCTCTCCTGTGCACGGTTCAGCGGTCCCTCTCTCAAAATCCCGGGGATGTTTTTATTGATTTGGAACAAAAGAAACCCCTCATGGTGCATTACAAAAGACAATAATATTTATGAAAAAATAGCAACTCACATAAAAGTTTAAAAGCCTTCAGCCGGCCGGACAATGGATAAAAACTCTCAAAAATAGCAACTGACACATCCAATATGCCAAACAAATCTGACCTTTTGCCGCGTTTCGTCACATGACTTTTTTAAAGCAAAATATCCAAATTGCATATTTGTAGCCTTTAGGCAAAGGGAAGCCTAACTAAGCAGTTAAGAGAGCTTTACTACAGAGACTATTGTGACTGATCACAAAGAGAGCAACCTGAAAGCTGGTCAGAGGATATCTAAATCCCCTTGTATACATGGATAGAAGTCCCGCTTAGTGTTCTATTCCCCTCAGATCAACATCATATATGATAACATTGTATGACAAAATATTGTTCACTAACTTGCATGCAAACCTACGGGTTGAGGACACTGCCCTGGCTTCAACACGTTTTGTGGACTACCATGTCTGCTTGATATGCACTTCCTGAGGAAGCAGACATGGTAGTCTGTGAAACGCATTAAAGTCAGTGCCGTGTCCTCAACCTGTACATTTGGATGCAAGCTTCAGTATCTTGCTAGTTGGCCCCGCTGGCTCTCAAAATACCTGAACAATGCCTGCATCCAATCAGATTGTTCAGGCACTTTGACAGCGAGTGGGGCCGACTAGCAAGATACTTGCTTGGCCCAGTGGGAGATTCCTCCATGCACACAGTTTAGTGTACATGGGGGAATCTGTTGCACTTTTTCCACCTGCCCATAGGCTGATAGAAATAGATCATCTATAAATGTATGGCCAGCTTTAGGGAGATTCATTCTCTCTATTTGTTCTGGTGACAATTATCACTGAAAGGAAAAGAAGATTGTCACCAGCACAAGATAAGTTGGGAAATCTTCCAGTGGCCCTGCTGACCACCAAGGATTTCCCTCTCTTTGAATGGATTTTCTCTCACTTCCTGTTGGGTCTGTCAGACAGGCATTGGAAGGGAAATCTCCCTAATGGGACTTGATGGCTAAAAAAAAACAAAAAAAAAACAAAAAAAAAACAAAAAAAAAACAGGGGTCATTACCTTCCCATGCCCTATCCAAAACTAAAACAAACAAAAAAAAAGGTTTTGACTTCAGGGCTACTTTAAGTGATGGGGAACATAAAAAAAGAAGAGCGAGGAACAATAGAGGAAGCATCTGTTGCTCACCGCAACCAACCACATTACTTGTTTTCGAACAGCCTACTTGATAACTACAGAATAACTAACTTGACCGATTTTTCTATATTATCATTTTTATACATCAGCATCTGGTTTGACTTTTTTTTTTGCACTAAGTTTAGATGTAAATAATGCTCAGCGGAGTCCTGTAAATAAACATTGCTTTTCAAGTTTGCTATAAAAATTTCTGTTCAGCTATATTTTTTAGTAACTCTTTAAAGCCGCCATAGAAACCCCTGGTGGTATGTACTCATCTGGAATAACAAAGACTTTAAGGGCCTATTCACACATCCGTATATAAAAAGGATATGTGTTAAGTCGCTGTTTTTTATGCCATGTTTTTTATGCCGTGTATTTGACACGTTTTTATCTGTGTATCTGTGCACCTTATATTACATTTTTTGTTCGTGTTCTTCAGGAAGGTGGATGCGTTCTATGTGGTCTGTGCGGCTTTGCGTGTTACAACAATAACATAGTGGCTGATTTATTTAAACTGGAGAAAAGAAAATGAGCACCCAAATGACGCTGCTGCCCATGGTGACCAATCAAAAAACCTGTTTAATTATTCATTAAAAGAAAGGTAACACAGGATTTGTTGCAGTTTACATCAATGTGTGCTCATTTCCTTTTCATGTAATAAATCAGACCTCTAGCGTGTTTTGCATGAGGTACCTTTCATCCCTACAGAACATTCATTCTTAAAGTTTGTTTTTTTTGCACGCTTTATTTTTGCCTTTTTGTTTTGGATATTTTTTTTTTCTGTTTCTGCCATATTCTACTTTTTTTCTACAAGATTTAAGGTCTCATGTCTGTTTCTGACCTGTGGGAAGCTACAGTAGTTTAAAATTAACAGACTTAAAGCAGAACATCGGGTAAAATTATTATTAACCCTTGCACTGGGGCTTCTCCACTGGGTAGGTTCAAAATATTGCATAGATATACTCCCCTGACACTCCGAGCCGGCCGGCTGTGGAACCTCCCTTCTTCTCCGCTCCAGTGATGGTATGTCCCTCGGCATCCTCAAGTCCTATGCAATGTGTATAGTTATTTTTGAGGCTAGAAAAAAAAAATAAGGATAGTGTGGGGGTAGCTGTCCCTCAAGGGTTCAAGATTTAAAGATATACGTGTAATTAATGCACCAAATTGACAGTTTTTAATAGTATTGTTTTACAAACCACAACACACAACAGCCAAAAGTGTTTTGGAGGCTCAAGGACCTCCCACTTCTTCCGGGCTTAAAGATAATGGGTAATCATAGGGACTCAAAGCTGGCACAAATCACCACAAGTTAATTATTTACTGTATTGGGTATAGTCAGAATCGGTGAATCACCGAAACAGGTTTTTATTGTTGTTTAACATCTGTCACCAAGACAAGTTGTAAAGAGAAATTTGTTATTTCGGGACAGCAGTGAAAAAAAAACTCACATAGATGCTCACCCTTATTACCTTTTTCACAAAAAATGTCTTTACTGCTGCCTGTGTCCCCATTTAGAACTTCCCTTCTTCATCTTTCTTGGTGATATGACAGCAGCCATAGATCCAACAGGGGTTCCGACCCTTCTCAATTTAATGAAAAAAAACGTTTTTTTCCCAGAAAAAGTGTTTTACAATTCTTCAAAGAGTAATGCAAAATTAGAAACCTCATCCTTCTGTAAGGGCTCAAAAAGATTCAAAGCCCTGTCTAGGATTTATGCTCAGGGCAAAGTTAGATTTATGTTAGCTAAGATGGTTGTGGAAATATCCACATAAAAAAAGACGCATCTCCTGATCACTTGGCTTACTAGGTCTCCAGGGTACTGATTTAGTTTTTTCTTTTACAGTGCTGGCAGAAGATTGCTTATAGGCCTATTGTCTGGTGTGTAAATGCAGTTCACTGTCACTTTCTTAATGGCTTACAACAGTAATATAAACACACAAACCCATTATGGGGCCGTTCAAATCCCAGATAGACACATTTTACATTTAGGCTGCAGTAGGGAAGGTTTAAACATCTGTTGGGTTTTAATTGTTGTCTGTGTTCTTACTGGTGAGATTCTCCTTAATTTTTTCAAATGGGTTGACTTGGGTTAGAATGCCCAATCTGAATGTGTACAGGCCTACTATAGTAGTAAAACAACTAAGCCCGCCAATATGGTTTTGCAATGTAGGAGGAAGCCCACAAACTGTTAATTTAACCATTTTTATGTTGGCTTTGTATTCAGCATCACTCCCCAAAATAAACATGACAATCCACAAACAAGCTCACCACCTGCAGGACAGCAACTTACTGTTTGTCATGTACCTGGTAGAGACCAAGCAGAAGAGGGGACTTCTCTTGCACCTCTTTTCCAACAACGCTGGAAGTGCAACAGGGGATGTAGGGACACAGATTGGCATTAGGGCCAATGCAGCAGGCAGTACCAGCTGTTGAATTTGTGGACCAGGTGACTGTTGTCCACTGGGTTGGAACCAGATGCAGGAACAGTGTTAAACTTGGGCAGGAGGCATGAGCCCAGCCAGTAGACAAGCCAGGTTTCCAAAACGCAGTCAAGAGTCACAAAGGGGAGAAAAGGTCCAGAGATGGTTCAGAGGGCAGCAAGCCAGGGCATGCACAGGAAGGTGGAAACAACAGGTCAGTATGCAGGTTATTAGGAACTTGCTGAGGACCACTCCACGATCTGTCCATGTTACACTCTAGTTTACATAGACTTTGTGGTGCCAAAACCAGTTCTGATGAAACATTTATGCTTACATACACAATTATGCATGTGCACTGGGGGTGACCCTATGTACAGAGGCATCTATGTATGTGCCCGTGCTTTTCTTCTTGTACTGGAGCACACTGGGCCTTCCTTACACTGTCCAAAGTAACCGCTAAGGTTAGAAATAGATCCTCAGCATGTTGTGAATCACCCCAATGCTCCTTCATAAACTTGAATTGTGACACAGCTACCACTTTACAATAGTGTCAGGGGGTTTCATTGGGGTTTTTTTTCTACAAATGACAGTGAAAGCAGCTGCTTGAATATTAAAAAAAAATTGCAAATTTACATAAATGAGTGTCTTTTTTTTAAATTTGGGGCAACAGTGTTGGAAGAACCGAAAAGAGGTTCCTGTAGAGTGTGGAGATCTGGAACTTCATTGTAGACATGTGCGATTCGTTTCGTTACGAATCGAAATTCGTAGGAATTTTCCTGGAATTCGTAAATTCGGAAGCATCCGAAATCCTAATTGCAGTTTCCGAATTATATCAGAAATACGAAATTCCGTTAACGAATTTCGGATCCGAATTTCTTTGAAACGGGAACTAATCTTACCCCTGTAAATGAGGTTGAACAACATGACAATTTTTTTTGTTTAAATACGGATCCGCTGCTGCTGAGGGTTGCATTACAATACACGCAGGAAATAACGGAGGGAATTTTGTTCCGTTACGAACATTCGTTATATTGAAGTTAAAAAGCAAAATACCTTTGTTAATATTGGAGTTGATGAGTTTTTTTTTTATCCGAAATACTAAATTCGTATCCGGAATCCGTTAACGGAATTCGTATTTCGTTTGGTTGACCAATCAGAGGTTTTCTCTTCTGCTGCTGAGAGTTGCATTACAATTTAGGCAGGAAATATGAAATTCTGTTAACGGAATTTCGTTCCGTTACGAATATTGGTTACATTGAAGTTAAAAAGCAAAATACCTTTGTTAATATATTGGAGTTGATGAGTTTGTTTTTTTATCCGAAATTCGGATCCGGAATCCTTTAACGGAATTCGTATTTCATTTGGTAGACCAATCGGAGGTTTTCTCTTCTGCTGCTGAGAGTTGCATTACAATTTAGGCAGGAAATATGAAATTCTGTTAACGGAATTTCGTTCCGTTACGAATATTGGTTACATTGAAGTTAAAAAGCAAAATACCTTTGTTAATATATTGGAGTTGATTGTTTTTTTTTTGTTTTTTTTTCGAAATACGAAATTCGGATGCGAAATCCGTTAACGGAATTCGTATTTCGGATTAAAAAAAACAACTACCACATCGACTCCAATATTAACAAAGGTATTTTTGCTTTTTAACTTCATCATAACGAATGTTCGTAAAGTTACGAAAATGTGCCAAAACTAACGAAAATTCGTATTTCGTACTAATCCGAATTGAGTTTCGGACACGAATTACAAAATACGAAAATAACGGATATTCCGAAACGGAACAAATTTTTTGACGGCGCACAAGTCTACTTCATTGATGGAAATTCATATTTACAAAATATTTGTAGTGGGGTTTAAGGCCGTCAAGGAGCTTTGTGGTAGTCCAAGCCATCCCATCCCAGGTCGATTTCAAGTGGATATGAATCATCTATTCTTGGATGTAACCTATGATTGTTTTCACGTTATTTTTTGGCACTGCTGTAATTGAAGTGGATAGTTCAGTCAGATAGTTGGATCATCTTGTTTGTTGGTCGCTCCATAAGTTCAAGTGAAGGAATATCACAGAAAATGTTCATACTTGTTGGACCATTTCTATGTGCTTGGTTCTGTTGTAGTTTAGGCTTATTCCCTGGTCCAAAGTTGAGTTATCCTGGGTAACAAATCGAATGCCAGTTAGGCTTCATAGTGAAACCTGGTTACTGCTGTTTGCACATCATCAATACTCTTTGCACTATTTAAAACAAATCATATGAGTGTCAGTTCACCTGCTAATACATCTGAAACTAAGCATCCTGCAACAAGTCTTAAAACCGGAATGTTATATGACATGTCTCAGATATATAACCTGCGCTCATTACATTATATTGCTTTTGCTGATGTCTTCTATACCTACGGCCTGATGACTTATGAGCAGTCATTGCTCCCTGCATGTAAACGTTGAAAATATATTTCATTTTAGTTGATCGGGCACTAAACAGACATCATTTACATGCAGGGGATCATCGCTCTTTTCTCAAATGCGCCAGTGTTTCAGCAAACGGAGGAAATTACTCATATGGCCAAGTGGATGAATTAGTTTAGATTGCAGAAAGATGTTCAGCTTTCAGCCGACTGTGGCAAGCCGAGAGAATCAATAGGCGAGAGAAAAATAAATGTAGGAGCTTTTTCTTCGAAGTGTTACTGGGTTTAATTTCAAAGCACTGGCTCTCTGACTGGAAAGGGAGCGATTTGACATGACAAAGCAAGGTATCTTCATGTTACATCGCTGCTTAACAGTGTGGGGCCGACATTATGAAATGCACTGCGGAGGCATACATCTCGCTTTGTGGCAGCTGTGCCACTTACTCTGATTACATCTTACCCATAGTTTTCCCTCTTCCTCTTGAGCGCCTTTACCAAGTAAACAGTTGTGTGGTGAAAATTCACTGTAAATGGGTCAAAAAAACATTTCACGTAAGGCAATAATGACCGCACAAACGGAACAAGTACTATACAAGATTGGAAAATGCAACAGCAGTGGTTTAGCTGTATTCATTTCCCCCATACCAGAGTTATCGGATGGCCGTTGGGGTGTCTGGTTAGGTTTACCGTGTTCTTCAAAAGTAAGAAAATGGTCTTAACAGAGCTTTTGATGTAATGAAAACAAAGGCGTCATTTAAAAGGACATATGCAGCCTGCAATGCTAGTTCAGAGTTTCAACGGTGATCCTCGCAGTTTTCCTATATGCCCCTTTATTATTATATGTAAGACTCTTGAGTGCTGAGGGATTTTTTGTTTTTGCTATAATTTAAAACTACAATATAAAACTCCTAAAGCTAAAGCAAACCTGTAGATTGTAGCTAGCCATATCCAGGTGTTTGTATGCATATTCACTTCATTACCTGGGTTCCCCAAGAACCCCAAAACTCTGGGCACTCTATTTTGCAAATACCAACCTAACGTTTGGTGGAAGTGCAGTGCTCTGTTTCTTCCTGCCCTCCTTCCCTTCCTCTTGACACATGAGGCCACCCGTCACACTTAGTGGCCAAGTTAAAGCCTGCTAGCAGCTTGTTGAAAGAGTCAGCCAACAAGTCAGAAACATAGACCCCTATTATGGTCTATGTTTTGCATCCCAAAATTGGGACTGAAGGCAGCTTTAAAGGGCAGATTTACTTTAAAAAAAACTATATTTACCCTTTGTGCCCCCACAATTCCATACTGAGCTCTTAAGGATTTGTGTTAATGGGATTTTCTTTGCTTCAGGCAGATTTTGCATTCCCGCATTCTAAAGGAATGTAAAACCCACTTGAAGCAGGTCAAAGGCATGTCTAAATGAGGTCAACTGCAAGTCAACTGCAGCTGTCAGTGAATCCTGAATGATTTTTGAAGAGTTGAAAATATTGTCAAACTGATGTCATCATCATAAGCCCAATGCTTGCCGACATGTCCCACCATAATGCTTGCTTTCTGCCAGCTTGAGTCTTCTTCCTACAGTTTGCTCATATACAGTAGAACCTCACATACTTCTAAGATCCATCTGTTGAGGGTCTCACTCTCTCCAAGCTCGCTCCTGTGATGAATTACAATATCAATACAAATTAGTAAACTAATCCTGACATTGTAGTTCATTACAGGAGAGAGCTTGGAAAGACTGAGACCCTCAGGAGATGGAACCATACACGTATGTGAGTTCTACTGTACATGACATGTGGCTACTCTACAACACACACAGGGACCATGGGGAACAACACTAGCCACCCTCCAGAAGGAAGGACAGTGTCAGCACCAATTCAGAGATGATTTGAGGATCTACAGCCGAGTGATACTCAAATAAGATACATTTTTGTTAATAGTTAATGTACTTGAATGTATTTTTAAGATATAACTTTTGATTTTTGTGTCACTTTAAGGTTGGAAGCTGTCTAAAGTGTTTGAAAGAATGTTCACCTATTATAGTCTAAAAGAAAGCAGTTTAAAGCTTTGCAATTTAAAAAAAAAAATGTTTGCTTTAGACTGCCCTTAAAGTAGTATTATTTGAGTAGTAAGCTCTCCAACTCTTTTTTTTTTTTTAATAATGAATCCAGATGGCAGATCGAACAAATATGCATTGCCCAGCAAAGCATTGCTTTACATTTTCCCCCAAACACTTACAATCATCATGTTTCTGAAAAGCTGCTTTCAAGACTCTCAGCTCAGCTTCCCTGAATGTCCTGTCCAGTAGAAGACCACAAAGGACAGAGCAGACTTCAGCAACTGTTCATCTACTAGCTCGAAGAAGGGAGGAGAGGGGGTTTGTGGAAACATACACAGCTTACTAGAACACATAAGGGTAACTGCATAGCATTCTGCTTGAGCAAGGAGTCACTCTAAAACAGGAAGTCAGGACCAGTGATCAGGGGAGCAGCTGATTCTGCAGGAAACTAAAACTTTTAAACATCAAGGAGCAGCATCCATTGTAAGTAATTTCATCAGCATTTGAAATAGCTTGACATCCTTTTGACTTTAATATCACTTTAAGGAACCCATTTCAATTTAGATGCATTTTTATATCTTTATATTGATATCCAGTCTATGTCCTGTGTTTTTATTAAACTACAACCCAGACATAAGCGATTAACAAGGAATTATAAACCTTTTACTATATACGGGCATCAATAGAAAATCTAGCTCTTACTATTTGAGAATTATTGAATCCAAGATTAGGTCAGTCTTTATAAATAGGTTTCATGAGTTTGATTTGATTTTCACCCAAAATAGTTTAAGCATGATTTGTTTGGTGTCAGAGCTGTTAAAATGTAAATGCCATTTTTCCTTTAACACACAGATAATAAATAGAATCTTTATTGGCTAGGATATACAGTACTTGGGATTACTCAGTAAGGCAATACACTCAGCAAAGCAGAACAGCCAAGTGCAGCAAACCATAGCCAGTCTGGATCCTTTTCATTGAAGTTAGATTTGTGATGGGTGAATTCTCACTGGTTTTCTGTGTAATTTTCTCTTCTTTTAATGATTAGACATTCTAAGCAGAACCTAAAAAGTGCACCTGGTACCAGCACACATGAAGACATCTTGTTTGCTGAACTATGTACGTTCGTAGGATAACTTAAAAATACATTTTTACATGTATTTTCTATATGCTCCTTCCATAAAGTCCTTTCTCTATGCTACAGTAAAGATAATAAATGACTAATCCATCCAATTCCAATGATTAAAATTGAAGCTAGTGTTGTCATGGGGAAGAGAATAGTTTTAAGTGGAGGAGAATAGTTTAAAGTGGACCTTTCTGTAACTTTACAAGTCTGCATGAATACATTTCATGGCATGTCACCTTTTATCATTAAAATACAGCCCGTGAAGCTGAACTCCAGCCATAGAAATGTATACATACTTGCAGTGGTACTCCTAGTATTTTCTATGAGTGAATACCAGGCGTTCTTTGATTGGATGATTGTCACAGCCCTTCATCCAATCAGAGAATGTCTAATATACACTGAGAAAAATACTATGGGGGGAATTTATCAAAACTGGAGCAAACTGAATCTGGAGCAGTTGCCCATGGCAACCAATCAGCATCTTTCTTCAGTTTGCTTAGGTAAGATTTTAAAATGAAAGAGAGAAGCTGATTGGCTGCAGTGCAAATCTGCTCCAGTTTTGATAAATTCCCCTCTATGCGTTTCCAGAATGGCTGCTGTGCTGTGCTGAGCAGGCAAACTGCTTTGTTTTAACAGCGGAGGGTAAGTCACTCAGCACAGCGGCAGTTCCTGGACCCAGAAGATGCTGTAATACATTGTAGTAGCTGGAGCTACTACAATGTTTTACAGGATCACCTTGGACATGCCAGGGATAATTTATATATACTTAAATTGAGCCAAGCTGGGCCAGTGTATATATACATTTCTATAGCTGAAATGCAGCTTTAAACATACACAGTGCACATCTCTTGTTTGCCCCCTTTTAGGCTGTTAAATATACTGGTGACAAGTTTTTTCATATTTGTTAGACAGCTGCAAAATATTACCTGCTGATCCTGCCAGAAATCTAGTGAGGTAATAACTTCCGGTCCTAGGGTGGCACCACTGCTCCCACATAGATGCAGTGGATTGACTGAGCTTTCATCCTAAGACAGAAAGTGTGTTACTGGCAGGATAAGCAGGTGAAAATAAAGGGAAAAAATGGAAAAGTAAATCTAATGCCACAACCACTTATTTGTGCTCCAGTCAGTGACCTATGCTGAGGTGATGCCTGCTGCAGGTGTTCTATCAAAATCTTCAACTCGTTGAAATCTCCAATTTCCTCACTGCCGGATACTTGCATGTTGGAGATTTTCGACCAGACGGCGTTAGACTGCAAAACACAAAGACTGACGGAGCTCTGTACAGCTGCATTTTAACAATATTCAGCAGGTGGCAAACTCGACGAGTATACTGAAAGCACTATGCGCGCATGCGCACCACAACTGTGCAGATCTCCAGTCTTTCTGAGCACTGGAAGTGAGGTAGTTGGAGATCTCGATGAGTTGGATCTTTCAATAGAACACGGGCTAAAGGAAGCAATTCCTCGGTCTAGTGATCAGGCTGCAACATTGTAACTCTGTAGCAAATTATAGGTGAGAGGCTGCAGCAGAGGCTGATTTGAATGACGGTTAGGATACAGCCCATAATAAAATTCTGGCTGCATTTATGCACAATAGACGTGGTTACCATGTGTTGAGCAGATAATTGCAGCAATAATTTAGTTCTGTATTGGTCATTCAGGTTATTATACTGCTATAGGGTGGGGATGGTACCAGTTGCCATTACTGCTATAGAAGTGCATAATCTGTGCAGCAATCTGGTTGGCCAGCCTGTGTACCTGTAGTAGCTGTGGCCAGTGGAATCCATGCAAACCACCAGATGTTTGCTACAGCCAACAGTAATGTATTGGCCCTCATTAACTACACATCACGGTATAGATCAGGAGTAACCAAACTTCAAACCTCCTGCTGTCGTGAAACTACAAAACTAAAAATGCCATTGTGCCTCTGCCTCTGGAGTTTGTCTGTGGCTGTCAGAATCTTGCAGTGCATTATGGGACGTGTAGTTCAGGGATAGCTGGAGGGCTGAGGTTTTGATACCCCTGGTATGGATGATACATGGAATCTAATTAGTTGCCACGGGCTTCACTTTTCTTTTGTTACAGTCTTAATAAATCAGATTTTTTTGAAGTGCTATGATTTCAGGCAAGATAGCAAGCCCGCTTAATTCTGAATATTTGTCTCCATTGCAGTAACTCATTTGCACATTTCATTTATTCTTACGCTGCAAATAATCTGCTACAAACTTTCCAGGCCCAATCGTCATCCTCCCGCGGCTGGCACAGGCCTTTTCCCAGCACAGCCACCTCGGGCTCGAGTTTCATCATTTTTACTTTAAAGTTAGCGAAGGGAGCAGAATGTGAGTAAGTTCGAAATAGCTGTTCTGTGCCCAAGTGAGTTTTGAAAGATGAATAAGCCTCATTTGTAGGCACAAAGGAGACATTTACTGCCGGTGGAAGCCGTTAAGTTCTAAGCCTTTCCTCTGAATCTCTTTTCAGGAATGTACGAACCCTTGCTGCAACGCTAGCACATGCCAGCTCATTCCCGGAGCCGTGTGCGCCCATGGACTGTGCTGTGAAGACTGCAAGGTGAGTCTCTTTATATAAATACTGTACTGACTGTCTGGGATGTCCCGCTTCTTGTCCAACCGACTGTAATCAAATTCATATAGTTCAATCCATACTAGCTAGCTGCCCCTTCACGTTTACCTTTATTTACATTTTCTCCCTGTGACATTTTATTCACATTTTAGTTATTGTCTTTTGCTGATATTTACCTAAAAAGGTCCCAACACTCAACATGCCCAATCTTCAGATTCCGCATAGACTTATATTAAAGTAGAACTGAAGCCAAAACTTTTTTTTTTTTTTTTAGTTTGGATAGATTAAGGGAAGGTTATAACCGTTGTCAGCTTTTTTTTTTGCCATCTGTTTCCAATTGGGGAGATTTACATTAATTTCCTGTTAGATAGCCACAACAGGAAGGGAAAGGAAATCCTTCCAAAGAGAGGGGAAACCCTGGAAGTCATCAGCGTCACCGTAACAAGTGTCCCCATTGAAAGATTTACCATCTATTCCTGCTGTGGTGAACACCCAAAACTTGTGATTTTGTTTCACTTTCAGTGATAATCGTCATTGGGATAAATAGAGAGGGTGAATCCCACATTAGGATTTCCCCAGACAGCCATAAAAACTTGACAGCAGTTCTAATCTCTCTTCACGCTATCGAAAACTAAAGTTTTGGCTTCAGTTTCACTTCATCTGTCATTTATGTACAGTAGAGTAAAGGAGTGTGGAGAATATTTCTATCCCCACACTGGATGATCGCTCTCAATGCTCGTCAGGGTGGAGTTTGGATGATCCAGAGCCTGGCAGCTAGGGGGACTATAGATGTACTGGAGAGACGAGACAAGAATGCCCCAAAAAAGTAGGTTCAAGACAGCAGACACGCTCAGATGGAAGAAATTAAGTAACTGTGTTTCTTCAAATTAGGGTTTTACTTCATTAAACATGCACATAAATACACCATCTCAACACGCTTCATGGCTCTAAACTTGGCCACTGTTGAGATGGTTTAGTTATGTGTGTTTCATGGAAAAAAAGTCTAATTTGAAGAAACACCGTTACTTTATTTCTTTCATCCGGGTGCCTCTGCTGACTTGATCCTACTTTTTTGGGGGGGCATTCTTGTCTCGTCTCTCCAGTACACATCGGGTCCCACTAGCTGCCAATCTCTGGATCATCCAAACTCCACCCTGATGAGCATCGAGAGCGACCATCCTGCGTGGGGATAGAAAAATTCTCTGCACACATTTTCTCCAAATCGATCGCAATCTATCTCTGTGAGTATCCAAATCGTTCTTCTTTATTCACCTAAAACGTTTAGAGCTATCCAAAGCTTTGTACTATAAATATTACACTTAGTCGGATCTCTCCTAGGACATTTTGTTCTCGATTTTTGTTGCTCCTACTATTGGTTGGAGATGTCTCCTCTTTTTCAAGCCATTTATGTACAGTGCACATCACAACACACTTGGAAGATGAGCTGTGCATGAAGGGAATTTTTTATTTTTGCTGACCACCTTCTGGAAGTGATAGTTTACTGGCTGTAATGCCGATGCTTGAGCCTGTATTGAACATGTTCTATGTCACCAAAGCAGAACAAGTATGTAGGTCAGGCGTTCTGACTTCACATGCATCATGCTTGTTCTGGTTCAGTGACAAGGACCAGTTTGAAGCCACAGGCAGCCAGGAAGTTGGCATTTTAAGGAGGAGGTCAGAAAAGCAAGTTTTTATATTTCTTTCCTTATAGGCTTCCTTTAATCCATGCCCACATAAGAATCCATGTATTTTAAATAGGGAATCAGAAATGATCAGTGCCTAGTGTCATTTTGAAAGAAAGAATAAATCTATGAGCACGTAGGAAGCATCTGTGATTTTGTTTCTGTTTTTAAACATTTTACATAGAAATATCTGATCACCATTACTTATTGCTGCAGTAAAGCTGCACAATTAATAAAGGACAGTGAAAGATTTTACACTTGGCATATTGCTGTAGATAAAGCTCATGCACCAAGTTATCCTCTGCTTCTCTGTCATTTCAATCACTTTCAGGCAATTCTGTGAGAGTGATTTGAAGATGAAAGGGAAGAGATGGGTTGGAAAATTCCAGTCCTACGATTAGGGCTTTTAAGGTGCGGAAACGGTTGTACAAAGTCTTTGTACAACCGTTTCCGCACCTCAAAAGCTCTGATCTACAAATTCTTTATCATTGGCTTAAATATACAAGGGTGTGGTGAAATATCATTGGGTTAGGCCACTCTCTATATCAAATTCCAGTCCTACAATGTATGGAGCAGTTAGTCAACTCTGTAAGAAGCATTTCACTTTATGGCCAGCTCATAAAGCTTGGGCTCATTAATTGTGTCATGGTATCTATACCATGAAATACCAAGAAATAATCACCTTCGAAGTATCAGTCAGCAATTTTGTACAACTTTATTTAGATTTGGTTGGTCCAACCAAAACTAATCTTTCAAATATAAGGTAGAATCATCAAGGCTGAGTCACCAGCTGGCTTTTTGTGTACCATGGGGGCTCCAAAGGCAAAGCCTGCCTTTGTTTCTGCCTACCTCAATTTTAGGTGTTTCCACCTATACATTTATTTTGTCCTCCTATTGTATTCCTCGTGTTGTTATAATAATTAAGAATCCTGCAGGTAGATGAGACCCTCTCATAATGAACACATTAGATGAGCATACCTAGGTACTCAGACATGGAGATCTCATCATTGGAGACCCTGAGAGACAGGAAAAACTATTATGTGGCATCTATGACAATCTGAAATATAGGTTTTGAGTGGACTGACCCTTTAATTTACACTTGGAGGCATACTTAAGGTGCCATACACAGCACGATTCTCGTACGGGAATCGCGGGAAATCCTGCATTCGTACGAGAATCGTGCAGTGTATGGAAGGCGTGTGACCGTTTCTACTGTACGGTCACACGACTTTTGTATTTCGAGCATGTTGGAAAACCAGCCGAGAATCGTACGATTTTCGGCTGATTTTTAGCATGATCGAGAAATAACTGCCGAACGGGCCGGTGTGCGCACGCGCACACTGCCCGTTCAGCATTGCAGTCATCGGAATCCCGCCCCTCAGGGGGGCGGGCTTGCGATGATCGCAAATACGATCTGCCTGTCCAAGATGGGCAGATTGTACGTTTTTTTAAGTACTTTACAACCCTCGCAAGACAAAAGTCTTGCGAGGGTTGTAAAGTGTATGGCCACCTTTAGAAAGCAGTGTATGTGACAATCACCAAATATTCACTGCAGGTGACTCATCGTGCTCATTGTTTTTTTCCTATAGAGTGAATTATTCCTCACTAGTGAATGTTTGTTTGTTGAATGTCACGTTCAGTGCTTTATAAGTTTCCCTCTTGGAATTAATACAGTCTGCATGTTTATTTGACTCTATTACTTGGCTCAGCATATGACTGTAATGACATTTGAGAACCTACAAATAAACATATGTAAAAAAAGTTTGACATAGTTCAGTTTATTTTTTGTATAGTGGAAATATTTTATTCTTACAATGTGGGGGGGGGGGGGGGGGGGGGGTTGGATAGAGGGAGGGTTAGAACTCCTGGTTTGTGCTGCTATCCAGGGTTCCATTAGATTTAGTTGGTCCAACAGAGACAACCAAAAGTTCCAGGAACTGAGCTTTAAATCGGCAAGGATGACCCACATATAGGTGGCCTCCGCTTCATAGACACTGCACATGGTGTGACCCCAATCATAGCAAAAATTGCTCACAATAGCCAAGTAAAATAGGTAACAGTGGGTTCAAGCATCAAGTCTCCTTTTCCAATGTACTCCTTTTCAAAGTCCATCAAAGACTTAGCCAAAACTAAGAACGAACCAAGCTCTTCAATTATGGATTTCAGCATTCCTAAAAAAAATTGAAAAAAAGGTCATACAAAGTTTATTTGATTAATATTGGTTCACATCTCATGACATCAGAGTTATCTGTCTATATTGAACAGCTCCAGAAAAGTCTTGTACTGAGTGCAGTACTTTTTGAATGGACAAGTACAGATACGTTTCCAGCTCCAAGACTAAACTAGAGAGAAATTCAAAAGTTAGGAGCCATCTGACATTTGTAAGGAGCACACGGAGCGCCAGGGATTTGTACATCTCTGTTTTAATGTATGATTATTATTTTTATAAATGTATATAAAGGGATGCACCAATACCATTTTTCAAGTACAAGTACTGATACTAGTCCAAGTACTCACAGATACAAGTATTAATACATTTTTGTTTATTGTCATGTGACAGTTTTTCTAAAAAAATACAGACTAATGATTTCAGGACAGTGGTGGAGCGCCAGAGCCAGGTCCCACCTGCAACCCCGGTAGTTCTCGTGAAGATGCCAAGTATCGGAACTGATATCTGAACATGCCTAGTATTTACGCTCTGACACTTTGTGGGAGACAAGAGTTATTGTACATTTGCTATGTACATTAATACTTTGTTCATTTTCCATCTCTGCCATCTGATATCTGAGCTGCTTCCTCTTGTAGCATTGCCTGTACACTGGCAGATTTGGCAATTTTGGACCAAATCTGGCAATAATTGTTGTAATAATTACCTTAAAGAACACTTGTACCACTAAATTAAGCAGAACTCAACGCACGCAGACCCAAAACATTACTTAAGGTCCTCTAGAGTGCCTCGGATTAATAATAATATACTACTTACCACCACACCCATTTGGCACTTCCATACTTGAGAGCTGCAATCTTGTATGAACACCATGTCTTGTATATGTGTCAGGAAAGTACACTGACTTGTGACCTGCACCTCCAGCCAGTGAAATCACAAGAGCGCCACAAGTGTATGAGCATGCTTATCATGCATGCACCTTTCTCCAGTTCTCCCTTCTTCCTGGCCAGAGTCATGAAGGCATCTAGGACAGGGAGATGTTATATTATTGCAGTTTACTATTAAGAAAAAAGGTAAAGTTGACACACAAATCATAGTTAGGTTTTCAACAGAAGATGATGTGTTAAATCACGGCAAATTATTACACATCTCTGAGACTGGTGGCTCTATACCTAGTTTGCAGTAACTCATTCCACCACTACGTGGTGTTACATTCTTGCCACCGTATGCTTCATGATTATAGTGCATTATGATAAAACCAGCAAAGGAAAGCATGACACCTTCACTTGTGTTAATAATGTCAGCAACATAAAAACAGAGTAAGGGTGCCCACTACTACTGTAAGGTCGCACGACTTTTAACTTACGAACATGTTCTAAAACCCGCCGAGCATCGTACGATGTTCGGCGGGTGTGTAGCATGTTCGTAAGATAAAAGCCGGACGGGCCGGTGTGCGCAAGCGCACACTGCACCTTTGGCATTGCGGTCATCGGAAGCCCGCCCCTCAGGGGGGCGCGGCTTTCGATTATCGCAAGTACGATCTGGCTGCCCAAGATAGGCAGATCGTAAGTTTTTTTAATTACCTTACAGCCATCGCAAGACAAAAGTCTTGCAATGGTTGTAAGGTGTGTGCCCAGCATAAGAACTGAGGTGAGGACATCTCACCATCTCAGTCCCTCTGAAACATAAAAACGTATTGGGTGACTGAACCCAACTTTTCTTCCCAAAGCCATAGGATCAGTAAGGCCATCTATTTTAAAACAAGCTAGTCAAGCATGGCTTTTCGCTATAGATGCATTTGTTACATCATTTAATTAAACTGCTAAACTATATGTATATTTTACAAACAGTGAACAGATGCTGTGGATGCCGGTTAATTTACTATTGTAAGTCACTACTGTTTCCTGACTACATGATGGCCCTCATGCAATATTAACGTGTTAGGAGTTTTCCTATATAGATCTGTCCCATACAAATTGTATTCCCCCTGTCAGTGTAATGCTGTTTGCTGCCCTGAGCATGAGAAGACTTATACTCCTGACAGACAAATAAGTTCCAAATGAAGTCACGCTTTTATTGCATTAGTGTCTTAGTTCTGCTATTCTTCATTGTCCTCCAGTGTCAGATAAACAAACTGCTTTGAATCATGCACGCTTGTAAAGGGAAATCAGACATTTAAAATATTTCTACAGCCATAATCTGTTTTGCCATGGGAACCTTATTCTGTATACTTGCTCTACATGTGTTGTTCTGCAAATGCACACCCCGTAGACATAACAGATCAAAACCTGGCAATGGTTAAACATTGTACAAGCAGGTAAAAAAAATATGGCTTTGACACTAAAAAGTATCACATGTAGGAGTCATAGCTACCAGTTGTCTTTTGGGCCCAAATCCCTTTTGTCCCACTTTCCTTCATAGTTGTCCCCCTTTCTTTTCTTTTTTTTGTCTACTGACCTAGTTGATGTTGACCCTTTAGATAGCTGTGTTGTGATCAGATATTTCGTTTTCCTAGTTATTTGGAATGGCAGGCCTTTCTAAAGTGCAGGCATTTCAAAAAAGTGTCAATAAAATTAGATGCCAGTTGAAAGTTGTTCTGGTCTGTGACTAGATCTGAAACAACCTTTCCACACAGGTAATAGGCTAAGCAAGTGTACATCTCAAAACCCTATAACTGCAGGACTACAATGCTTACAAAACTAGCCACTATGCTCAGGGCCGGATTTACTCTCTCTTGTGCTCCAAGGTCAGGTTCCTCAATGTACCCGCCAACCTCCCCTTCCCATGGAGAATGGCAGACCTGCAGGCTGCATAAAAGTGATCTCGGCGGCATAACCAAGATCACTTGCACAAAACAAGTGGTGGCTTCCCCGCTCTACATTTAGCTCTGCTTGCCCAAAGTAGGACTAAATGTAGAAAACAACTAGGCGCCCCGAACTCCATGTGCCGGGCATTGGAAAATAGTTATTCCACACCCCTGCTGCCCCGAGGCCGGGCCTTGCGGGAAATCTGGCCCTGACTATGCTGCCCCTAACATTGGGTATACACAGTTAGAATTTTGTTAGAAAGCAGTGCTTTTCTGAACGTTCGTGCAAATTTGTTATTGGGGTGAAATCTACCATAATGATGACAAATATTGAAGCAGCAGGATGAAACATTTTTCTCGAACGAAATTCTAACAGCAAATGTGGCTTTTGTCCATTTCAAAATCAAATGTTCCAATCTGGCCTTAGAATTAGAGCACATCTGACCCCTGTAAAGTATTTTTTTTTGTAATCAGTCTTTCTTTAAACATGGATTCTTGAATCTCCCAAACATTCATTTTAATGACTACAGAAAATAGGAGAGCAGATAATCCCCAGCACTGGCATATCTTCCCAGTAGCAATGGTCTGAAAAATTATAACCCCACGTTGATACTCCTTTCAAGATCAGACCCATAGATGTACGGTCAAGTCCTGATCTGGCAGGTAACATATTAGTCAGGATTGGGTGACAATTCCCTCATGTTTGTGGGCACCTCAATTAGACACAAAGTTGTTTTTAGCTTTTTGCAGATTATAGACACCCAATTGTTCATTTCTTGCTATAGTGCTGCTCAGAAACAGATGTGTTTTTTTCAAGCCAGTGATGCATGGGCCCTAACTAAAACACAGCTTATTCCGTAATGGTATAATTTATAATGACCCCTAAAATCTTCCAATGACACTCTGTACTTTAATCTAATCTAGTTACAACTTGTTTATTTTGGAAGATACTTTGTCATAAAACTTTAGTTTTATCACTAGTGTGGACCACAAGCCAAAGATGTGTATGTTAAGAAGCTTTGTACTCTGTCCCCGACCCTGGAAAGACTTCCATGTCTCTGGGGCTGGGACAAGTTATGAAATACACTCATACACTTTTGATTTTATTTACACTTTATTTTGTGATTAAAGAAGCAACCTAGTGGTTAAGTGCAGCGACCTGCAAAACAAAAGAGTTTCTCAAGAACAATAAGTTCTTAAAGTCTGCAAGACACAGTCATTTGCTGGGTCAGTTTCTCTATTACCGTAAAGCATGGATTTTGTTAAAATGTGTATGAGGTGCAATTTCTGTAGAAGTCATTTTGAGTTGAAATAATCTTCCATTTTAATCTGCATCTATTTTACGGTTACAGGCTGATTTTATTTAATCTGACACTTATGGCCACAAAAGATCTTCATGGTTATAGATAGATAGATAGATAGATAGATAGATAGATAGACAGGCATTACAGAGCTTAGTCTTTTTATATTATTGTTTTATGTGAGGAAGAAAAGATAACACAAAAGGTGCACCCACAAAGGTGCTTCCCCTTTAAAATGTATCTCCCCAGGCCTTAAAGTGTGTCTAAACTCAAAAATAAAAAGCTAACCTATTGCAGCATACCAGTCATAAGATCAGATGACTGCCTTCGTTTCCTTTTATCAGGCTTTTTTTTTCCTTTATTATAACCTGGTGATCCTGCGAATAACACACTTCCTATCCTGTGGTGTTCACGTTCACTTCTCTAGTGTAACTATAGCCATAGTTGTCGCCCAGGCTAGAGTTCAAGCATGTCTACCTATGTTTCTTCTCCATTATGTAGGTTGATGGGGACATTAGTACTTTATGCAAGTAATTTCGATTTTCCTTGTATCTGACAGTAAGTGAGGAGGACACTTGCATTTCTGTCAAGATCAATTATTTTCTGTACTTGCTGAAAATGTTCTCAGTCTGAAAAAAGAAAGTTAAAGAAGAACTCTAGGCATAATTATTCTTAACTGTTGCGGTGGGGCTACCCCCGCACTGCAAGGGTTAAGTGCTCATTTTCATCAAGGGACACAAATAAAAAAAGATCTCACTTGAACCTTGGAGTTGGCTGACTGCTACTCCGGTCCAGCGATGGAATGTCCCTTGACCTACTCACGTCCTATACACTGTATAGAACATGATGACTCACAGGACCTAAAACCATTGGAGTGCAGGGGGAGTGAATTGGCAAGAACGGGTCTAAAAGCTGCTAGGTTCAGGTGAGTATAACTTTGTAATTTTAATCCCTAAAACGTGCACTTAACCCTTGAGGTGCGGGGATAGCCCCACTGCAAGAGTTAAGAATAATTATTATTGTAAATTGTTTGCATTTTCCAAAGTAAGGAAAATTTGTGAAAGTGGTGAGGGGAAAAGAAAATACCCCTATTGATTATGATTTTAATAATTTTGCTTTGGCCTTCCAGCTAAAGTCGGGTGGAACTCCATGCCGGGATGCAAATAACTTCTGTGATCTGCCTGAATTTTGCACTGGAATCAGCGCACACTGCCCGCCCAATGTCTACCTACACGATGGTCACCCTTGCTACAAACTGGATGGGTATTGCTACAGCGGCATGTGTCAGACCCATGAGCAGCAGTGCGTCACACTCTGGGGACAAGGTAGGCGCCACTTTTCCTCTAACAACTACAGGGTTATTCACAAAAGGGTGAAGAGTTTGGAGAAGACAGGAGAAGTGAACAATCTAGGACAACATCGCTGAACTGGAAAGTGAGCTGAATTGGAGAATTTTTCCAAATCAGCGATGTTGTCCTAGATTGTTCACTTCTCCTGCCTTCTCCAAACTCTTCACCCTTTTGTGAATAGCCCTGTTAGTCTTTATACAAGGGATTTGCTTGGGTCATAAAGGACACGGGGCTCTCATGGGTAACTAGATTGTTCTGATTCCTAATGCATACCATCTAGACAAGTGAGTCAGGCTGTTTTTTTTGCCCCCATTCCCTTATCCTTTTCTTTGGACTCTTTTCTACTGTAACTGGCAGATATGGAGGGAAGAGAAAGAAAGGACAAACAAAAAGTCCTGAATTTATGCCTAGTGTACATAGGGATAAAGCTGCATTTTGTAGATGCAACCCTTCACAATGTACCTGGAGAAAAAAAAAAAAACTGAGTTTGGTCTTCAATTGTACTTCTACATTTACTTCAAATTTGATATAAAGCAAGATAGGGAATCATCATTTTTATTATTGGAATTGTTTTTTAACTTGTACGGTTATGTCTGTGAAGGTTCTCGTTCATCCAGGTCATGATATATCTGTAAAAAATACAAACAATGCCCATACAGGCTCCTGAAATATCCATTGCCTAATGGGTAATGTTAGTAGAAATTGTGTTGCCCTGGGGATACTGTGAAAGATATATTTTATCTAGTGTTGGCTGCAGGAAATATAAGTTGCTGCGTGCTCCGGTCATACAGCGAAGGAGCTGTACAGTCATGTGATTAATTGCACAGTGTATATACCGAGCATTGCAGACGCAGGAAATGCGGGACAGATAAAGAATTATACAGTAGAAGGAGAGCAATGAGATTCCTGACCATTCATTATCCCAGTTGAAGTGACACAGTGTAGCATCAGGTCAAGATTGACACTGCTGGAAAACATGTTGAACTCAGGACTTCCTGTGCCGAAAACTTCCTCAGGAAATGCTGTTAGCATAATGTTTTATCTGTTTTCGCTGGAGCTCATTTACATTTGGTGCAGCTATTGAATAATATCTCTGATAAACATGTACTTATTTATAATATGTGATGCAACCACAGATTATTTCCTCTGGTCTATCTTCGGATCTACAGCTGTTTCCACTGATACACTGAGGTTTATTCAGTGTATTGGATTATCCAAGGCAACCAGGCAGGGGGGTTTTCAGTAGTGATCTGAGAAATTCACTTTGGATATGGGATATAGTGCCATGGCTCCCTTATATAGCCTAATATCCAGGTGTTTCTTGTATATTCGGGAGAATGCAATCACTCACATTTGATGGATAGTTCCTGCATCTCTTATATTCTCTTTTTGTACAGGAGAACAGGCACATGTGGCTTCCTGCCTATGAGATGCAGGGGTGGCTTTCTGATGGCGCTTGTGCACTTATGAGTGCTGGGTGTGTGTGCTGAACAGATTTATTTTTTTTGCTTTGGTCCATTTACTATTCAAACTAGCATGTGATAGCAGGGAGCTCCTTATTTTCCATAAAGTCATGTTGCTCTAGTAGGCTGTTTTCTTGCAGTCACCATATAATGAAAGGCCATAGTGGAGCACATGTAGGAATCCTTTACAGACTTTATGCCAAGAAATATAACTGGAACCTAGCTTCCTAGATCCTATGCTGCTTTTAATTGTAAAACATTTTCCTTGGCTTCTCATAAGCAGGTCTGGGAACTCTCTGACTTTTGGCCGGATTCTCCGACTCATCAGTACGATTATAGGAGCTCTGCTTCTTGTCAGATTATTTGCAGCTCTATTTCCAACCCATATTACAACGTGGAATCTTTATCCCACTAGTCAGCAAACACCCAGGGCTTCATTTATCAAGCAAAGGACCGTTATTTCAGGCCATGCTCATTTCATCAGTTACCATATAAAAAAGCTACTTTTCTGGCAAAAACCCAGAATGTTTTATTTTGTCCAAAAAAAAACATTCAATTTGCTAGGTTCTTACCAGTTGTGGTTCATGTTAGAAGCACATCAGAAAGACGGTGTTTTACCTTAGCAACCCTGGAGTAAAATGTTTATTGGCAGAATAAGTTGCAAGGCAGTATGAAAGGAAGCATTGCCTCTTTTGTTTTCTTCCTGTTCCTCTGTCTTGTATTCTTGAAAAATCTGTGTCTTATGGAGATAGTTTTGTCCACAATCGGGTACCTGTCCACAACCATTGAAAGTCATTGGCAAGTCTCTGGAGCATTCCAGGAAATGTCTGCAGAATCAAGTTACCATGATGCATACCTCCCATCTATCTTTCCTTTGGAGGGACTGTACTTAATTTGGAACCATATCCCTTTGTCCCTCTTTCCTTCTCAGTTGTTTCTCTTTTTGGTCTGTCTTATAGATAGATATCTATGAAAAGGTTCTAACAAAAGTGTTATTCTGCACTTAATTATCTTTTTTTAACCATTATCTGTGTTTAACCAATCATTTCGGCATACAAATTCTTAATGGTCCGCATAACTGGGGATGTGGCCGGGGTGTTTCCATTGTCTAAATACATTTTGCTGGAAGGTGTCCCTCTTTCTTGTCCCAGGAAGTTGGGAGGTATAATGATGCTTTGTGACGTTAAATGGGGTAATCACACTTGTATATAAATATAAATCTCAATAATGGCTTCATATACATGTAAAGCTCTGAGCTCTGCCCTTCTATTACATGTGTCCATGTACAGATGACTCATTGTATCTGAAGTCTAAATTTTGATATTTCACAGCCTCACACAGAACTCTGATCCCCTTCGTTATTTCTACAATTAGAGCTGCAGCATGGATCCTCTCGCTCTCTGCTGACCATGTAGGGTCTAATCAACTCCTCTTCAAAGGACATAAAACCAGTGACTAAACAGAAGGTTTTCTCACAGCTTCCTCATATCAGATGCCTTAGTTGCCATTGAGTCACTCAATGAGATATTATCGCTCATTTTGAGCATTCTGAGACATAGGAGTCACGTCTTCTGTCTGCTCCATCTGCAGCCAGAAAATATGAACCAGCTTGCAGTGTGCCGCAGCAAACGTATTACTTTAGTATGCTGATCTATAATAAAATTGTTCACCTTTGTTTAAACAGCAGATACAGATGATACATAAACTGTTAATGCATCTCTGGAGACATTACCAACATCAGATTTCTTTCAATGTGAGGTTTGTGCAGAAATTTTAAGATGGCTTTAGCAGGCTTCTTACAGTGCTTCTGAGTAGGATTCCAGCTTCGTTGCACATCCTATGCTGTGTACTCTCTCTAAGAGGGAGTTGCTGGTATTTGGCCTTCATTTTGGTGCATATTTGGAGATATTCAGAAGTTACCGGCAGTAATACACCTCTTGTAAGTGGGACAGTCAGGTGCACAATATTAATGCAAGGACAAGGCCACTCAGAGCAGGTAGTCTGTATCCTTTGTGGGATTTTAAATGCAACATTTTGTCACTTGATAGGGGTGTACCTATAACAACATAAAAACATTCCTTCATGGGTGGAAGAACTACCAGGCCAATGAAACCATACTGTTGATCCTGAATCCTCCCCCCTTCTTTGAAGGCCTTTTTTGTTATGTTCCTGCCAAAAATGCAATGCCCACTCCTGTATTTGGAGGTAAAAATCTGAGCCCCCTATAAATATGGAGGTCTGCAGTTGCTCCGATGATGGAATAAAGGGATTTTAGGAAGGCTTGTGTATCAAAAGATTGATTTATCACAAGGTGTGAATGTTACAACATCTACGCGTTCCCATGGCTCTATGATGGCCACTTCTTCAGGAAGGTGTGTGGGAACAGTTTAAGATGGTAGAGTGAGAATACTTAATGTGGCTCCTCTAGCATTCTCCTGTATTTGTAATGCCCATGGCAGGATATTGTGTCACTTCACTTTTGCAGTGGAAAAAAAAACAACAACTACTCTCTAAGTCAATTATATACATTGGGGATTGTAGCTGATTTTGTTGCCTTACCAGTCTCACCTCCTGGGGAAACTGACTCATGGGATCCAGTCACATCCCACCTCCTTACGGCTGAGTCGGAGGGTCTGTCTGCTATAGTCACATGATCTTTCCTACTCTTGTAAAAGAACAGCAGACCTCCCAACTTTCTAAGATGAGAAACAGGGACACCTTCTAGCCCAATGTATTTAAGCAATGGACATACCCCTACCATGCTACTAGTTATGCAGTTATGCGGACCAGGAGGAATTTATATGCCAAAAATGGTTAAACCCAGAATAGTTTTATCACAATTACCTTTTCTTTACACTGGCTTTATGAAATAGCAAACAAGGTAATTAGGAGATAAGATGAAGGTTTTAGTGCAGAATAACACTTTTGGTAGTTCAATAGAACCTGTACATCAGACGCAAAAGGGGGACAACTGAGGAGTAGAGAGGGGCAATCCATCCAAATGAGGGACAGTTGGGAGGTATGGAGCAGAACTGCTGGGAAAATTAGTCCATGGTAGGAACTGTAAATAATATGTTTGTGGTGATATGATTACAAAGCATCATCTATTTTTTGCATTATAAAATAATTAGATGGCTGCAGTTTGTAATAGGAAGGGCATTTAAAAAAAAACAAAAAAACACCATATTACAAAATGGCTTGTTTAGCATGTATTTATGATGTATCAATTATTTTGCGAAATGTGTTATATCCCTTTTAAGAGTCTGGTGTCTAAGTCAACCTGCTAGAGTCCACTCACATCTGAAAAAGCAGTACCATGTGGATTTGGTTTTTGGCAATATTTGAGTGAAAGCTTTGCATGTGAGCTTAGAATTAAGATTCTGGTCTGCTGAGACATAAGGTTAGATGTAGAAGTTGACTGTATTCTAAACACATCCAAGGGTCAGTAATTGTTCCACAACTATACCCATGTATGCGACACATCTGTTCCAATGATCATCTACTTGCATCTTGACCATGTGACATGAAAAAAGCTGGCATTGAGGTAACATGAGCTGTTTTTTGCGATTATTATATTATCACTTTTATTTTTACAACCTCCTGTGGTCTGATGCATCAGCTTGGGAGCTAACAACCAAATCTGTCGAACTGGGCTGTAGAAATCCATCCTATGCAATGCAAACCCCTAACTAGTTGACATTTAGCTCGCTAAAGTGCTTTATACCATAAACAATGTTCCATGCACAAGCTGCGCTTTAAGTTATCTCGCAATTCCGCCACTAAGCACCAAGCTTGGTGGTGGAATTAAAAGATAATGTGGGGAAGCGGAGCTTGAACTTGGGAAAATGTTTCTATAAACTAGTTTATTGCTACTAGTTTGAAGCTGCTGCACAATTGAAACAGTGGACAAGATGCAGCGTGATTCAACACGAAGACGAGAAACGCACAGCTCATCCCTGTCATGCATCCTTGTAATCCACATTCAGTGCACGGATAACCCTCTTCTGGAGTGATTGTCCCAAAAACTTCAAAACCAGCACACATTGCCCTTCCAAAGAAAATCTCACTAAGGCCGAGTAAGGCAGAAACGCATCAGTAGTTGTTTTTTTTTTACAGATGCATGTGGAATAAAATTTGAGCTTCCTTGGAAGAGCATCCTGTGCTTGTTTTGCAGTGTGATTCACCGAGGATATATCATTAACAATTGAAATTTTTTTCTTTAAGGAAATACTGTTTTTACCTTTTTCACATCCGAGCGTTGCTGATCCCATTCTCCATCTTTGCACATACTTCTGGTCTAAATGCACTGTGGCAATGGATCCATCTGATGGTGACAACAATAGAACATGCCTGTGCCTTGACTGTCAACAGAAACATTTATTGCCTCCACTGGCCGTGCATGTGACAGGGTGACAATGATAGCGAGCAGTTGGTCTATAGGAACATGAATGTTGTCACCTCATAACAGAAAGTGACTCAACAATGACCATCATAGCAGTATCACCAGGTATTATTTTAGAAGTTTACCTTTTATGCCATGTTTCATGCTATATCCATATTTATTTATTACAGGTGTTTATTACAGCTGCAACAGCTAATCGACTAAATCAATTATGAGAATAGTTGGAGGGAGGGAGAGGGAGAGATTTTGTTTTATACAACCAATGGATTAGTTGAAAAAAATAATCGGGTAACTAATCAAATATGAAAATAATGGTTAGCTGCAGCCATAGTATTTATATAGTGCCGACAATTTACGGAGCGCTTTTACATACTGCACATTTGCATCAGTCCCTGACCCCAAGGAGCTTACACTCTAAGGTACTTATGACGTACGCATTCATACATGTACACACGTACAGGGCCAATTTAGATAGGAGTCAATTAACCTTCCAGCATGTCGTTGGAGTGTAGGAAGAAACCGGAGTACCCAGAGAAACCCACACAAGCACAGAGAGAACATGCAAACTCCATGCAGATAGCGTCCCGAACAAATTTGAACCGGAGACCCTCCCAGTGCTGCAATCCAGAAGTGACAGGATCTGTGAATGGAGAACCACAAGTCCCATTAGCCACTTCAGTTTGTGGTTCTCAATGACATCACCCCACTTGTAGTCCATTCATTATTCATCCCATGTATGTTACTGAATGTCCGTATCTCGGCATGGAGAGGGAAAGGAGGGAGAACCTGCAGGAGTCGAAGCATTGCAACCGCTATCCACTGATCAACTGATCACGGCTGCAATGCTTTCCATTTATATAGCAATGCCTGCTACTATTTCTAGTGCAAAAATATAACAAATGCAAATTTTTTTTCTTTCATGAATACTGTATGTGTTCATTTATTTTTATTAAAGGTGGTCTTTAGCTTTCACAGTAGATGGGTTTGGATTATACCATAAGTAGTGCAGCATATTTTGAGTTAAAAATTATGTAGTGGTCCTTAGCATTATTGAAAGCTGCAGATCTAAAAAGATGTTAAATGACGTTTTATGAGATTTTAGTGATTGGGTTTACATATAAAAATAAAATTGGGCTAAATGATCCAGATCTGGTGACACAAACACTGTTCAATTTGTCATTTTAAAAGCGAACAGTTCAGTGTTCAACTCTGTAATGCTGTTTAACAGTTTTTCAAAAATTAACATGGCCGAGATAACAAATCTTTCCATCTTCCGAGGCCATTTAATGTTCCTGCTTAGTTGAATCCTGCCGAGGTCTTGTTAAACTAGCCCCTGATAATTCGGTGCAGAAGTCCTCCGCTTTAAAGTAAGGACACCTAAATGAGATGGCAGGAATGATCAGCATATGAATTTCATTCACAAAAACATGCTAATTAGCTTTCAAGCTAATTAGTGAAAGACTGAGAATTCATTATGCTGCTGAGAAGCCATGGGGTTTGCAGGTGCAAAGAAACAGGATACACTATTTAAAGAAGAAAAAAAATGGAAAAGTGATTTGAAAAATGAACTTTGAATTAGATTTTTTTTTTTGTGTAAATTAAAGATCTAGTTTGTATAACAGTTCATAAGAAGGATATATGGATGCTCTGCAGCCGGGTCCTAACGCAATATGTAAGTCTATGAACCCATCGCACTCCTGACCGCTTGTTCCACAAAAAACAGGATGGGTGCTGCAGTAGTAAGCGGATGGCAATCGTTACATGCATAGGTAGAAACAGGGACAACAGCACACCAAATGCAATTCAAACACGTCTATTGACGCAGGTGCAGCATATCACACATATCACACTGATGTAAAGTAGTCAACGCTCCAAGCTCACCCCTGTCCTGTGAGTTAGCTAATTTGTACTGAAGTTTTAGTCCATCACAGGAGTGAACTTGGATTGGTGACTACTTTACAACACACACAGGGACCATGGGGAACAAAAGTAGCCCCCCTCCAGAAGGAAGGACAGTGTCAGCACCAATTCAGAGATGATTTGAGGATCTACAGCCGAGTGATACACAAATAATATACATTTTTTTTTTTAGTAGTTAAGGAAGTTGAATGCATTTTTAAGATTTAACTTTCTGATTATATAAAAAGAGATCAGCATGACATTGACATCAATGCAACTAGTGTTTCCAGTAGTTGGTCAGCAGTGGCAGCGTATGTATTTCTCTGGTAACATGTTTCCTTTGAAGAGTTTTCCTTCCTTCAAAGAAATAGAGGAAACCCCCTTCAGATAACTGAAGTCTGCCTCCCTGTCCTAGATAGTTCAGCTATTGTCTGTCTTTAGATAAAGATAGAACCTGTAATAGAGATTTTATAAGCAGCAGGCTTCTCAAAGCCAAAAAAAAAAATGCCCTTTAAAGGAGAACTATGGGGTCAGTGTTTTTCCCCATAGTTCTCCTTAGGGTAACGGGAGCACACAAACTAGCGTCCTCCCGTTACCCTAAGCTCAGTATACCGCGAGCTACAGCTCGCGGTATACTGAGACGCCGCAGCCGGAGCGGCGGTATGTGTTCGCTCACCTCCCGATCTACTGAGCCGACCTGTGACAGTCTCATTGTCACAGGTCGGCTAGAACTATGAGGTGAGTGGAAATCACTCATCTCATAGTTCTCTAACTTTTTTTTTATACAAAGTATTGTTATTTAATAACAAGTTCCTAATTTTAAGTTCTGATTCTAAATTGCAGCAATCTATTGCAAACATGAAGACTCTATCTTGTATGGGTTAGAAGAGTGAATTCTGTTAGCTTGCACTTTAAGTGTCTCGGCCACTAAAATACAATCTTGAATAAACGTCAAACCTGTAGAGAACATTGTAAATGGTTATCTCTCCTGCTGCCTGCACCACCAAATGTCACTGTGATCAAGAGGATGAGGTGCCTGAAGTCTGTTCAGAAACCACCACTTGGGAGTGTTGACCTCTTGGTCCCTTCCAGCGCTCACACCTGGAAATCTATAGGATCTGAAGTGGTCATTGCTCTTCAAATAAGTGAAGAGGAACAAGCGGTGAAAAAGGCAAGGGTAAACCTTCTTCTTTTCCAAGTGGTGTTTGCTTTGACAAATTCCAACTCAACAACAGAGTCGGTTTAAGAAGACTACTCTTGATAAAGCCTGAGGGTTCATTGAGTGTGTTGGATGAGCTGATGATGGTAGGCACTAGGCACATGTCCTTTTGATGTCAACGATGACTTAACAAGAGAAAAAGAAACATTTTGTGGCATGAGTGTTCTAGGCCAGAAGAAGAATATTTATAGAATGTGTGCCATTATTTTTTTCTACATGGCACATGACATAAAAAAGCACCTAGTAACAATGACAATTATAAATGTACAGGGTTTAGGATATTTTCAGATTAGAGCATTTAAAAAACAAGCTCTTGAGAGAGACACGTCCCTATGAATTGGTGACTACTCCCCAGGGTCACCATATAAGGCACAATAACAGCAGGTAATGCAACAGATTAAAGCATTTCTAGTGACTACTGTGCCATGTAGAGGCTGAGACAAATTAATGAGAGCCGCTGTATGTCATAAGACCTTGTTACTGCATGCAAAGATTTTCAGTCTTGTTGGAGAATCTCTGCATGGTGGAGAGCTGATCGCTTTCTTTACTTAAGAGAAAAAGATCATAGACGTGCTGGATTTTATTTTTCTCTTTTATTTTTAGAGTGGAGAAGGGTCAAAGCCCATAAAAAATATTACTCTTCCAAATCTTAAACACAAAACAAAAATTTCACAACACACTTATCAACTAGCCTGCAAACATAAACCCCATCTAACACTTTGCATTAAAAACAGAGGTTTTAGTTGCACAACATTTGAAAAATATGTGGGAGCCGCTCTACCTCGTCAAGGCTCCTTCATGCAGTGCGGTTCCAACTTTAATCTATGAGAGCCTCCATCTTGGAGCATACATAGCAGGGACGTGCGGTAACTCTTGTTCCGGGTGAGGCATTCCCCAGCCTCGCCCCAGCACGTCCCGTCTCGCCGACTGAAGCCCAACCCCCACCGGTCAAAGTCCTGCCCCGTCGGATATAGCCCCGCCCCAACCCATCCCCAAGCTAGTGGAGGAAGGGAGGAGATGGGGAGGAGCCTCCCTGGCCCTCACTTGCTCGTCACTGCCGAGGCATCGAGACCGATAACCTCAGTGTTCTTTTTTTTTTTTTCCTTTTTTTGATTGGACGGCTAAGACCAATGGCGCTTTGCCATTGGTCCAATCCATCCACAGAGCTCAGTTGATGGCAGCTCATGGCAGTTGAGGACTCCTAATATGTCCCCACACCAATTACAGCAAGCTAAACAAAAATGGCAACCACACCGATCGTTTTATAACTAGCCTTTTAAAGTAAGATGCACATGGAAGAGCTTTCCACAGAACAAGCACAAAACAGATTTGTTGCTGTGGGTGTCCCCTCTAGGGAGATGGTGAAGTGAAGGGAAATCTATGCAATGGGGACAAAATGAAAAGAAAGACTAGAGTGGAACTGATTTTTAAAAATAGTTTAGATTTTCTATGTTATGGAGACAATCTAGAAAGGTTATTGTGCATAATCCGCACTTTGAAAAATAAATTTGCCTTGAAATAGTGCCGCACTTCCTGATATGTGAGGGCCCCTAGGCTCTCCTGTGCCTACAGCCTCCTAGCTGCACTTCCTGGTATGTGAGGGTGCCTAGGCTCTCCTGAACATCCTAGCTGCACTTCCTGGTATGTAGGGGGGTGCCTAGGCTCTCCTGAGCCTCCTAGCAGTACTTCCTGGTATGTGAGGGATCATAGGCTCTCCTCTGCCTACAGCCTCCTAGCTGTATATCTGTAGTGTACAGTAGGCACTGCTACCGCTGACTGCTATTTTCAGGAGAAGTGAAGTGAGATTTGGTGATGTCACTGGTGAGCTGATCATTGTTTTTTTAGCTGGAGGCTCTGACATGAGGAAGCAAAGCTATGACTCTAGCAAGATGGCCACCTCCACACAGAGACACGTTGCAGAATTTGGCATTTTGAGACAGTAATGGGTAAATATCAACAGGTGAGAGACAATACTGATGACTAGTCCTTTGTCATCTGGCTACTTTTTTGGGCACAGCTTCCCGAGTTCAGTTCCTCTTTAAATCCTACCTACTCTGAGTTTTTACATGGCTGTAAAGGTGCCCATACACTCTTCGATCGGATATCTTCCACGAATGGTCTTTCGAACGATAATTGAACGGTTGATGGGACACCAATGATTTTTGTTACTGTAGTCCCACCCTCGAATTTTCTCGAAGGGTGAGGCTGGAAAACGTTTTTCGAACTGAACGAAAATTGATGGATTAGTGCCGAGGATTCTTGGCAGCAATTAATATTTCCGATCGAAAATCCATTGCTGTATGGCCAGCTTGAGTGTACTTTACTATATGTTTGGTTACATTTCCACTTGCTCTTAAATTAAAGTACATTTATAACCAAAACATTATGCGTTAGAATTGGTTAGACCACCAAACAACTTTTCTATTGCACTTTCCCTTCCGGCTCACAATTCAAAACTTCTATCTAACTCTATATTTAAAATAAAAAAGTCACGCTTTTTTCACTGTGATGATGAGAAAAGATAACCTTCATAATAGCTTAGGGCAAGCTTGTATGTACCATGCATAAAAGACAACCTATTGTACATGACATGTAATGACATGAAAACCTTCTGCCCTCCTGAACAGAGGTCATTCCCATTATAACCAGCACTCAGTCAATACAAGTCACTATAAACTCATTTATTTTTCCAGAAAATAGTTGCATGGTCAGTAAATTTATTTAATTGCTTGAATGCGATGTTCATAGTTGATGTGATCGGCTTTAAAATTAACCTTGACGGGCACTTTCACATCTGAATTCAGCTTAGCAACTTTAAAGCGGAATTTAACTTCTCAGGTCCCCTAGGGGCTTTGTCATAATGTGCAAGTATGCACAATATATTGTTACAATACTCTTACATTGTACTTTGTATCCCTCACTGGTGCTTCCAATTCTTCTTTGTCTCCCTCTTCCGGGGTCTTCAGCCACCTTGATTGGGCTAGGTTGACATAACTCCGGTTCATGCCCACAGGAGTTCAGCGCTTACTCCTGGAACCCATAGGATGCTGGGATTGTACTTTGAGCCCCACATGCATGGCTTTCCATGTAGATTGCATAAAAATAACTACTAGCAGGTAGGAGAAAAAAGATTGTATGGCAGAAGAGACCTAAACAGTCTCAGCAAGCGCCCCAATATTATTACATGCAGCATGGACACATTTTACTGGGCGTCCATCAGTCAGTATGTGTGTACTCCTCTTGTGCACCTTCAGTGTTGTAACTAGACTGAAATGAATACTTCTCGCTTGCCTGGCATTGATTTTATTATCAGTTTGCAAGAGAATTTCCCCACAAGAGCAACATGAGGAATCTCTCCTGTACACCAAATTAATTTAACATTTTAGCTTTTCTCAGGATACTCACTTTTATTTTGATGCCTGGGTAGTTTTATAATAACAGCCTAGGGTTCATTTTTTTTAAAATATACTTTATATGTTTTTTATTCAAAGCTCAGTTCTGTATTTTTAGAAGCACTGCTTGTTTGCCATCAATTAAAATGCTTTTTCATTAGGTGTTATTAAAGCCCAACTCCAGGCAGATATTTTTGTTGCGTAAGCAAATGTTACCTATCCTAATTTGTCATTCATGGCTGGATTGCTTAAGAGCACGTTGAAATCAATACTTTTCTTGCTGTCGGGTAGCACAGCTCCCGCAGTATTTCCTTCCCGCTTTGGATATAAGAGCTGCGGGTCATATAGACTGTGAACCAATCACAGACTACAGGGCATTCTGTCAATGGCAAAGTGGAGAGTGGAGAAAAAAACTACACAAGAGCTGTAGTCTGAGATCTGCAGATCTCATATCCAGAGCGGGCCAAAATGGGAGCCATGCTATCTGGCAGAAAGAAAAGCTTTAATTTGAGCCCTTATTCACACATGAAAGCACGTAACATTTTTGCTCATCCGTATAGGTCAACCCATTAATTTCAATGGGCTGCCTTACGTGTGACAAACATGGCAAAACGCACTCATCAATTAATACCCAGCTTTAAAGCAAGGTGCACATGGAAGAGCTTTACACAATACAAAACCAAAAAGATTTTCCAGCACACTCCCCAGTCAGCTGGCAAAAAATGAATTAAACGTCTAACTTTTAGGGTTAAAAACAAAGTTTTAGTTCCACAACCTTTGCAAAATAAGTGGAAGCCACACTTCCTCGTCAAGGCTCCTCTGTGTAGTGTAGTCCTAACACTGGGTGTGCTGGGAAATTTTTGCTTTTGTACTATGTAAAGCCCTTCCATGTGCACCTTGCTTTAACGTCAGTTATGAATTGATGAGTGCATTTACCATTTGTATTGCTTGTTGGATTTGGTGTGGGGACACACTGGGGGCCTTCAGCTACTGTTGTGATATGCTCAGCTTCTGGTATGTCCCCGTGCCTTCAAGGAGGAATGGGCTACCTCCTGGTAAACCAGCACCCAATTCATCCTTTGCTATTTATGCGCCAAGATGGAGACTCTCATAGATTAGAGTTTGGACCACACTACACAGAGGAGCCTTGATGAGACAGTGCGGCTTCCACATTAGTTGCAAAAGTTGTGCAACTAAAACCTAAGCTAAAGTTTAAAAGTTAACATGGGAAATCTCTGCTTTTGAAACATGGCAAAGAAGCTCAAGCAGCTGTTTACGTTTTTTTGTGTGTGTATTTTTGCAGGAATCAAAGCACGCATCTTGCTTGCCACGTTTGTGGTGCAATTAACAATAATGGCACCACAAGCACAACATGCATTTTGCACATTTCGTGAATGCTTGTCACACATGTGAATGAGGCTTTAAGGTGCTGTTAAAGATCCAGTAATGTATTACAAATGAGAATGGGTAACATTTGTTTACACAAACTCCTCTTTTTTTCTGTTGTTTTGCTTAAACATCTACAGGGGTATGTCTGGCAGGATCAATCAGTACATCAGGCTGCCAAATTAAACACAGCACCAACATCTGTTTTGTATAAAATGTTCATTTACTTTAATAATCTCAAATATGTTTAAGGATAGCTTGTAAAACAAGACTACACATTTTGAGGTTACTGGCAATAAACATGCATACTTTAGGGACTTCTTAAAGAGTATGGCCAGGAATTACCCAAATGTACCCTCAAACCTCCAGTTCACCCTCTAGAGCAGGTTAGGCAAATGCCGGCTGTCCAGCTGTGGTATCACTACAAATCCCATTAGTCATTGCAAGACTCTGACACCCACAGGCATGATTCCCAGAGACAGATGCATGATGGGATTGATAGTTTCAATACAGCTGGAGGGCCAGAATGTGCTCTAGAGCATGCCCCATCACTATCATTGGTTTTATTTAGGGAGAAACAGCTTTTTTTATTCCCAGTGAGATCATCACCAGGGTTGTAAAATTCTTGGAGGGGCAGCTGCTGCGTACTCCTATTAATATAGGCATGACCTCCACATCTACATCTTCCAAGAGCCCTTTCCCTACACACAGGTACCTACCTAGGAGGCCAAAAAGCTTCTTGATTTGGAAGAAGGATCTTGAAGTGTGTGAAAAATAATGCTACTGGAGTTTAGGATCACTTCATGTAAGAAACCATTTGCCAATAGGCTACAAACTTTCTTTAGTTTTGATATGCCCCGAGTGAGAAGACTTTCTGTTGTCGTTTTGATGAATAAATGTAAGAAACCAACTGTTCATGCGGACATACCTAGGTTCCTGTGCTTAAAGCGTGCAAAGAAGGAGAAGCAGAGATGAAACCCCACCATCTGCGATTTGATGCGAATCTCTTAATAAATATGTAATGTTGAGTTGATAGATACTGAAGTAAAGGGAGAGGTTTGCATTGCCCACAGCTATATCCCATAGCTTTCAGCTATCATTTTTCCAGAACCAATTAGAAAGTAAAAAATCAGAGTCCGACTGGTCCCCTAAGCAGTCGAGGCATTTTGTGCGGCTTCATACAACAATCCCGTAACATTTCAATTCTGTACAATACATTTCACACTTCCAGGTATGAAGATTTTAAGCGGTTTTTCTCTTTTTTTTTTTTACTGAGGACATTTTACCACGACTGAAAGCCCCCCTATTATATCTGAGTGCATGCTGTGAAATCTCTGGGTGACCGAGTACAAGAACACGAAGTTCCCCGGCCTTAATGGAGCCAAATCATACATATCAACGTCTCTGTGTTTTTTTGGTGACCTCTACAAGCACAAGAAGAATAGCTTGAAAGCCTCATAAAAATGTTATCCTGATTTACTTTTCAGTAATTAACATGGCTGTGAATGGGTAAGAAAAAAAAAAAACACAACACATTAGGACCTCGTGTTTAGTCAAATCTAGCAATTACCGTGCCTGCAAATTTGGCAATTATTTCTAGGAAAGACGTATGGGGATACATTTAGAAAGGTACTTGCTGGATGCTTCGGAAAGACCAGCAGACCTGTTGTGTCTGGTGTACTTAACAGTCATTGCATGTAGCTCATAATTGTAGCTTGTAGACATAAAACCTTTGAAGTGCTAAACCCCACCCCATCCGCAAAGTGCACAGAATGCCTTTTTCCATGCTAGTCTTTTCATAAAACAGAATATCAGAGCTTTGTTTAAAGCTGAATAAAACTTTGAAATACATTTATGTGTGCCATTTTACCTGTTAAAGGAATTTGTTATTGGGTTCAGCCAGTCTTGTGGTCTAGGCACCCCCTGGCCAACAGCACAGACTGGTTAGTCAACTCAGCTGGCTGTCTGCAGTTAAAGGTAAACTGCACTTAAGGGAAATGGACGCTACCACTGCTGATCTATTCTTCTATAAATGCTAGTTACATGGCTGTCATGACGTATAATGGCTTCAGCTCTTTCTGAGTCACAGACCTTGAATAAGCATATTAGGACTGATGACTTCACTCTGATTTTCCTGATCTGCCTACTTGTTCTGGGTCAGCTTAATAATATTGCAAAGCAGAGAGGGTCAAACAAGTAGCATTTTCAGAAATAGCTTAGGTTCCCAGTCCGCCCCTGTGCAGCATGCACCACTGGTTGAGAGAAACCCAGTGATTGGCTGCTGTACTGTACATACACTCACAGTGCCTCTCATTGGCTGTCCCACAATAGAGCCACACTCCACCCAGACAGGTATCAATGCTAGACACCTGGAATCAACCAGATAAACAAAAACAATTACAATCCAGCCAGGCTGACTACAGTCCCGGCAATCACTAAATGTCTAGTAGCCACCTCACAAAAGGTGACTGGGGGCTAAACTAAATTCCAGGCAGACTGCAAAAGAGAAAGTTTTACTTGCCAAGGAATTTGTGTTTCTGTCCAGCCACTGCTGTGATTTACAAAGGTTTGCCACACAGCACAGCAGGACTGGTGACTGGATAGTTCACTATTGCAATTATGGACATAAAGGTAGATCACCTCCCTGCCACCAGCTTGTGATTGGACAGTGGATGAGCAGGAAGAGGCTGATGAGCTTATCTCTCTGCTCTCTCCTCTTGGAGCAGAGCCTGTTTAGTCCCACATGCTGCCCCTTCCTCTCCCAGTCTTAGTGCTGCTACGTCTGAAATTAAGAGGCTAATACCAAGTTGAATTCCGGTATTTGTACTGGTTGCCTTTGAAAATAAATGTACCTATTTTTACTGAACACATAATTGCATTAACTTGTGTTTTTTTTTATTATACCTGGAGTTCAGCTTTAGAAAATATGGCTTGGTCAGCAACTGACCCACAAGTTGCTGATTGGACAACATTGCAGCAATAAACTTACCATGTGCTTTCTCCTCCCGAAAACATGTTCATTGTTAGACTGACAGCAACCTGCAAAGCAATGGACCAGAATTGGCTCTGAGTGGTGACCCTGATTACAGGACATTAGTGACCTATAGTTAGTTCAACAGTGCATTGAGAGTCATGTGCATTTGTTTTGGTAGTGTTGGTGTGCCATTAGAAATGTTCATGACAGCCTGAGTTTAGAAGAAGTGTGTTGAATGATGCCTGCTGTCATTCAATCAGGAAGACTGGTGACATCTAGAGGCTGAGAACAAGTACTGTGTGTGCTGCTTGAAGTTGAGGATTACAGCAAAAGGTGTTTCTAAAGATGGAGATCATCTGTAAGTAACATACATCTGTGTTTTTCATGTCTCAGGTGCCAAGCCAGCTCCAGGTATTTGTTTTGAGAGAGTGAACTCCGCAGGCGATCCATACGGGAACTGTGGGAAAGACTCGTCGGGATCCTTTATGAAATGTGAAAGCAGGTAGGCTCACTATTATGCATTGATTAGATTACAGGATACTGATCCGTCTCTGGGAATTTTACATGTGATGGTTCCGGAACAAATCCCCTTCTCTTACTGTTTAGGGATGCCAAGTGCGGGAAGACTCAGTGCCAAGGTGGTGCCAGCCGGCCTGTTATCGGCACGAATGCCGTTTCCATTGAGACGAATATCCCCCTGCAGGAAGGTGGCAAAATCCTGTGCCGTGGCACACACGTGTACCTGGGGGATGACATGCCAGACCCCGGGCTTGTTCTCACGGGCACAAAATGCGGACATGGAAAGGTAAGTGCATGTATAGGAGATGATTGTACAGTTATAGTGCAAGCCCAATACTTAAAGGTTATCTCCTCACATCGGAGAACTTGTATGGCCCGGTACCACCTGCTGGCACGAATGGCAGTTTATAGGCTTGTATATTGGGGTGCTATTCAGCTATTTGCACTTGTAGAAGGAGAAGGATAGAGTTTAGCAATGCTGTGGCATCATCGCCATTGTAGAATGTCTTCCAGAATAAGAATACGAGAAGGGCTGCCATTGCTGGCCACCCTCTGAAAATGCTAGTTTCCTGGCCGGTTGACTGGTTTTAGTATTTTCAAAGCAATTTGTAGTAGGAGAGCTCACACCAATGGCCGCCTGTATGTTTTTCTGGCGACAGGCACCCTTTGAAGCTGAGCTCCAGCTAAATACACAGACGTAATACATACATGGCAACTCTCTCTCTCCAGTCCTGAGATTTAGACACAGCAAAGTCCTGTATGGCAGGAGAAGGGAACTTGCAGTTACAAGTCTTCTCCCACTAACACCCTGTCAATGGACAGTAAAGGAAGAGGCAGTTGACTGATGAGCTTATCTCTCCCTGTCACTCTGCTCTATCTAACTATCAACATTCTCATTGCACTCCTGATTGGCTTTCCGTCCCTCTCTGAGCTCTGATGTACACTATACTGGTACCAGGTCAAATGCACGTAGTTGCACTGCTTGTATTTAAAATATATAACAGAAAACATAATGACACAATAGAAAACAAGCAACACCAACACCATTCACTCCTGCATACATCAATCACAATAACAGATGTGGCCATTCCAAAAGGAGTCATGATGAAATAGAGAGGACATTTAACAAAAAAGTAAGTTTCTGTGTTCATATACAGCAACTATATATGCCTGCTACATGTGCACTCAGTGTACATTGCTGTCATGTTTTTTTTTTTAAATGGGCACTTAAGGTGGAAAATATGTTTGTGTGTATAGTACCAACAGTATTGTGATTGATGTGGTGGTGGGATGACAACATTGCCATTTGCTTTCTATTGTCACCATGACGTGTTTTTTGGTAAGGGTTGCTCAGTTGTTGTTGGTTGTTTTTTTGAGTCGTTTTGCTATTAAAGGGCTAATTCACACAGGCATGCACATCCGGGTTTGGGTCTGCAAGTAACCATGTGCAGCCGTGTCCATAGGGAGGTACAGGGGGCTGCACACTATTACACGTAGCATCTGTCCCTCCCAGGAGCAGGTATCTGCATGGGCATGCATGACGTATGGATGTGCACACCCGTATAAATGAGCCCTAAGTAGGGATGCACGGATACCGATACTAGTATTCCTGAGTGGTAGGAAGCTGGCCAATCAGGAAGCCAGGCACCGTGTAATGACGCGGCGCCTGGCTTTCTGGTTGGTCGGGAAGCCGGCTTCATGCTCCCCCGTCACTTCATGACGAGGGAGCATGGAGCTGGCTTCCCGGCCAACCAGGAAGCCGGGCAGCTTGTAATGAGGCGCTGCCCAGCTTCCTGAGTGGTCGGAAGCTGGCCAATCAGGAAGCCAGGTACCGTGTAATGACACGGCGCCTGGCTTTCTGGTTGGTTGGGAAGCCGGCTTCATGCTCCCCCGCCACTTCATGACGAGGGAGCAGAGCTGGCTTCCCGGCCAATCAGGAAGCCGGGCAGCGCTTCATTATACAGCGCCTGACTTCCTGATTGGCCAGAAAGCCGGCTCCATTCTTTCTCGTCACCTAGTGATGAGAAGCATGGGGACAGCTTCCCAGCTAATCAGGAAGTCAGGTGGCAATCATTACACACCACCTGGCTTCCTGAATTGGACTTCCGGTACTCAGTATTCGGTGAGTACCGAAAAAAAAATATCAGTACTCTATACCGAAATACCGGTATCGGTGCATCCCTAGCCCTAAGGATCACATTTTATCCAGCTTCTCTGAAGACTTTTTCTATTCTATTTTGTTCATTCATGCATTGGTGGATTAGCTTGTGTATCCATGCAATTGACATGAACCCGTATAGATATCCACTGAACCAGAGTTGATTGTCTTTTTATAATATGTTTGATGCTGCCATCACTACTGCAGTCACACTTGATTCTTGCCCTTCCTCATAATATAAAGGGCAATTTAGCCACGCCGTCCCTCATACAAAGCAGCTGAACGGCATTACCCTTTAAATTGTAAAGCAGCGGTAGGCATAGTAGATATAATAATCCGGTGAGTTTTGCGGACACGGAGAGATTGATATCGGACTTTAATGCCACGCTGGTGGAAATTCTGCAGAGTTTTCAGTTTTAGTTTAGTAACGAGCCGTTTGCCTGTCCCTTGGCGTAACATTCCAGAGTATAATCCCAATAATGATTTAGAAGGCTCTGATATGTTACCAGAGATTCCTGGCGTCCACACAGGAGTCGTACTCATCTCTTAAATATGAACATGTTCATCATAGGCAAATAAGCAGCTTTGGAGCATCAGAGTCCCTCTAGCGAGTGCGGCCAGATAGCAGGAGTGATGTGATAAATACTGATAAATGGATATTGAAGACTGCATTGAGTTTAATTCTCCAGCGACAGAGTGGAGTTGATCCTGCCTGTGTATGTTGGCCAGAAGAGCCGTTTTTTTGCTCTGTGTTCTCACCCAAAGTTCGTGTCTCTCCAGCGCTTGTGTCCAGAGAACCTTCGGGATGACCCGTGCTCCGTCCAGATGGCTAAATGTGAACCTGCTTTGTGTTCCCGGCCATCGCTAACCGCTCATTACATCACATTATTATTTTTTAATAGGTGTCTTGAATTTGTAAACATTTGTTTCCTCTAATGGAAACATTTGGCAGCTGCTGATCGGTGACAACACGCATTAAACCGTCCAATTACTACTCCAATAATTATCACTTTTCTTGATGGAAAACGATGTCAAAAGCACGCTCGCAAGGAAACCTTGACTTCTGCTTTGACTGCCTGCCCTGTGTATGCTGAAACGTATCCTTGGAATGATGCCCCTCTAAAATAAAAGGGGAGCAGTCCGGACTATCCCCCACAGGCTTAGTAATTACCAGGTTATGTACACTTTTGGTTAAGAATTTAATGAACATTGCCGGTCGTCGGCTGCAGGTGGCTGTTTTGGGGAATTCGCAGTTCAGTAACAATCTGCAAATGCATAGAGAATCATTACCGATTTTTGGAGCGGTTCATAATAAGAATTAGCAGCTAAGCCAAAAGTATGCTTGAAGCAAAATGTACTCTGTTTGTATCAGGTGCGAGTTTTGGTGATGTGTATTCAGGGCCGGATTTACTTTCTCTGCTGCCCCAAGGCCAGGTTCTTCAATATGCCCCCTCAACTACCTGCCCAGCTCCGCAAACTGCATGTCCTGGGTGTCGTGTGATAGGAATTCCACACCCCTGCTGCCCCTCTACTCCCTGCTGCCCCGAGGCCAGTCCTTGGTGGCCTTGTGGGATATCCAGCCCTGTGTGTATTCAATAGGGAGGCACCGATACCAAGTACAGTACTCGGTACAAGTACAGATACTATACCAGCTCCAAGACTAGACTAGAGAAAAATGACAGCTGACAGCACAGGGCTGTAGCCAGGAAAAAACCCCAAAAATATTGTCAGGATCCACCCCAATGCCTGATTGACAGCTGGCTGTGCCTCTCTAGAATCAGAGGCAGATGTGACCGCCCCCTTCCCTGTATGTCCCTCCAATGAGCGCTGGAGGACTAGAGAGAGGGGGGGAATCCCTGCGGGCAGCGGTGACTGACAGTGACTGCTCTCTACAAGGAGAAGTCATGAGCTGAGCGATCAGGAGTTTGTGATCATTCAGTTCTTAATCTTATAGAGCCGACGTGTGACGGTTGCAGTGCCACACACCGACTCAAACTACTGGGAAGAGTACATTTTACTTTCCCAGTAGTTCTCCTTTAAAAAGGCATTAAAGGAGAACTATGAGGTGAGTGAAAATCACTCAGCCTCATAGTTGGAGCCGACGTGTGACAATGAAACTGTCACAGGTCGGAAGTGAGCAAACACATACCGTCACTCACTCACTCACTTATCGATCCTGTCCCTGCAGAGAGCCGCGACTGCCAGTCATGGCTCTCTGCAGGGATTTCCCCCCCTCTCCGATACTCCAGCCTGACTGGTGGAATGCATGGGGGAGGGGCGGGTACAGCTGGCTCTGCCTCTAGATAGGCAGAGCCAGCTGTCAATCACGCAGCTGGGTGGATCTCAACAGTAATGTCGGGATCCGTCCCGGCTGCGGCGGTGTCAGTATACCGCGAGCTGTAGCTCGCGATATACTGAGCTTTGGGTCACGTGAGGACGCTAGTTTGTGTCCTCCCGTGACCCTTAGGAGGAGAACTCCTTTAAAGAGAATCTGTGGTGGTAAAAATATGGAGCTAATGGACTTTGACACACCAATATACAAGTCACATGATGTATATGATTTCATACATATGCAACTTACCTAAAGCTGAACTGCAGGTTAAACTAATATTGGTAAATACAAGAGGCATGTGTGTTCTATATACAGATATAGGATACTATAAACCAAAAAAGAGGTTTTTAATACATTAAAACACTTTAATTGGGTTTGATATGTCACGCTGCGGATGTTCCCATATAGCGTATATCACAAAATGTCAAATGGCTTTAGTTCCACTTTAAACCAGTGTGAGCTCCAGCAGCAGAGCCCCAATGCTGTTATTATACATGAAGCATTGGATAATGTGGTGCAGGTGCACTGACTGCGCTGCCAGCAATTCGGCCTCAGCATTCCATACCTCAGCGATATCGCTGCTTCCTAGCGGACTCGCAGGCCGCATCCACCTGTCCATTGGCTGACCTTTCCAAATGTAGGTAGGCAGTACACTTCAGCAAATTGTTTTGTTCCCACCACCCAGCTTGATCATTCATAGCCGATGATGCGGGATTTGGTGTATCGGTTCCAGGTCTTAAGCCTCCTCGTGCAGCGCCGGCTTGCATTTTCATAGACATTATCTGTCTCTTTGGGATGGATGTTTTCAAGTCCTGTTTTCCCCCCCGCTGAGCATAAAATGTGATCATTTTAGACACAAATAAGACATGCTTCACGCTATGATGCGGAGACTTGCTGAGACCGGCCTGTTGGATTATCCATACACATACTGCCTAGATGTGTGAATAGCAGGGCGACCATTAACTCTTCATTCACCGCTCTTCTGGAAGAAATGTCCTTACCTTAATGGGAAAGTCCTGTTAGTGCAGAGCATGCTGGGAAATGTATTTGCACTATTAGAATTTGTTTAGGTATTTTTATTTCTTTAAATAACACAACAGAGGTAACTATTTCTGGCCTTATGTGGTGTCACTCATTTGCTTGGGTGCATTTCCATAGATGGTAAACGGCAAGCCCGGGCTGGTGAGCTGGCAGCTCTGTGTTTTTTCTAGATGGGCCAGCGTGGGTTCAGATTTTGTTTGTGTGTTGGGGTGAGCTGTTATGTGCTACACGGAATTTGTGTTTCAATCATATAGTAAAAGTCACAGTGCACATTCTCCACTTGGCTGGTCATAGAACTCCACAGGCACATCAATGCATCACCGTACACAAAGAGGATGACTTTTCAACCGTTCGCATAGCAAACTGCTATGCAAATGAGATTCATAGCTCATTATGGCCAACAGATGGAGCCAAGGAGCGTAGGAATTTCCTATGCTCCTTGGCTACATCTAGTGGCCATAATGCAGTGTGAATCATGTTTGCATAGCTGTTTGCTTTGTTTATAAATCACCCCCATAGTGTAGTGCAGTTTCCACTCATTCAGACCAATGTTATCCCTAACATGCAACACTAACTACAAATCACTTATACACTCACACTGTGCCACACACTGTACAAATCTGTTCCCCCCTTGTGCCCCAAATCCCTTCTGCGCCTAGTATGTAGATCAGGTCTTCTGGCTTTCCTGATCTGCATACTTGCTCCTGGATGTTGACTCCCAGTGAAAAGTAATGACACAAGAGGGTCATCCAGAGCAGTGGTTCTCAACCTGTGTAACCTCAGTACCCACATTCGTCCTTGGTCATTAAGTCGTGACTCAATTCTGCAATGTCTGCATGGCATTAGGGTATCATGTGTTACAGTGCGGGCGTACGAACTGTGGGTGGGAGGTGTGTTTGGGGTGACATTGAAATGAATACCAATGCAACACACCTCCTACACCAAAATGCACAGTAGGTGTGATTGCGTGGTATAGTGCATCAATCACACGGTACTATGCTATTAACACACTGTACTAGTGTGAACGCGCCCTCAAAAACACTGACAGACACACACAACCACAGATACATTCCCACACACACTTTTATTTTTTTTTTAAGGTCCACCCAGGACAAGAAATGGAATGGATCCTCAGCCTGGGGTCCAGCGTGGGCTGCTGTGCTGTGACGGAGCTCCATCCATGTGTACCTTGTTTGTACAACTCCCTTGTGCGCCCTGTAGAGGTGCCAGGATCCAGAATGTGATGTCACTTCCGTCCAGGCACCTCTATAGGACACGTGAGGGAGCTGTAAGCAATGCAGGTATGGATGGAGCTCCCTCGCGGCCATACCCCCAGCCCACCCCACCTCAAGCTGACACTCTGCGCCAGGCAGCATATTTTGAATGGCTGCTTGGCATGAGAACTGACAGTGCTGCGCTAGGGGGAGGCAGAGGAGCCCTTCACCTAGAAAAGTGAAAGGCATGTGGCGACCCACTGGACACAGGCTCGGGACCCACTTTTGGGTCACGACCCACCAGTTGCGAACCAAGGTTTCAGATAGACAAGCGACTAGCATTTTCCAAAGGAGGTCAGCAATGGCAGCCTCGGTATTTCTCTTGTGACGGGTTTGTTGATTACTTACCAGGTCGCTTTATTACGTAATAATTCAGGAAGAGAACATATGTGAGATAATGCTGCAATTTCGAGTACCCCTTTTTTTTTAATTTTCAAAGATCTTTGCAAATTCATTGCGTTGGGCTTTGACTATAAATATTCCAGTATGGAAGCCGACAGAATTTTATGTGTACACGGAAGAAACCGGTTGTCATCATTGTAACGTTACGAGTTTGTTTCATCTTATCACTCGACAATTTCTACTGTAAGGAAGGATTACCGGTGACGAGCTCAGCCCTCCCTGCTTATCTTCTAATTATCGTGACTGCCGTTTATGGCCTCCCTTCTTTTCTGCTATGAAGATCTGACAGAATCCTTTGGCTTGTATTTATGATTTCATTTGTATAGGTCAGCAGTCTTTCTTGTTTTAATGTGACACAATCCTTTCTTTCCTATCTCCGTCTAATCGTCCGAGATATAATAGACTCATCGAGGCGTACCTTCCAGTCCTCTGATTTAACCTGGGTGACCCAACATCATGTGACCTCCCGCTAATAATAATAGCAAAAATTCATTTAATTACACATTGCCATTCAGTTATAAGCGCTTTCGGGCCTCAAGGGTACCCCTTCATCAGGCTTAGTCATTCTGAGCCTGAAGAAGGGGTACCCTTGAGGCCCTGAAAGTGCTTGTAACTGAATGGCAATGTGTCATTAAATGGACTTTTGCTGAATTACTTATTGGTGTGCTGGTGACATTTTTTGCTACTCTTGTGTTGTACACGGTGCCGTCCGCGGTCGCTACAAGCACCTACCTGCTTCTGCAGGTTTACCTTTGATCCGGTAAGGAGTGCAGCTGGTTATCTATTTCCATTGCTCCCGCTAATAATGCCTCCTGGCCTAATTCTCATCAGCAGCACTGCCCCATCTTCTTATCAGTGCAAGAAACCGGGTTTGATTTTCAGGCCATTTTAAATACAGCAGCCTGACGCTCTTTATCTGAGAGGAGTGTAAATGTTCCCTACAAAGGCTTCTTTTAATTGCTCACTTCAAAGGACTTTGTTATTTTGTTCAAGTGTATGTTTATGTTGGCTATCAAAGAATAATCCGACCGCGCTTAAAAACGAACATCGGTTCACCTAGCTGTTAAAAGTAAATCTGCATTTTATGTTCATGAGGAACGTTTGTTTCATATTGTTAGCGTGGCACAGAAATACGTGCCAATGACTGCTCACCAAGTGTTACTTAAAGGGGCCAAAAGCTCACATGGAGAGATCAACACTTGTTTGGAGGATGGTGAGGGACTGTCCATGAGCCGGAGAGGTGGGCGTTGACCACTGGGGGAGCAGGGATCAGGTAAGTAGAAGTCCTTCTTACAATACCCCAAGACATAAATGAGTAATTAACCCTTGAAATGCGTGAGAGCCACACAGCAAAGGTACAGCGGTACCTCGGTTCACGAACTTAATGCGTTCCACGATTCTGGTCGTGAACTGAATTGGTTGCGAACCGAATCAAACTGTGATCAGACCGCAATCTCGACTACAGGAAGCCATGAGCATGTGTCAGAGCGGGGAAGATGGCTGCGGTTGTGTTCGTCACCCGATGCAGAGTTTGCAAACAGAAGCAACATTTTACTGAACTTCCTGTTCGCGAAAAGAAGCGTTCGTGAACCGAGGTACCACTGTAGTTTGTTTTCCCTCAGAGATAGGCTTTAAATGGGTTGTAAGATCTACAGCATATACTCTCCTGTTATATTATCAGCATTGTAATAGGAATACATAGTAGAGGTGTTTCTGATAATACAATCAAAGCTAACATGAAAAAATCCCCTTTTATGTAGTGAGTGCTGCCTTCCGTCTGCCCATCACTTCCATCAACTTCCTGGATTCCCAGTGTGCTTCGCATCTCTTTCCCTGCTGCTTGATGTGATGCAATCTCCATTTCTCAAGGCTACATAATCCCATCATGCATTGCTTCCAGCAAGCAATGATGATGTTGCCTTGTGAGAAGTTCCAGCGGAAGGCTTAGTGGTGACACCAGGAAGTCCATATTCACAGGGCGGAGTGAAATTGTGTCAGTGCATTGAGGAAGTCCATCCTATGGGCATCTTCTATAAGTAATGGATGGATTCTGGTTATTAGAAGTGGGACAGAACTTATGGAAATTCAATCTAGAAATACAGATTTATTTTTAGTTAGTGACCATGGATACCCTTTAAGACTAAGAACATTTTCTCCAAGTATAGAAAGACCTTTTGATCTTGCTAGAATTTGAGTGTCCTTGTCACCTGATGCACACTGAGCTGAAATCTCAATCAATGTCATCAGCCTTCCCGGCTATCGTCTGTGAACTACTAAACTACCCCCACTGTGTAAAAAAGATGAGGAAATGGGGAGGTGTTTTTAGTCCATGCCAGGAGAGCAGACTAGGCTGACACTGCTCCTCCATATACAGTACAGTGAGTAAACGTTGTCACCCTTGGACAGGAGGTGATTACCAGGTCATAATAAATGGAAAAGCCTGAAAAATGAAAACTGATGCAGCCACCACATGTACGGACTAACATGTGCAATATATTATATGTTTTTAGATGGGGGAGGTTACCCTTTAACCTCATAACAGCACAAACTGCCCAGCTGTTCTTTACTATAGGTGTGGACAGGGCCATCCCTATAATGAGGCAGTCGCCTCAGCTGGCATTTCATTGGGAGGTGGCAGGTATGTGTGGGGCAGGTGGCAGAGGGGCGGCCACAGCGTCCCAGGTTGATAAGAGCTCTTAGCAACCTTTGCCGCTTTGTACGGCTTCCTTCCCTGTTCACAGACATCATTGGTTGCCAGGAAATGAGCGGGATGCTCTAGCTCTCCTCCTGTCAACCAAAGGGCAGCACCGGACAGAGAGCCGCTGACAGTATGGCTCTAACCCCGCCACCTGTCCCACCGCATT